>NW_027249124.1:600000-1045702 GCF_030848795.1 Temnothorax nylanderi
CTCATTTGTCATAGGACTCCATGAGGATTACAATTTAAATTGCTTGAGCGAATCTCCTTTTGCGTTGAATTTCAATCATCGTATTGCAAGCCGCAATTGCAATCGTAATTGCAATTGCAAATTACTTCCTTATCCTTTCTTTCTAACTCTTTCGATAACACTTTTCGCTTTTGCGCCAATTGAAATGTCAGCAAAGTCAAGCAATAAAACAGTAAATGCAGTAGTATACATAATTGATGGTTTGATAATTATTGAAGACGATGAGCTTTTTCTTCACTTGTAATATTCTTGCATTATTGAAAGTACGAATTAATGTCTGAGAGATATCAGTCGTTTCTACTTCTTTTGACCTCATTTCCTTCGCGGCGACTCCACACCCCCCGAGTTTTTCATTTGTTGCTCACTCACAGATCGATGATCTCCAAAAGAGAAAACCGTCGCAATAATTATTAGTATGGGCAATCTTAAACCCCCTCCCCCCCGCGCATCCAAAAGAATTGTTTCTCTGCCGGAACTAAAAAAGTGTCTTTGTCGGCTTGCAACTCGCGAGGTCGATGGCCTGAATGGCGCGGCATGGAGAAGTAATACGGGGGATGATCGAAGAATATAAGAAGAGAAATCCTACTAGCTCTATGGAATCTGTATTTGGTTCGTCACCATTGTCGTTCATCTTCCTTGTAAAATACTTTTTATCAGCTCCTTCGATTTTCCACTCGAAGCCATTATGTTATCGACACAATGCTGGAAGATAGTAGAAGCGATCGTTGAGTCATTGCTCGTTACATCAAAATCCATTCTTGAGATCTTTATACGAAGTTTAAGCATGTATTGACTTCATAATGCACAGTAGCTTACGAATACAATTACTATTATAATGCTTTCAGGATTTTGATATAAATGTGTACTTATTTGATTAAAGATTTTAAATAATAACTTAGTTATTCACCTTAATGTAATAAAGAGCATAAAACGTTGAAGAAACAAAAAGCTTTGAAATTTTTAATTTACTTACTCTTGCGTTTGATCTACACATCGTAACACATCCTCTTCCTCGTTTTTAAAATAAATTATCATAAATTATCAATAATTATTATATGTGTCTAAAGAAGATTGTCTGCCTAATAACCCATTTATTTTTATTATCTTATCTAAAGTACTAATATTATTATAACATCGCTATTATTTATAGCTACTTTAAATAGCTTTAAGAAGGAATGCCGTTTAGAAGATTTATCGTAGCTTTCGTAAATCATATTGAGCAGTGCATTTGCACAAGAAAATTTATCGCCGAAATAATTCGCGCAAAATACCAGCCAGCGGGAGCGTAGTTAGCGGTGCTATTCGGAGCAGAAAAATATAATCAGCGATTGCTTGGCTGGGTACAGAGACAGAGGGATTTTACCAGCGATTGATTTGTTTGAGCCGTTGGAACGATTATGAAGTCATCATTTATAATGGGCGATTGTTTGTTGGTCCAAGAGTCTTTTTTCTGCAACTCTTTGAACAACATTTATAAAGAGAGGTCCTATTTTTATCAAGTAATTGCAAGTAAGCAAGTTTTCTCATTTCCTTGAAAATAATTTACAGTAATGAGTTCCCTTGTTCAAAAGTATTAGCAACAAAAGGTAGAATTAAGGTTTATGATAATCTTGAAAATCGCCTTTGTATTGCTCGTTTCGCAGAGATAATTAAGAACGGCCAAGATGCAAGAGAAAATTACTTAAGAATAACTAAGAATCAATATTTCGTCATAGCATTTTTTGATATAATTTTCGATATATCTAACAAATATATGAACTAAACTTACAGCTCGATTGATGGAAGATTAAATGCATTTGCACTGTCATTTATGTAAAATATAAATAATAGCGTTAATGTTTTGCCCAACTGAAATTATTGTTTGTAATAAAAACAATGCTTATTTATGTTAAATTTATTATCATTTTCTTATAAACTGACTCTTACTTTTGATCAAATAGAGCAGATAATATAATTAAAAAGAAATCCTGCATACACTCTCACAAGATTTTTAGTAGCCTGATGTTTTAGAAAGATTTGTTTAAAAAAATAACAGCTTTTAACCGTCTTGGAAGAGGAACAAGTAATTTCTAAACGTGACAATATCGTTCGTTGAGTACTAACGTAAGATGGCCACCACCGTAAAATCACTTTCTACTTATTCAATCTGGCGTGAAAGTCCAGAAAGTAATTTCCGCGCGAACCAATAAAAGAACAATCCTCCGTCGTTCTCTCAATTCGAAATTACCTCATTTTTTCTTCGCTGATTAAGAAAACCGAGACTTTGGACAGCGTGACAGTTTTAATTAAACAGAAAATTTTCAAGTTGAAGATCTAATGATTCGGTCGATCTCACCGAATCATTTGCGGCACGTTTTGCGGAATAATGTTTATTTTTAGGGAATACTTTCGCGATGCACTTTCGCGAGACACACTCGGCCGTGGAGGAGACCGACATATCATATCATATGCCACTCGATCTCGCCTAGCTTCGCCCATGCTAACCGTAATCTAACATCCCTGAACCAAATCCAACCCCCGGAACCGCCACCGACCGGGCAAGGCTATACTTTGTTTGCCTTGTGCTCGACCATTACTAACCCCGCTACAGCCGAGAACCCGTGTAATGTACAGCGGCACGTGGATGAGCTACAAGGTTCCACCGCACCGCGCGCGCGACCGTGTATTTGCTTACTGCATTTTGGCCGCTTCCGGCCTGATATCCTGCTTTCGGAGTGCATCCGCGCGGAAGACCGTGGCACTTGTTTACCGCGAATGCGCGTTTCCAAATGGTATACGTTCGAGAAATATGCAACTCTTTCGATACTTCTTCACGGAATCTCGACCGAAATCAGTCACATATTATATTAGTTCGTTAGATTGAGATGGAGATAATTAATCTTGAAAGTTATAAGAAGAAAATTGTGAGAAAACAAGATTTTTAAAGAATTATCTTTAATTTTCTCTGGAAAGATTACTCTTGAGAAATATTTCTTTTAGTTTTGAGATAAATTATAAAGAAAAATTTCGTTTTAAGATCTATGAAATGATGAGGTTTAACAGATATACAGCATCAAAATTTATAAATACGCTAGCTCAATTTAAATTATTTAAGATATATTGGTTGACGAAAGAAAAATTAATAATTTAAATTAATATATAAATTGACTAGTAAGTTATGCATCTTTCTTAATTAACAATAGTTTTAAAAGCATGGTGAATACAGGAATTTAAAGATTAATAGTTCAAATATATTTGTATCTATATATCCTTGTTGTTTGTTGCTTTTAATGTAATTAAAACGTCGCAGCTAGAGTTCGCAAAATAATACGGTGCCTTTTTGTTATCAATAGTCATGATTTCAAACAGGTGTTCCTATTGCACGTCTATTTAAAGTTTCATAGCGTATTACGCGTATGAATATTTTCTCTTTTTCGAGGTCCCGTGAATACGTGACCTGTTTTTCTATATCCCTTACAAAAGAGAGGACCTGGCGATAACATCTGGTCACTGCACCGGGAATATTCGCTTCATATACGGAAGTTCAACCTGCGCCTAGAAATTCATAATTCTCTACATCATCAAATATTAATGCACGTTTGCGCCGCTATAAAGGCCTTGGGAAGAAATAGGTAGGAAGAAGTGGAGAAGGAAATTAGTGTATGACTAATTAATTATGAATATTTTGACTCTCCCAAAATGTCGTGCATATGCAAGGCATGGCTTTTCGCGTATCTGCTTCTATGAGGAAATATCGCGAACACGTCGACAGCGCAGAATGACATATCGCTGAATTTTCTTTGCTTTGCGCAACGAATGCGTAAATTAATTAGAAGTTAATCGGAAATGCTGTATAATATATAATCTAATTACAGAAATATATAGCTTATTGTAATTAAAGGGATATTTTCTTCTTTTCTTGTTGCTAGATTGATTAATTGAAAAATATATATAATATATGTTGGTTTAAATGGAAGCTATTAATATTTCTGAATTTTTAATTATTTTTCTAATATAATTAATCTAAAATAATAATATATATTTTACATTTCTTTATCATTAACTACATCACGTATTTCATTATTATTAAACAAAATATCTTTAATAATTTAATTTGCTCGTTTTCTTGATGCAGTATAATTTTATTACATTACAACTATTCGTTTTTATATCGTCGGCGTAATCCATTAATACCACCGTGTCGAGACTCGAGGACAGGAGCACGTTATAACGTTCTACCTCCTCGGCCATCAAATCCACCCAGTGCATTTGCTATACGCCTCTGAATCTCTCGCGCATATACAGCAGCTAGGGCACAATCTTCGTAGTCCCCGCTATGACGCTCGAATATATACACACCGAGTGTCCTCGAAAATTTACAACCGTTCACCTCACGAGGGACTAATATCTATACAGCAGCTAGACGTCTGGAGATCCTAGAAATGGCGGAACTGAAGCAGGAAGTTGGTGTATCTCGAGTAACATTTTCTCGTCCGACCGCGCCACACAGAGATTCCTTTTATTTCCTCCCCTTGTCTTTCTTCCTTTTCTCCCGACCGCGCCCCTCCGCGGGCTGTGCGGGGTGGATTCGCCCTCTTGACTTTACGACCCGTCCTAGATTAGGATTTATTTTAATCCTAAAGGAGCGTCGCCGCGCCTTCATACGGCGGGTTCTTTCCAGAGCCACGACTCGCACAAAGATCACACTAACTCCATTTAAAGTGTACACGTGACCGGCGATCATTCTTTACGCACTACTCTAATACGTCTTTCCCTCTCGTAAATCAATTGATACTGCCTGATACCTGACGGCCAGATAATTGAGGAAAGCTGAAGTTACAATCGAGATTTACTCAACGGATCCCTTGAAAATAAATGCGCAAAGTCGAATATAGTACAATTCGACAGAATATTTTTTTATTCCTATCATCTTTAATTACACAGGACCACAAAAATTTTTTTTTTAAAATAATATTAATAAATTGTAATTGTAATGAGAAGAAAAATCTTGAACGTATAATGTAATATATTTTGTTACTGTAAAACGATCGGGTCGTATGATGCTTCGGTATCTTATCTAGTTTCACAAGTGCTTCTTAATGGAATCGATTATTCCGGACAGTTTAAAGGTTAATTAACTGCCTGCCTATATGCGTTATTGAAGCCTACACGTCTACTCATACATCGCGCTATATACGACATACTACTACTCACCCTTAATCCCACAAGCGCTCGTACACGGCCGTATAAGGTAAACTAGGGCATTTCTCATCCCTTTCCGGTGTCTCCTTCATCTTCCCAGAGAATATGAGCAATATACTGTCGTTAAACATATATTTTGTTAGATGTATTTGTGGAAATATGGCGGAAAATAAACGGTGGGGCTCTCGCGGAACAATGCGCGATCGTTAGAACGGAATATCAAGAGGAATTCGATTTATTCGATCCGTTCCCCGGATATTTCTCCCTGCGTGCGTCGACCTTTGTTCCGCTCCGCAGCACGAAATTCACAAATAATGAAATAATCCGATCCCTTTAAACGCGCATGTAGGTCTCTATGCCCTCTAGTTTATTCTATCCGGAGAACACATTCATTAATTATATTAAACAAATGTGTACAGATCTTTATCGCGTGTACGCGATTAGTTTCATTTTACATCGTGGTGTTATGTTTCGCATTCGACACGCTCGCGCGCGGAAAGCTCTGACCTATATCATTCGTCTGTTTAGCTCGTAGACACGTGTAAATACGCACGGTTTGTCAACGCGCGAACAATTTCTCTGCCTATAAGTCAACTAATCGTGAATAAAGTGAACATTAAATCGGATTCGTTATATGAAGGCCCGGGATATTATGATGAAACAATATGTGATACAGGTAAAAAATAAAAGTTCTCGTCTGTGGGGATTAATAAATCGGATGTGCAAAAATGCGTCTACGTTGCAGTTTGAAAAATATAAATCCTTTATAAATTTTACATTTTTATTACATATGTACAATACGTTTTACAGTTTCTCTTTATCTTTAAACAGCTTTTACAAAAACTCTGATATAATGATCTTAAAGGAGATAAAGGATTTACCCCTAGTATTCTCTTCGAACAAAAGATTGTTTTTTAAAGTTATTAACAATAAATTAACGTAAATTTATATAAATATTTCTTTTGTTAAACGGTGTGATACATTTTAGATATTCTATCCCGTGAGCAGACGCTTTTCCATCACCCAAATTCGACTTTTGCACCATAACTGCGAGATGATTATAAGCATGTTGTTTTAAATACACATTTTATATCATCTTTTCTTCTATCATCAATTTTCATGTCCCTACAGTGACGAGAAAAATTGCTTTTGGAGTGTACAAAGTAATTCACGACATATTTTTCTCTTTCTATCGCAGGCAGGTATCCATGTATTTCTTTTATTCCGCGCGTCTCGGCCGCGCTATCGTTTACGATCATCCTTTACTGAGAGAACATCCTTTGGTATAGGAGGAAGAGCGATGCCGCCGAGCGTGGACGTATCATCTTCAGATTTCGATTTAGCTGCGCGATATAAATTTATAACGTCAAGATTGAGAATGGAATAATAAATCCGTCCTCTCGGCTAAGCGGAGAATGGCCTATACCTGATAGACTTCGCCAGATTTCTCTCTCTCTTGGATAAATATATTTCCCTTCGAGAGGAGTTTTTCGCTTGGTAGCGTTCGTCATGATGAGATGCGATCCTACGCTTGTTAAAGTAATTTAACAGATATGATTTCCTATTTCTGCGATTTATTTACTTACCGATAAGTAAATTCAAAATAATTGTTAGATTTTTCGAAACGACGATTTTTCAATATAAAGGCTAAATTAATAAAAACGACGAAATAGCATTTTTGCCTAGCGATAAAAATAAACCAAATAACTGTGGCAAACGAAAAACGCAAACTCATCTTTTGCTAAGCGAAGCTCGCGCAAGTTTCAATACGTTAGTCTGTCAAACTGGCATGTCGTAAACGTCTCATCTGTAAGTTTCATTGTGACTTTTCATCGCTGCAATTTACATAAATTACTTTCTTTGCTGCTCTTTTCCTGCATTCGCAATGAACCAGCAGGAAGTTATTCTATCCTAGATGAAGAGCAAAAATATAAACTTATTGATAAAGATTAGTACCGTAGTGCCTTTCGCCTTTATATTTGAAAGAGTAATATTAAATTTTATATTCTATATTTTGATATAAATTGTATAAAATATTTATAAAACAAAAAAGAAGATTCTCTTTTTTTTCGTGTTTTTGATTAAACTTTTAAATATAGATATCTAATATAAAGTGGAGTATATGTATAAGTCGAGCAGCATTATATTTGTTAACTTTTTTGAATATTATCAATTAATAATAATTAATTTATAATTATTACAAAGTTACCACATATTTCAAAGGAAAATATATTAAAAGAAGTATTTATAAAGAAACATCAATTAAAAGAATCTTCGCAGCTATATTATTACGCGACCAATAATTTGACGCACGGTCGATCGCATCCTTGTTGGTTGAGGGCTCAATAAATAATGCATCACATAACGTTACATAAATCATTGGATGATGTAGATGTCACGTACAAGGCGGACGTGAAATTCAATGTAATGGGAGCGCGGGCTGAAATCTGGTTGCATCGCGGCGCCCGAATACGACGCATTTCGCCCCGCAATTACGTCACGAACTCGATACGTATCTACCGCGTGATGTATTAATATCGATTATTTAATTTCCTTACGGCGCGGCGCTAAGAAGACGGGGCCGAGAACTTCCGGCGCGAGAACACGAGCGCGTGTTTACCGGGTGCGCTCGAGCGACCGAAAGCCCGACGCGCGCGTTACTCTTCATCCGCGATGAGAAATCGCCGGGCCTCGACTTCCGTTACAAGGTACGCGGAAGAAAGAGCGATTTACGTGAAATCGCGGTCGACTGCCTCGCCTGAAAAGAGAGCAGGGGCTTTTGAATAACCATATTACGGATACTATTTATATTCTAGCCATATATAAACAATTAAATCGTGAAGTTTAAATAGAAGGGATATCTATATACATATATGAATAATTGTATCACTTAGTAATGTTTATAATAGTTTATTATATCATAAAAAATGCAATGTGAACTTTTTTTATATTTTCTGTATAGAGCATGCAAGAGAAGAAAATAAGAGAAGAAAAGAGTAAAATTGAGAGAAAGAGAAAGAAAGAGAGAAGAGTCCAACTTATAAGAAATACATGTATATATTGAATGTTTAAGTTCCAATATGGGTGGCCACTGATACTTTATACATACATATAAAATAAACAAGTGTAAAATGCATCATTTATACAATATCGACGTTTTCGGCGATAAAAATGTCGATAAAGTTAAAGTTTTTAAGAGGAAACATATATATGTATGAAATCTAAAATTCGTGAACGTACTTCGACATTTTTAAATTTTCAGTATCATCCAGTGTATGTGGATATCTAAAAGTTTGATCTTCCTTCATTTAAGATTCCCCCATAAACTATATCCGAGGTATTCAATATAGAATGGGCGAATCATAAATTGATGTGGAATTGTAGTAGCGCGACGCGTATCGCGCTACACGGTAGTCGAGAAAAGAGTAACGTTTACAGAACAAACGCATAACGATAAATATACGAACAATACCGGCCAAGTAGTAGACAATTCGATACACTTTGTCAACACGATACCGGGCGAGTGCACTTACGCGGGGTAAACAAATCACGCGAATTACGTAGCACAAATATTCCGTCGGCCGTGCGCTCTGTAGTATCGCGAGCAACAAACACCGTCGTCGGCGGCCGCGTCGAGAACCATCACGAGAGAGGAAAGCGAGTGCGCATCAAAAGGAGGGAAGGGTAAAAAGGGATACGCGACGTTGCTCGGACTCGTTCGGTTGTCAATATCGAAAATTAGAAATTCGGAGCAGGCAGCGGGTTCCGTTCTCTCTTTCGACGCACGTCGGTGTGCCCGGCTCCATGGCACACATTGACGCGACTCTTCCCCCCCCCCCCCCGACTGTCGCTCGGTGGATGCAGGCTCCGATAACACTCCGTGATCGTACAGTGACCGTCGACGCTCTTGCTGCACATAAATCAAACAATATCGATCACGTGTTTACTTTGCCGTCTCTCCGCAGCCACCATTACTATGTCACCGCGCGGGAACGATATATCCAAAGGGGGAACGTGTGTACGTGCGCGCGTACCTACGTGCAAGCTTGTCGGTGACGGTGCGGGGGACGGTCTCGGGGAAAATTCGCGGGAAATGCACGATTTATAGAGTAACGTATGCGCATCTGTATGTGCGTGTACGGACAAGCTCGCTCGGTCGCAATCTATCGAAAAGCTGCCACCGCCGCCGCCGCCGTCCGTCGCCGCCGCCGTCGTTGCTAACGCAGCGAAACGCCCAACTAAAAAATTGGGTTACTCGAATAAACGACGGAGGTACGCGTATACGTTAAATTCACGGCGGTTAATTCGATTTCCAGCGGTAAATTATTAAACGGTTTTCGACGCTCCGAATTAATCGGCCGCGCGGAAACGCCGTTGATCTAGTAGACTTACCCGCCGGTTGGCTATCGATGAAGCAAACGATGAAGTTCGTTCTATCTTTAACTTCGAAACCGGCTAACTAGCCGCTTTCACCCTAATACGTCATGAAGTTTGTGTAGTTTAAATATTTACGTGTATCTCCTCGCATGTTTCCTTTTTAACTCTAACTAGCCACACTTGGTTTCGAGTCCTTAATTCGCCATCACAGTTTGATCCGTGAGACCGCTCGACTTTGTCACATTGTCATCTTCATTCTAATTAATAGTTTTAAGCTTGTAGTGTAGGAATTGTAAATACAGAGTCTGAATAAGATGTTCATGATAATATTAGGTCAAGAAAATAATTTTTGTTTAAACTGAACTTATTATGAAGAAACTAGAAAATTATGTTGTTACGTAAAAACTAGAAAACCGAAAAACGTGTAGCGGTCCACTGGGCCGAAATGTGGCGAGCTAGGGTTAATAGAAATTGTCACCTTTACGATGAGCAGCCAAATGGAGGATACAAAACTTATCACGATGTATACGGCAAACGCTACATCATATTTCTGAAGCAACAATTTGCGCTTTACTCCCTTTTCCACGTTTTTACTATCGTTCTACATTCTTTATTTCTCATCTGCTCTCTCTCTCTGTCGTTCTTTATATCAGTCGCAGCAGTTTTCCACCGCGTACTAGTGTTTCGGCGACGGAATTTGCATGTACCGTTTATTGGCCGTATGCCGAGTGCACGCAACCATCCGCTAGATTTATATACGCCGTACGCGTGCGCATTATGTGAGTGCGATTTTGTGGAATTTCTCGCTCGCGAATATGAAGGTGCCGGTGGGAGTCGAGTAAGTTTCGCCGCGGTGCGCCTTCGAGCGTATTCCACGTATGGTGCATGTTTATCAGGAACTACCCCGGAAAGTTTCCCGCAGGCTGCGCGCGTTGATTGCTTCGCGAGAAGTCGCATGCGAGATGTCGACACGCTCGCGGAAAATTTTTCGACCTTTCGATAGACTCGAAAATTTTATTTGTCATAATTTTTGTTGCGACAAAGTTTATATTGCGGCTAAGAATTTAATTAACCATTTTTTTTTAATAAACGCTGATAATAGCTAATAATATTCATTTAGAATGTACCGTAAAGTAAAATTAATTATATAATTAAATGTTTTTCTCAGAGTTAATTACACAAATATATTAGGTTTTAAATAGAATATATTATGTAGAGCAATTAAAAAATTCGATGTTTACAGAAATAAGATTAAACTGAAACACATAAAAAGTATAAGTATAGAAGTATAATTTTAATCGGAATTCATAACTTTATTCCAATAATATTAAAAATGTTCTTAATCTTTTATAAAGTACCTCATTCTCTTATAAAATATCCTTGCTCTATTTACTTCGTTTTTCATCACTGCCATAAAATGATCACGCTACTCGACATCTTCTATCGCTTTTCATCCAACCTGGTTCGACCTTATGGCAGCGCGAATATTCGTCTGGTTCTCAGGAAAATCGCGATCATAAAATACGAGGGATGATCCAGTGCGGCGAGAAGGGATGGCGGAAGTGCAATGGTGAGAGAATACGCCAGGTCGGTTGGTAAGAGCCGTGCCTCTCAGCGGAATATATGACCGCGAAGGAAAAAGGCGTCGTTACCGGAGGCTCATTAACGTGAACTACCCCCAAGACACCCCTAGCAACACCTTCGGTCCCGTCGTGCTCTATATCTGGGGTGGGCAGTCCTCGTGCTGCAAAGAGGCGTACTGAGCTCCAATACTAATTAGCTGCCGTCTCTTCGAGTGGACTGTTCGCCTGTACCACCCCATTTTACCCCTTTTCACCCTGCCTCCGATATCTCCGTCTGCTTTCTCACTTTTTTCTTCTTCTCCGTCTACTTGGATCTAACCTAGACCAAACCGTTTCCCAGATACTTCGCAACCTCCTTCTCGTTTTTCCACCTTTGTCGTTTTATATAAATGTAATTTCAGTTCAGTTTCTGAATATACTTGTAAAATATATTTAATATTATACCTATATTAAAACGGTCGTGGATAATAAATAATTTTTAGACTGTCTTGAAGGATTAATAAAACACTAAACATACAACAATTATAAAGTATAATGTTAAATATAATTAATTCTTTTAGTTTTTATACGTAATACCTACAGACTATAAAATCATATAATCTTTTATTTTGTAATACCATTGTCTTTACATATTAGAAGCTTCCACTCAAGTTGTAGTGAGAGAATAGAGCGATTTAGAAAACAACTCCAAATACTATTTTGCAAAAAAAACCGATTTATTATAATAAAAAATATATATTTATTTATTTTTTATTTGTAATAGATAATTTTTTATCTTGTAAAATCTGTATTACAATTTATATTAAAACATCCCTCTTATCGAGAAATTGTTCAATCATTTCCTTTTATTATTTTCTTATTTCTTTGATCTCTTCATCTTTTTTTTAAATATTCTTTGGCTTAACTTATTTCTGAATATCCAAACATAATTTCGTTTCCTTCAAAACGGCTATCGTCCTCTTTGCTCTCTTCGCTAATTCAATTTGTTCTTATCTCCCGTGTTCTGTTGCTCGAGTCCTATTACGAACATCTAATCGAACCTATCTCAACAACCTCACTTCCTCAAACAGCTTCGTTAAATCCTCCCTCCCGTTCTTTTCTTTACACTTTACCGAAACCGCTCTTCCCCCCTTCCTGCTCCATCCCCAGCCACAACTTCTCGTACATCTTCTTTCAAGGAAGCTGCTTCGCTTCTTTTTTCACATCTAATCCAAACTCAACCCCCTTCGTTTGAGTTTTCTTCTATTTCTCATTCGCGCCTATCCTACGCTTCTTATTTCGGTTTCGGTAATCGAACGGTGCGATAGATAGCAGCTAACAACTCGCCCGGAGCCACTTCGTTAAAGGAGAAGCGCACACGTTTGTTCCGGCGCCGATCGTCCTCTGTCCCTTTTTAGAGAGATTCCGCGAGAATTTGGATTCGTGCCACGCCTAAGTGTCTTCCGCCGAGGCAACGGAAATTCGTTCGATCGCCCGACATTAGTCTCGCCTTGCTTCGACAGCTCGCTTGAATGATGCTTCTTGATTCGGAATCTTCGCTACGCGAAGTTTATCGCATTTATTTGCGATTCTAATTTTACGAAATTAAATTTTTGAGCATCTCAATATACATCTTTTATGTGTAAAACTTTAGACAGTTTTAATACCTTCAGCATACTTCATCTTAACTTCCATACCAAAATAATGACGTGACTGAAATTGTCTATCAGGCTATCGGTCAGGCGTTTACAAAGTGTCAATTACAAACTCCATTTTCCAAAATCAACGTGTCGTCGATGATGCAGCCCTGTTCGCCCAACATGCAGATTTCCCCGGGAAATTCAACATTGAAATTGCCGACAAAATTAGTTACAAAACATTACGCAAACAACATGTCCTAATAAAGCGTCAATTTGTTTGCACGTGAATTTCGATTTAATTTATTATCTCGGGCGAGCTTTCCTCGCCTCTGGAGAGAGGAGGATGCAGCTATCACACGGTAGAATCGGGAAAGAGCGCGGACCAAGGGAAAATGGAGGGAGGGGGGGGGGAAAGCGGTTGGGGGTGGATAGCGGCCGATAGGGTATTCAAGTAATGACGACGATAACGACGGCGACGATAATCAATGCCTAGCGCGCCCGTGTCGAACACGTTTCGCCGCGCTAACAGCGATGACGAACGATGCCGTGGCGGCCATTAAATTGATACCACCTGCTAATTGGTACCTCCAATTTCTATCGCTCGGTATACCGACTACCGCGCGATAAAATAATCGCGCGGTGCGCGGCGCGGCGTGCCTGCCGGCCGAAATGTTGCTGCGCCCGCGAAAACGTCGATTCGCCCTGCGTTACGGGCTGTCTGACAATTTCGCGAGTGCGTCACGGCGATGATCAATGTGGCCTGAACACCGCTGAAGTCTTGGTCGGATGGATTTCGCTAATGTTCTAGCGGCGGGTGCCTCGCGTGACGTGCCTCTCGCTGCATTTGCGCGCAGATGATACGCGTTTGCAGCTTCCGTTTGAGGAACAAAGATGGGAGATGAGAAACGATTTGCCTACAATAATACGTTAATAGCAATTGTTAATATTACTTGAAGACAGTTATTACAAAATTTGCATGGTATTATTATTGTTATTAACGTAATGGATTCGTCGACATTTCGCAATTTTTTAAATAAACATTTTCTTGAACAGTTTAATCTACTTTATATGTTTTTATTTAATAGTTTGTTTAGAATAATACTAGATGAAAATTTTATATTACGAAGAACTAAACTGCTATGATATATATATTAGAATGAGTATATATGTGCCTAACATTTTACGTCATTAAATTTAAATTACGAGACCTCTGAATATTTTTCCCGACATGTCGGATATAAAAGTATAACGAAAGTGTCAGTGTCGCCATTAAAAATTGACGTAAATGGATTATGTCAGAGTCCTTCCCTTTTTTTCTCTCGCTTTCCCCTCTTTTATTTCACTTGTGTCAGTCGATATTGTCGTGCGTCTGTTAGTTCGCGCCCGAGACAAAACCGACCGGATACAAACTGTCTCTGCCAAATTGATCGACATGCCTGACTGCCTCCCGAGATCCCACGAAAACTCGTGAAAACAGGAAAAAGAAAACGAAGAGTCGAGCCGTAACACAGCACGTCGACCAACTTGTGCAAAAGTGCGACTACTTGTATATTGAGACTCCCCGTAAATAGAATTTATCTCCATGTGTCGTACACGCGCGATACATTCGCATCTGTGACGAATCATCGCCTGTCTGCGCTGGAAATCTTTCACATCGTCAGATTTTACAGTGAATGTCTGACATGAGAAATATTCGTAATGATCTCGTAGTTTCTGATTTTTCGGGGCAGGAAAGAACATCATCATTTATACTAATTGTAAGGAAAAAGAAAACAAAAATGTACATAACAGCAGATATGGAAACATTTTTACATAATAATAAAATAGAATTCGAGAAACAATTAAGTTATTATGTTCCACATCTTGAATATCGTCTTCAGCGAGCTCCAGTCATTTATTTCATTATCGACAAATAAATGCCGTGCACATCAATCCTAGAACGTTACATAAAACGAGGATAGCAGCAAAGGAATACCTTAAAAAAAAAAGTAAGATTGACGGCTACTCGCTACGCTTTGAATACGTTCCACCTTGCGCTAAATTGCATCCACTTTCAGTATAGTTATATGCGCGTACAATCCGCCGCCTCCTTCTACCCGGTCGCGAATTAAAGGGAAATCAGGATCGCTGAACGGCGGCGCGGCGGTGCGGGCGGCGCGCGCGGTCATATTGCCGTGTACAAAGAGACGCGCTTTCCAGAGCGCTTTCGGGTTGACCTAAGCAGAAAATGGCGGATCTTCGTGACAGCGACGAAAGGTCAAAGCCACTGAAAGCTCGCTTACGCTGCTTACCGCCTGGCAAATTGCGCTTGGAGATGTTTTATGTACCGCCTAGCTCGTCTTAAGCTTGCACTCTCCCTTTTTCTCTCGCCGGATATTCCTGTAGGATGTAAGGGAAACAAGCAAAAAGTCTAGAGGAGGAGCACGCGAGAGAGAGAGAGAGAGAGAGAGAGAGAGAGAGAGAGAGAGAGAGAGAAGGAGAGAGAGAGAGATGCTGCCCTGTCTCGTTCCTTTCGCTATTCGTACGCGCTGATTTCTAAGCTGGCGCAACATTGCCGAGCGCCGTCCTTTCTTGCCGCGTAATTTCTCTTGACTACGGTAGGAAGAGCGAGGTGTTCTTGCGCTTGGAAATTGCGGGACGAATTTGGTTATCTCGCTGCAGATTGCGTCGATTGTTCTTAGCGATGTGTCGTGAAAATTTTAGCTCAATTTTGGGTAGTTTGACTTCAACGATAAGACGCTTAAAAGCTACGTAATTGTAGGGGATTCCTGTCTTCAAGTTATATTTGAAAGATACATATGGATAATCAATTGTAAAATGATATGTAGTGTAAACTTGAGTCTAAAAAAAAATTGTTTCCAAATTTAAATTAAATTGTTTAAATATATTAACTAATATTAATATTAATTATACATATATCTTTTTATTAAAATAAAAACTGTAAGAATATTATCGTCTTATACGTCAAGTGTAAATTTTTATTCTCGAATAAAATACTTCCTTCCTTTTGTCTTTCTAATAACGAGAAAGACAGAGTAGAGGAAAAAAATAATAGAGTTTCTGTCAACGATTCGCGATGTAACCGTGTTTCTTATATTTACACGCTGATGCGGCCAGTTACTTATTATCACTAGAAGGGACGAATATCTCATATTTAATTACGAGTAAGCATCGTTAGCAGTACAATCGTGAGTAATTCAAAGCGCTAAATGTAACCCATTTATTTATCACATTACCGCCGCAATAAAATGACACGATAACATGTCGAGCACGTAATATTCCTGCTCTCGTAATCTTGGTTGCGAGTCGAGAGTTCGGAACTATAAGATTTTCGTGGCTAAGTTACGAAGGATTCTGACCCCGAGGGGCCAAACGTAGGAGCTGGAGGATATTTAATTTTCCCCGACGGAGGTGCACTCCGTCTAGATATAAAAGGCGCTAAACGATAACCACAGAAGGAGGGAGAGGAGAAAGAGAGAAAGAGGTATGAACGATAAAAGAGACGTATAGAGATACGAGAGCGTATTTCTAATTCATGCTTAAAAGCTCCCTATTCCTTGTTTTCTCTTAAAAATTACAATCTCTTGGGCTTACTGTCGATTTCAGATAATTTTCGCAGCATCATTTTTAAACTTGGAAATATTGGAATTTAATATTGTTTATATATTGATTGAAAATTGCACACAAAATGCATTTTATAACTTCTAATGTTTTTTAAGGGACTTATCTATCAATATTGTAATATGTTGCTTCTTATTATAATTTTATATAAATTAAAATAAAATTTACTGCGATTATAAAAAGAAGTAATTAATCGAATAAAATGTTATATACCTGAGGACTCTTTCGGAACACATTACATAAATGTATGTATAATTTTTATTCCAACTAAAATGTGTGTGATATTATTGAAATGTGTTATATACACATATTTTACAGCAAAAAATAACACATGTGATATTTTTGTACTTCATATATGCACATCAGAATGTTTTGTAAAGAATTGTTACGCGCGATGGGTGTAAAATTGTGAAATATCTTATCTCCTTTTTCCAAGTGAGAAATTTAAGAGCTCGAAAACGATAATAGAAAATGGGATAAGTTCTCAGTTGTCATATATAGCGCGTTGGATCAGAAGATCGACCCTTATCAACCGCATAATATTCAGAACTTCGTCTATCCAATTTCTGGCTTTCCCGCGCGGAAGGATCATGTCATTCTAAAACCGAGGTGACTTCCAGAAGGACGCGATGGGGAATAATTAATGAAAGGGGTGAGAGCGTCGTCTATCCGGAAAGAACATACGTTTAACGATCCGCCATTGCTAGGGTTGGAAGTCCGATAGCGAGGATCGGGAGGAACGTCAAGGATGTCTTGTGGATGTGCTGGTCGGAGGCACGTACTTCTATAATTGTTGGGGTGGCTCGCGCGCGCGCGGCGCGGGGAGACGACCTTTAACGGCCGTCTCAAATACTACCCTCGTGGGTCCGGGGAAACCTAATGCGTTTTTCCAATTCGGCCGTTATACATACGTGTGCCATTATTATCGATTAAACAATATCGATGTTGCGTCAGCCCGAAGCACGCTTCGAAGGGATTCGAGCAATTCGATAGAATGACTCGCCGCGCGATCGTCTGACACAATTTCCCTCGAGTTGAGGGAGCCCCTATTTTATATTGGACTCATATATGTGCGTGTCTTTAAGAGGGCGGCATCGTATAATTTACGATTGAATGAAATAAAGATTGAAATCGGCAATTTACGTGATAATACATTTTTATCTGATGCAGGAGAAATGAGTAGAACAGTTATTGAATTCTGAAAAAAATCATATTTTATTTCTAAGTGAAAAAAAAATAGAAGGTATAAGATTTTATTATAAAATTAGAGTATACTGCTAATAGAGCAATTTAATTCTCAGCAAAATGTCTGAAATATATACTATTCATATATTTTGATATTGCCACGTTATGACGTAATAATCCACAAAATCCGAAAGGTTAAACCGCGGAAACCGTTTATTATCGCGCTTAATAGGCGATGTTGTAAACCACGAAAATGTAATACCTCATTTGTAATGCCGTACACGCCGGGCATGTATGCACCAGGCTGCGACAAATTTCAGATTACACTGCAATTTTGATGTAACGGTGTGGTAATTCAGTTATTATCACAGGCAACGTGGCTTGATCGATCAACAATTGACGATGAAATCGATAGAACGGAATATTTATATGCGACACGGAGCGACAATATTTAACGTTTGCGTGGACGAAACGTTACACATTATGCGTGTTTGTGCGGGAAGCGTGCGCGTTATATAACAATGGGCGGGCCGTACCGATCGTCGACGCATTACACGCCTATGCGGCCACGGGAAGTTATTGTTAAATTTGTAATATTTCCTACGGATTGACAGCTAAACTAGCCGGAAATGAACGTCGGCTTTTTAAAGCGAATCGGACAGTGGTATCGCGGGTTAATGACGGACGACATAATTGATCAAATAAATGGATAGTTGGGTACCGATTAACTGAGAGTCGATTAATCGTGCTATACTGACTAATTGCCGTCATCTGATGAATTGAGGTCGACTGGATCCGCGATCGCTCTTCTCCTGTCACTCTGTTTCGTTTCCAAAACATACCTCCCGAAAATATTTGATATAATAGAACAATATCTTCGATTAAAGCTGGATTATCTAAAAGGAGGAAAATCGTATAGAATTTAGAAATATAAAAAGCTAAAAAATTTTCTTGAAGGACACAACTTATTTAAAGCCTCTCTTCGATATTAAGTACAATTTATTGGAACTGTGGTACGACAATATTTTCCTAAGAAAATGGGTGTGCAGCCGGTGATAATCGTATCAATTATTCAGATCGGCAAATCGATGGTCGGAGCTCGGGCGGATGAAGTCTAATCGAGCATTCACTTTGCTTGTAGATCTCCTGGATACGTAAGAGGGATTTGCATATCCTGACGTCATCGACCCTCGCTTACACGGGGGACGCAAGATTTTCCGTTAAGCACCCTGAATCATCCGACGAATGGACGCTGAGGATCGAGTATGTCCAACCACGGGACGCCGGGGTTTATGAATGCCAGGTTAACACCGAGCCCAAAATGAACTTAGCCTTCATGTTGAAAGTCGAAGGTAAAATCAAGATCGTAAAGTTTCTAGAAATTTGCCAGATAACCCTTTCATGGATCGCTCAATTCGAAAACAAATTTACACTTTTCGAACAAGTTTTATCACAAACAAAGAGAGAGAAAAGAGAACGGAAATAATATTAATACAATAAAAATAGATTTTTAAATTTTTGTTGCAACGTTACTTATTGTCAGTACATATGCATATAATATATTACATTATATATACTTTATAAATTGAAATAGATATTTCATTATAATTTATTGCAATATATTAAAGTATTATAATTTCCGAGTTAGCTTTTAATTATTTCAGTTAAAACATAAGCGAAAAACTGTGAAAAGGTTAAATTAGATACCGTAATAACTCTAAGCCGTTGTAAATATATTATTACGTAATTTACGATAGGTGAAAGAATATCTGAACGCTTTTCGTAAGTGTCTATCACCTGATTGATCAGGAATGACACTGCTGGATAACTCGAATACGCACCAGCATGACCAAAGTCATTAACGCTTCCGCTTGCATGTCTGTCACGTGAGGAATATCCTAAAGTACCGATCAGCTTTGTTGCATCTATTTCTCTGACCGAGTAATCGCATAACATTGCAGTTACTTTAATTACCAGCGCACAGTATCGATTTCGTCTTTCAATACGTAAAGCACCTATATATGTATGTATGTTTATATACGATCACTTTTAATACAGATATTAATAAAATATCTCGTCAATTAAAATTTCTCTAACAAAAGGGTTCATTTCGGCGCGTTATCCGGGAAAAAGATAAAATACAGGATAAATTACAAGATTTATTGTATAAATATTAATATTTACTCGATATAAGCATTCAAAAGATGTTTAAAAAGATGATAATATTTTAATTACTCATCAATTAATCTGATTTTAATAATTAGAATCCGAGAGATTTTAAATAGAAATTTATTGAAATCGTTTTCAACGCTTTAAACTCAATTATATTAGGTCAAACATTTTTAAAATGTCGGACTAGGGAATCTCCATAAATCTCGACTAACATACATAAAAACGGACGATAAAAAGGAAACAGAGGAATAATATTCTTTATACTCCGTGTTTCGCAGGCGTGGCCTACATATACTAATAGTGCTTTCAACATTAGTTCAATTCCCAACCCCCCCCCCCCAAACAATAGATCTTGACGAAATCGATTAACTCGATATCTTTTCTGTCCTCCCATTCCAGAAAGTGCCCCTGTCCCTGCCATCACCACACCAAACGCCATTCACCGGACGTTCAACTCAGGTTAGATTCACGCAAAGAGCAGACTCCTTTTCCAAGCTATTGAATTTGCTATTAGCTGCTAGAAGTATTATTTACAATTTAGTTACATGCCGTAATGATGTGCATGAACGTTTTTTTTTTTTTTGTATATTTATGGCCAAGCCGCCCGGATGGGTTTCGCTCGCCAATGAATTGGAGGTCGTAGCATGAGGAAGGTGAAAACACGGACAGCACTCTTCATTTAGACGCCGTTACGCTCGGGACTGTCGGGCAAATATTCTCCTCTTTTTTTTTTACGCAGATACAGCTGACGCTAACGCGTGCTAATTTTCCGCCCTAATATTGCGAGTCGTAAATATACCACGCGTTAAATGTGTTCGGTGGAACCGCGCGCAAGAACCTTGTTTTGAAATAGAGGGAACCCAATATGCGAGCGTAGTGAAAATATCTTCCGCGCAATATTCGTACTCGGCCTCAACTTATTTAGATTGTAGATTTTGACTGTTAGCGACAGAGTTTATCGACTTTTGTACAAAGCTCTACGTCCCCTAAAATTTGGAAACCGTTTGATTATCTTCAGGTTGGCCTTTCGTGATTTTGCATGGTTCTGTTTGCATGTTTTGATGTGTATTCTATATAACTTTTTTAAGATAACTGCAGCAATGATTTGAAGAACAAGTAAGTACTGAATGTAATGAACTGTTAATGTAATTGAAATAAGTTTTCCCTTGTCATGCGGAAATCTTGTTGATAATGACGAATTCTAATTTTACTATTTTTATGCACTTTTTTCTTCTCTCTTTATATGTCCTAGATTATTATCTTGTTAATTTCAAACATATCTATATATAATTACTTTCAAATTAATCTATCTCTTTTTAATTTATTATTGCATAAAAGTCACAGACAGAACTCTTATTTTCATTTATAAATTATACCATAAGATCGAAATAATAAACTAATTATTAAAATAATTAAGTTTAAAATCATCGATTGTAATTAAAAGTTTCTAAACAAGAAGTTCAATATGAGAAAATTGCTTAAATATTGGTTTATTTAATTGGCAACATTTTTTAACCCGTAATGTGCATAAATTTTAAACTCTGGACAGAATCGATAATATTAAACAAATAATATTAACTAATAACTAATAACTAACTAATAACTAGAGGAAAATTTCATCTAACTGTGTGAAGTAATATGCTGTAGTCGAATGTCAAATCAAGTCATTTTCTTTTCGTTATGATGTATATGTATGACACTAAAACATATTAATTAATTAAGCTATATTACAAACACGTATTTATTACAAATGACAAATATAATGCATAAATTCCTTCCTTTATAATATAATTTTCTGAGATATATAATATTTCACCACAAACACATATACATAAAAATTAACAATATCTTTCATGTAGAAATATAAATACAAGGAACAGAAAGAGAATTTTAATAAGCTAATTCTATTAATAAAAAAATTCAGTGACCATGGTAATGATAATAACCTTAAGCATATATAAGAGATCGTTAGATATTTAATTGCTTGAAATTTCACACGAGTGCAGAGTGAAACAAGCAGAAAGATATTTTGCTTCTGTAAAATTTTAGATCATGCAAGTAAATGAATTTGATATGAATAAAGGGCACGATTTGATGTTTCCAGATCGATCAAAGCCCGTTATCTAGCACATATGGATACACGGATGCGGAATATTTAAACGTACGGTTTCTAACGTGTGTTACAGCTGCTCAGGCGACGATCCTGGGACCGGAAGACGTCTACGTGAAGAAAGGTAGCACGATAAGCCTCACGTGCGAAGTGAATGTGCGAAGTACACCGCCCAGTAGCGTTTCCTGGCATCACGGAGGGGCCGTAGTGGATTTCGACAGTCCCAGGTACAAATCGTAAGAATCGCTCTCTCTCCCTTTCTTTCTTTCTCTCACATACACGCGCTAGTACGTACCGTACGTACACACGTTTCCATTCGATTGCGGATCGCATAACCGAGACGGGAGATCCTAGCAATGTTTCACAAGTCGCCTCCGTCTCGGCAAACGAGGAGGGAGGCTTCGGCCAAGTTTTTTTAGGGGCGTTACTTTGCGGTATCGCCGATCGAGCGGAAGACATTGGAGTACCCCGCCTTTAATCTTTTCGTCAGCCCCGTCAACTCCGGGAAGGATCATCAAGAGTCGAAAAAGCAAGCGACCCTTGATCCAGCAATTTTGTCCGGGATTAGTTCAGAGAACGCTTTACGAAAAAATGTTCAAGTAGTTTAGATTCTTCTTTTTCTCTCTGCAGAGCGAAATGTGTCACTTACAATGCCGAAAAAATGATATAATGTTACTTGTCAAACTCGTACGTCGTACATCAGTTTTATAGGAAAACATCTGATACGAATAAACCTTTTATTTCTATTTATTCGTGCACGTTTGCCAGCAAATGTTTGACAATATGCGTTACGCGAACAAGAGTCCGCGTTATCGTTTATGCATCATACACGATCGCGCTTTTTGCCGATGTTTCCTGTAAGCCGCGCGCCTGCCTGCAGAGAGAATTAATGACAAAGTAGCAATGTGTGTGACGAGAACGGCGCCAAAGTATCTGCGATAATTCAGTGTACACCGCAGGGGCGGGGTTTCCCTGGAGACGGAGAAAACGGATACCGGGACGACAAGCAGACTACTGGTGACACAGGCCAGATTGACCGACAGCGGAAATTATACCTGCATCCCCAGCAACGCGAATCCAGCGAGCGTAATGGTCCACGTGCTGAATGGTAAGCGAATTTCTTTTTTTCTTTCTTTCTTTCTTTTACGACGCGGACTTATCCGGCGCGGCGGCCCATCATCCCTCTCGCCTCTCGCGACGTCGTCCCCGGCATCCCGGATATTCGGATACTCGGGGTGCTGCCTTAATGACATATCGCGATAGAAACGTCTGAATATCCGCAGTTGAAATTTTCAGATAACCCAGCGGTAGCGCTGGGAACACCTCCATATATTACGAGTCATTATCTACCAAGCCGGCCCCGCATGACGCGATAATTTGCGGAATTTTCAACTAATGCAAACGCGTTATGATTACGTGACGAGTTTTTATTATTACAAATGTGACGAATGTAATAATGTTTCGACGTATCTTATCAACACAGAGACGATTTAATTCGACCCGACTGGCCTTTTATAAATATATATTCAAATACACTATTTGTATGAGTTCAGAACCGATTTTATTATTGGAAAAAAAGATACCATAAAATTAAAGTTTCAACCTGTTAATATACTTTACGATACGTGCAACACTGAAGATTAAACAGAAAACAAAAAAATATTGGTTTAATATTTATATCATATAAATAATATGTGGTCCAATTGACACCTCACGCGCCCTATTACGTTTCAAATTTTCACGTGGTCTGCACTGGAGAGATAAGAGCGATAAAACGATTACATCGCGCCGAAACTTGCACGAGAAACTGCGAGACGTTTAAATTGGAAGTTTATTGCTTTAAAGATCAATTAATTTCTATTCAGCAAACACGACATGCCGCATGCAAACCAGACTTGCACTCGATAAACAAAGTCAGAGGCGGGTTCTCAACAGTTTACGCGTTCCACGTTACAATGTAATTCGCTTATGAACTAACCGAATAACGAGAATACCAAACTGCAATATTTTATGCGGCGTATTACCTTAATATTATTGAACAGGCCGGCAATATCTTCTTTATTGCCGCAGAATTGCGAAGTTATTGTCGGGTAAAATTGAGAATGGAACTAATAATTTTTTTATTTGCTCGCATGAATTACGCGGTGTGTTTCTTGCGCTGCGTAATTCGATATACAATCGACTCGGTATAGTCGGATTTTTCCTCTTCTTCGTCTACTTGCTTTTTTTCTTCTTTACGTGAAGGAAACACGCGCGCGAGTTGAGTCGAGGCTGCTGCATCATGTGCACGCACACCCTTCGATAAACGTCGCGTGCACATGCACATTTAAGAGCCGTTGCATGCGAAAAAATCTCCGAACACCGGCGTATAAACATTTCCATGTCGGCATTCTTGTAATACCGCATTTTCATGTCCACCACATCACGCGATTCGATCAGAGTTCACGGTTAACTGCATTGTTTTCTATTAGAGCGCAACCGGATTTGCATGGAATTCGTTTCGGAAGAAAAATTCCCGCTCTCTCTCTCTCTCTCTCTCTCTCTCTCTCTCTCTCTCTCTCTCTCTCTCTCTCTCTCTCTCTCTCTCTCTCTCTCTCTCTCTCTCTCTCTCTCTCTCTCTCTCTCTCTCTCTCTCTCTTTCTTTCTAATTTTAAACAAATTTACTCAATCGAATGCAGTTACACATTATTTGTGTATTTCATTGAATCCAACGTTTCGATTTCACTTTCATGTAAATAACAATATTGAAAACTGATTTGTATATAACAATACAAAACTTTATCATAAAGAAATTAAAAGTTGGAAAATTGATCAAATTCACCTCATATATCATTTTTATTTCAGCGTGTTTTTCAACACTGTTGTTTCTCTCTTGAATGGAATGAAATATTAAATAACAGTTATGTATCGATCATTTACGGATATGAATTGGTTAACATTTTAATTCTCTTTATACGTTTGGTTGAATATTATATATACATCTAAATATTTTAATTTTTTTTTACATCTCAAGCGTTTTATTATTGCCAGACAGTTCTGTAGAAATTGAGTTTGGTATACATCCTTGGCTTTTTTTGTAGAAGCGGAATTTAGAAATTTATAATATCATCCTTTTCATTATCGCGCGTCTCTTTCGAGGGAAATTTCTTCAATAGAGGAAGCTTCTCGGGGACGGCAAAATTTTCCCAGCGGAATTGTGTTCGCGCGCGACCGACAAATTTCACATCAATAAACGCTCGCATATTCACAACGAACGCAAGTTTGGCGACAGGAAGCCAGCGGGCTCCTGAAGTGTGACATTCGAAAGGGACGGCATGCGTTCATTCATCAAGTATCGAAATCCCCCGTCATAAAGTTTGACAGGCTCGTATATTGGAGTCGCGGCAAGTACTCGGCGCGCAGCACGCATACTCTCGCTTTTGATCTATTGTCAGCCGGCAGCGCTCGCGATAACACATGTAATATCTTGTTCGGCAAGTTCACCAATCCAAGCTGTCAATCATCGCGCGAGCGTGCAGCCCCGGCACGCGTCTCGCGAAACTCGAGCGCTGCAGCTGCAATTGTTCGAAATCAACATCTTTCGCGCTTTCTTTTCTATAGTCGAGATTTATAAATGTTAATAAATAGATTTAATAAAAATTGAGATTTTTCAATAAAAGCGAGATAAATATGCGAAATAATCTTAAATTAATATCCAAGTTTACCTAAATAAGATTTTTTAATATAATTTACAGTTGATTTTTTTTTTAAACAAAACTATCCGTTTTGTAATTTTAAAATTTAATATAAAACACAAAAAGGTTTTATCCTTCGGTAAAAATTTCAACTAAACTTTATCCGCACAGAATTTTATCTTAACACTTAGCTGCCAGAATATTTAAAATTAAATATTTAAAAGTTCTGAAAAAGTAGTATTTCATAATATATATGTATATAACGATTATACCGAAATGATTATGATTACGCACGATGTAAAAATTTACGATGTAAAAATTGCAATGTTTCAGTCGATTATGTAGTCTATTATATTCGGAATATTATACATCATCATCATTTTATATTCGTATGATATAATCTACTTAATATTCAGTGAAAAAAAGCCCGCATCGATATTCCGCAACTTTCGTTTTGCTTCATTTCAACACCGATGCTGCTGCATGCGCGTGCTGGCCGACAACGCAATAAATTTACAATACCACTGGCCTCACTCTCTTCAATCCCTGATTAAATTAATGTTTTCGAATTCATAGCACCCCACGACGGGGAGCTACAAAAATCAACAAAACCCTCTCTGGCAACTATAGGCAACACGGACCGCTCGCGGCGCGTACGCCTCGCGTTTACACGGCAATCGAATTGCAGAACTTAACAAGCTTTCTTCGACGGTTTCCACGGTTTCCAGCACGCAGCCTGGCGCTGTCCGGCCCTCCCCCCCCCCGCCCGCCCCCCTCCCCCGTCCGCACGCCCGCCGCGGTGCGCTTTCCACCCTTCGAACCATCGCATCGAGACATCGATCGCGCGCCCACTTTCCGTCTGGAAACGCCCGGCGGAACGCGCGCGCTCCGCTCGCGCAGAGCGGCGGCCGCTTCCGGTGCCGGATGAAAATTAATGCGGCACAGTTCGTCTGCATAATTAATTTATAGGGCGCACCCGGTTGTGCCGCGCGGTCGGCGCATTGGCCATCGACGTTATTTCAAACACAGCTGATTACTCTGCAAAATTGACCGCAAATTTCAATTATTTCTCGATAAACCCCCGTATGCGACCCGGGAGCCATCCGTTTTGGCACGTACTATCCGCGCATTAACGCAATTACGCACGTCGGCCGTGCTCGCGCGCCCCCCTCCCCCTTCCACTCCCCCTCCCCCTCCTCCCCCCCTCATTTCGAGTGTCGGGCCGGTGTCATTTTTCGTTAACAGGCCAGGTAAACGCGGCGTAACGGTAAACTCCGTCCGATGAGATTTTCAATTTGCTCGTAAATTGCGAGCCTCGCCGAAGGGACCGGTTACCGCGTCGCGGAACCGCCGTTATGTCATATACCGCCGGACCCGCGTGATTATCTTTATTACCGTCGAATGTTACACGCAACGCGGCGATACCGCGCACCGCGCCGTCGTCATAGAACGCGAAATTGTTGTTTGCCGTTCGAACGTGGCGCGAGCCGCGTAGCTACTGTTATTGCCGAACGAAACGATATTTCAACTTGCGGTTCGTACCGCGGCACGCGTTTTACTCTTTCGTAGCGCGCCTTACGTACATTATTAAGCGTTATTCCTTTCTGTCGTGACGTGAAACTTTATATAGTAACATATGTGAAAATTGCACCGTTGATCTTGTAAATCCATTGTGAACGTATATCGCGTGAGACTTTGCGAAAGATGACATAAATTATAATATTGCTGGGAAGTATAGAAAAATGATTTGTACATATGTACATTTCGATTTGTATTTAAAAGTTGCTCGGGCAAACGAAGTTTATAAAGAATACATTAGAGTCAGTGTTATTATATTATTGAGAGATTTTTCAACAGTATACGTAACTAATATGATTGAATTATCATCAATGCACTGAAAAAATATATATATTATAAAATATTTCTCTTTCTTACTTTAGATTAATGTTATATATTTTTTATTATTGTATGTTATAATCTTGATTATCTAATAATTTTTAGGATTTTATATAAGTTCAATTTATGAATATTAAAAATATTTGTTCCATAAATTGAAACCATTAGTTCTTCTAAATTTTTGTTACAATACATATTGTTTGTTATTGTGTGTTGTTGGTAATCGTTTAGCAATGTGTTGAATTTTAGAATAAAAATACAAAAGTTTACTACAATATATTTTATTTTCCCGATTATTTCCTCTATACATATAGGCTCTCGTTACTGGAGAGAGATTGTCTGTTAGGCTGGAAAGTTCATGCTTGGCGTTTAACGCGTTATACGAACGATTAACCTACATTGTGAATCTAATTAGGGCTGCACAATTAAATTCCTGCGTTATGTAGCTACTCGAGATAATATTCAACGCGAAGAGACTGTGACGTGGTTTATAGAATTAACTATATAGAACGATAGAATTTGCTTTAGCTCCCGCGAACAATTTTCTATGTTATTGCTCCTAAAAATTATCAAATTGTATAATGATTTAATTAATTTTACTAATCGCAAGAAGATGAAAATATTGTATATTAGAAATTAATGTTTGATTCTATTACCTTTCCAAAGTAATTGTTTCTCTTTATTTTGGCATTTATATGTAAAGATCAATGATATGCACTTAATATGATTGAAAGGTATAATTCTTATACAATAGTTTATTTTATTTTTGAAATATTTAATAGGCAACTATTATTTTAGAAAATATCGGTATTTACGCTTCTATACATGGCAGTACAATAATATATCATCTGTAAATGTTTGAAAATTTAAAAAGATTTAATTAGAGAAGAATTATTTTAACTTTTCGCTTAAACAACGAAAAATACGTTATTTTGAGAATCTAATATACATATATAATAATTTAAATAATTTTCGGATTGTTCTTTATCCAAGATAAAGTCGTGCTCAATATTTACACACACTTTAAATATATTATACATATATTAATATAATTTTACATATATATTTAATATATAGACACAAATAGTATCAGATATCTGGATGAAGATTAACGCGAATTATCGAGAAAGATCATCAATGTGTAAAACGGAATCGAGTACGGAGGAACTAAAGCCAATTTGCGCACTTCTGTTGCAGGTGAACATCCGGCGGCGATGCAGCACGGCGGCAGCTGCGGCGTGGCACCGACAATTTTACTCGCCAGCATCACCCTCATAATCGCGAACCTGTTAAGGTGAGCAGCCGCGTTGTGAATCGCGCAATTACCAAAAAGAGAGAAAAAAAAAGAAAGGAAGTCAAACGTGTCAATGGTCGAAAGAGACAATGTCCAAAGTGAAAACGCGGCGATCGACGGTCGCGAAGCGCGGTGCACGCTCGGAAAAATCGTCCGGCCGACCGCGATAGATCGCTTTAGCTCACGCCTCGCTGTCACAAGCTGCGTGTATCCGTTCGTCGAGTGCTCGGAAGCGACGACAAGAGAATCATAGTGCGCGGACCGAAGTGCAGTGGACCAAAAGCTCTGTGAAGGATGCAGTGATGTGGCGGACGATCTTTAGCGTACGTACGTTTTTAACACGAAAATCTTTCACCAGACACTCTCTCCATTCTTTTGTATGAAAAATCGTGTTAATGCGGCCGAAAAAACATACCGAATTATTCTCAACATCCTCGGTAGTACGGTTGAGCGGTTCGCCAAAGGGACACTCTTACACTTGTGCTTTTTGTATAATTAAATCGGCATGGTTAACCGTGCCTCAACGAATCTGCGCGGACTCTCTTTAGTGACGGACAGAAACTGCTCATCTCGTGACTTTGTTGCGAGAACTCTGTTAGAATTTGTATTTTAACTAATTCAATAATGGCCTCGTAGTATCCTAATGTAACGTCGATCGAGGAACGACGCCGTGTACTTGGCATATTATAGTCGGATCGATCGCACGATCCGTTTACGACTGCCAAACTGCTTTCGAATTGAGTATCGATGGCTGGATCCGTTCGATGGCTACGAAATAATTATTACATAAATCGAGATTTATAATTTAACGATTATCAATTAGTTGCGTAATAAATTATCAGATAATTAAGGATCTTGTACATAAAACGAGTAATGGAGCGTGTGAGGTTTGCCGTGACCTTGTACAGTACAATGCACGTGCGAGAATTGCCACGTGATCGATAATCGTTTCTCGTCGTCGTTTGATCTGGGCAATATTGTACATAGCTTGTATCATTGGTTATAATGTAATTGTACGGTATACGTACAATCGTAAATTTGCGAAAATTCTAACTAAACCTCGTGCCTCGGGCGCAATTCAGCATCTCGAGCGTGCCAGATATTTTTCGTATATATTTCTTGAATTATGTATAATTGTATACTATACACATAAAATGATTTTGCCCAGATTTAACTCGTTCTGTTTTTGTTAAATATAGATACGACACAATGTCTATTATCGAGAGATAATTGCGTTGGTAAGGGATTGATTGCTAAAGTGAGAGTGATGCGGTGATTTTATTTAAAAAAAAACTGTGAAAAAATATCGCAAAAACGATTTGCATCAAACTGTAGGTAAAATCAAATTTTCACAGTATTGACATTTACTATGTTAATATAATAATGATATACTATTTACGGAAATCAAAATCGTTGTTTGTAGTCTTTTAATACGTAACTCAAGTGCAGTCTTTTAATACGCGACGAAATTATTTAAAGAGTTACAAAGTTGTGTAAAGAAATTCTTTGTTTGAAAAATTTTAATCGAGTATTGTTATAAATGTAAAATCTTTTCTTGGATTTACACCCTAAGTAGCTATTTAATATTATCAAATTTGTAAGAACCTATTCTTTTTTTAAAAAGCCTATTTTGGAAAAAATTTTTAATTTATACAAAAAAATAGTTGCTATTGCAATTAAATTAATGTCTACACAAAACGTCTTGTTTCAATTAGTTTTGATATTTTATAAATAATCGGTGTGTTATGTTGAAGACGTTATCACTAATCAATTAATTTTGATTTTATAAAAGAAATTTAGAAAAAAGTTTTTTATATTAAAATATAATTGTTTCTAACATCAGGAGAGGGTGTTTATAGCACAGTATACGGAATTATACCAATAAAGAATGAAAAGGCAACCAGAACTAATCACTTTAGTAATGGTAGTAGATAGGTCTGTCCTCGATATGTTTCTGTTTGTTTATTGTAAACAGGATACGTGTCTTGCTTTATTGTTCGATAATCAAAATGCAATTTGTTAAAAGTAATGTTCGTTCTTCAAACATATATATGTTACTTCATTTCTAATTCATTCAAATTTTGCTATGAGAATATCAAAGTATTGTTTCGAAAAATAAAACGCATCAAAATTAATTCATCGATTAAAAGCTAATCAAACGGATAACAAATTATATTAACAAATTATATTAAAATGTATTATGAAGCTCGTGTATACATAAGTGAATATATGAAAAGATAATACGTAAATATATTTAAATAGGTCAATAATAAGCGTTCGTTATGTATCATGATAGTACGGAAAGTATAATTCGAAAGATCGAAATGTAATTAAAAATGAAATAAAGGTTCCTTTGCAGGAGTAATAAAAAATCGCCTTTTGCTATGATAATTTATTTAAACTCTCTAAAATATTGAGAAAGTGTCATCGAACCTGTCACAAATTCTATATATAATTTAAAAATATTATTTAATATTTACTTTAGTATTTAGTTATATTTATAAGAAATTAGTAACTTTCTAAATAACGGAAATCAGATTTTTGGGGAAATAATGGAGTAATTAATTTAATTTTGCAAATGAATCAAATAACCTTGTACATAAGGACATAATTCCGCTAAAATTTAAAAATTTTATTTCGTCTATTAATATTACATACAGCGGTCTTCCGACTTTAACGCCAGATTCGATATTTCCATCAGATTCTACGAAGGACAAATGCTTAAATTATTCGTTTTCCTGTGCATTTGATTAAATCAATCAAATCTTGATTATCTAGCTAACAAAGTTGAGTATTTTTAAATGACTTTTCAGATTAATTTCTTCCAATTCAAGCCACTTTTTCTGGGAAGAAAAAAACACGAGAGAGAAAGCATGATCCTAGATATGATCATTAAGTAATTCAACGCACGTAATATAGAACATAGCAGTAAATCATTAGGAGGTAGATTTATTACGACATAATAATGTAACATGAGTAAAGAAATATATCATAATGAAACTAAAATGTTAAGATACGATTTATCTTAGAACCCATAGATTTTTTATAACATTGTAGTTTTGAAAACACAAATTAGAATCTACCCCCTGTTGAAGATTGTGAAGCATTTCGGGATTTTCATTCAGAATCAGAGGGGAAATATCGCAGTGCTATCAATTTGTATATAATTTTTCACATTATGATTTATGTTAACATACTAATCGAATCATATATATATTTCGGACAAAAATTGTGAATCATATAATGATTCAGAGAACGAGAGGGAGAATGCGAGAAAGAGAGAGAGAGAGAGAGAGAGAGAGAGAGAGAGAGAGAGAGAGAGAGAGAGAGAGAGAGAGGCTGGCGTAATTACATAAAAAGTGATCAAAGTGCAAAGTAAAAAATAAATTTTTTAAATTGAAGAATCACTTCCATCGAGCTACTGGTGTGTGTCGAATCAAAGTATAATATTTAATCAAACTCAATTCGATAAAAGAAAATGCTTACATTCGCGATGCTCCGCGTTTTGGCGGTTTCCGATAGAGATCCCGCACCCGTGATTTTTCATAACGCGAACGTGGCTCAATTATAAGATCTAAAAATACACTCCTGTGCACACATGAAAGGTGATCAAACAGAAAAATATCGAGAGAAGTATACCTATTTGTGAATTAGATAATCAAATATCCGCGATTCGCATACGTACGGAATGTTGCACATTATACATAGGTAAGAGACTAGACTGCATTGTACATAAAATTCATAATCGATTTTATGTATCATGTTATAAGAGAACTTAAGCATGAATCAAAAGGACAAGATTAAAAAGCGGAAAAGCGATATAGATTACTATATTGTAAAAATATTCATCGACGTGAATACTGTTTCAATAAATGTAATGATAATATAAAAAAACCACTTCTAGACTTCTGTACTTCGCTCCTCCTGTTCGATAAATAATTTTCGTCAAACAAACGCGTATACATTTTTCTTTACACATAACAAACAGGACTTATATCCATAATATTGTATGTTATGGAAATTTCATATATCATCTCCATTCCGTTAGTAGTTAATATTTTTAGTAGTTCCAGTTTTTAGTAAAACTGGAAATTTAATCTAAATTTTTTACTACCTAGAAGAGAAATCAAAGCTAAGAAACAGTTTAAAATCTATTTTTTACATAAAGAGAGCAAATATTGAAAAGAAAAAATATATATGTATACATATGAGTAATATTTTCAACAAAAGTATTATTCTTTTTGCTCGAAATCGAAAAAATAATTTCAACTGTGTATTGTAATGTATCTTGCATGTTTAATCCGATCTTCATCATTTTTATGTCTGGATTAACGTGTACCTACTATACACAACTTTGCGCATAGCATTTACATAATATACAGGGTGTGCCATTTTAAACGCCCCAGACAAATATCTCGAAAAATACACAGAAAAAAAGAAGTGTCAAATCAACTGATATACTTGGATGTATATAATCTTGAAATGATATTATATTGCGTTAAACGAAGAAAACTTGCTTGAATGAAGTCATTTATATAGTTAAACGAATTGTTTTATATAGTTCAATCGAGGAAAACAAGTTGAAATAAATTGAAATAAATTGAAATTCTTATAAGAAGATTATATATTCTTGCGTACATACCTATATGAGTATATCATTGTTGATTTGACACTTATTTTTTTTCTGCGTATGGAAGATACGGAAAAACGTTTCAGGCAAAAGTTGTAGGATATCAAGGGGGACAAACAATAGTAAAACCAATCTCCGAAAAAAATCAATTTTTTAAAATTATTTTTATCATTATTTGTCCCCTTTGATATCCTGCAACTTTTGTCCAAAACATTTTTCCGTATCTTCCATATTTTTCGAGATATTAGCCTGGAGCATTTAAAATGGCACACCCTGTATACAGAAATATTTATATATTTTCGTTTTTAATGAATACACGCACCGCCTTTTTAATTAGATACGAAAACGGTTGATTTTAATTGGTACGCGGTTCACATGGTAACGGTTTCTCTGCTGCGTACGTTGTATGTCGCGTGTATTTTATGCGTGGAAAATACTAGACGGAAAAATGGGTGTTCGCACACACGTATAACTATTAACGCGAAAACATGCATGGCAAGCATCTTTTATTTATCATACTCGGCTGCTTCGAAACGCGTTGTAACAAAATTAACGAAATTGCGGAGACATTCATAACGTAGCCGCCGCTCACTCTTAATTTCTTTAATGGCACTAATGGACTAATTGCACGGAGCAAATTGCGATTTTAATGGAATATCGCGAAATAAATTCAGGGAAATTAAAATGAAACGGCAAGCACAGTGCTACACTGAAATATTTAAACATTAATTTGCCGCTCCGCGCGAAACATAATGTAGCAATTTATACGAGTAATACGAAAGAGTTATATCAAGCATTTTGTTTAGAAAATAAATTAGAGGGAATGCTCTCTTTTCTACATTTATATCGCTCAATACGTTCTATGCATTACATTCGTTCTAAAAATAGCAATTTCTTAAATGGTGAAAAAACAACTGCTCATAAAAGAGAGCAGTTTCTTTTAAATTCATTTTCAATCATTTATACGTAATCGTTACTAAATTTAAAAAAATAGGCGATCGCTATATACCGTTACTTTTAATGGACGCGGTCGAAACGCGGAATCGCAATCACCGAGCGGCCATTGAGCGACTTCCGGGCATTCGAGGGCACAGTGAATTCGTGCATTGTCCCGCAGTTTTTCTTTCCCGGCGCACGTGTGCGACATTTCGCGCCGGAGTAACCGAGTGAATTGGGCAGAGAGAGAGAGAGAGAGAGAGAGAGAGAGAGAGAGAGAGAGAGAGAGAGAGAGAGAGAGAGAGAGAGAGAGAGAGAGAGAGAGAGAGAGAGAAAATTGCAACATAGTTAAACGCGATACGCGCGAGGTAAGCCCCGGCCATCTACTACGTGTACCCGCTGTTTCCAACTTCGCCGCCACGACAATTAACGAACGCCGGGCCGACGGGTCGGCGAGCTGTCGCGCAATTCGCCGCCGATGCCGCGATTGCGCCGGCGAAACGCGTCAAAACGAGACAGCACGCGAATTTCCGAAATCGAATAAACGGGGACAACGGGGCAGCAGCCGGGTGGATCGACGGAAGCCGAAATTGGCGAAGAAGAGAAATAGCGCTTGATAAGCGTATCTTGGGGGGGGGGGGGGGACCAGCATGGAAGGCGAATATCCAATCCTCATCGTTATTTTTTTCCCCCCTCTTTCGAGTGTACCACCTATACGATATTGCACAGATATGGATAATATTATATGAATGACGCTGGAATTTCGACACGTTTTATACGCGAAAATGAATTTTAATCAATGGGTGTTAACTCTTTCATTCCAATAATACCGTGCAAATACCACTTTTTAATATCAATATATATTCGCGTATGAAACGGTTTGATGTACTTTTCAAAGACCGCAAAGTTTTATTAAATTCCGTCTATTCCAACAATGTCAATTCATAAAATATTTTACATAATGTGAGAATTATTAAACAGCATTTTTTTTCTTTTTTTTTTTTTTAGTTACTTTAAGCCAGTTACCAGTTTACAGTTAAAGTTTCAACATATTCGCTCTGATGTAGAAGCAATATTTTACGCTTTGCGTTTTTATCGCCCGCATTTATAGTGTCCTATAAGCGCGCGCAGGAGCATCACGTCACTACCAACCCGCACATGTATAAACGGATTTTCGTGACAAAGATAAACTATCACGGAAGGAGCGAGGACAACGTAAATGGCGGACTCGCGTCTTTCTTTTTCAGCGATATCGGTCTATCTACGTCGCGTCGTGGCGTTTACACGAGGCATTGACACGAGATTGCGCGGCGACAGCTAATTTCCGGTATAACGCGGGCAAAAAATTATTCTGCCAATAAAAGCTGTTTACCATCTTGCTACGGTTAACGCGCGATTCAATTTCATTGTAACGAATAACCCGAATCCACCTCCCCCCCCTCGCGTCTCGCTGACCACCCCATGCGCAAAAAGCGCCGGACCGACTCTCGACTATCGAAAAACAATTAAACGGATAAAATATCGGCAAACACAGCCCGATGGACGACTGATATTTTATCAGCTGTTCGGCAACCCGTCGGCATCTCGTTGGAAATTAGTGTACCGCTGCGAGAGTTGCAGTGACCTGCGTGGCATCCTATCAGATTAAGAAACTGCTATTATCGCGGCTGTCACATGTCCACTGGAACGACAGCTGAGTTTTGTTCTGAAGATCTGGGCAGCACCATATAATAGGCGATTTTTATAGTGTGAGTTGTGAGGATATTAAGGTAATATATGTCAAGTGAGTCATATTAAACAACTGGTTTTGTAAGAGATAAAGAATACTTGAATAATTTGTTGAGAAAAAACTGCTGAGAAAAATATACATAAAGTTTGTTAAGTACACCTTCTCTCTTATTTAGAGCTACATGTTTCTTACAAAAATGTTAATAATGTGATAACTCTCAATATTTCACTCATGTGTGCAAAGGAATATATTATATTATAACATTGGGGCAAATTCAGAAATAAAATACATATTTTAAGTATTTTATACAGAAACTGTTTTAATATTAGATTTTCATTATTTCACTATTCATTAAATGAAGAGGCTTTTATAGTATTCTATTGGACTGTAATATAGTTTATTCGTTATTATTATGGAATGTTATTTTACTTAAAAAATTAGAGAATGTTAATACGTACAAAATTAGATAATGTATTAAACACAGATCATCAGCATATTAATTGAAATTCTTTGATAAAAAATCAAAATATCTGTAATCATTTATATAAACATCAGACATTTCTAAAACTCAAGAGACAACTCCAACGAGCTCATTATTGACAATGAGAGGTCCACCATCATCACCCTAGAAAAAGTGTGACAACGAATTTTTAATTGACAATTTATAGCAGTAAATGACGAAACAGTGTGAAATAATTAGAAAATTTTGTCTTTAAAAACGCTGATGTATTTACTAATGTTTCTTTGTAAAAACTGTATGCATACTTAATGTTTGCGAGATGCATTATGCATTACATGCATAAGACAAAAAGTAAGTATAAAAGTAACTTACTTGACAAGCACCCTTCCCAACTCTTTCCAACGTATATATCTGATCTTCATTGGTGCGTGGATTTATGATGTAATCACTCAGGCAGCGCGATTGGCTCAAGACGTTCACCCTAAGCCATTTAAGTATTGGCGAGTGATCGGCCCAATTATTTTGGTTTTTCCCCATCCACTTACGATACCGTGTTTATCGCCGTTAATATAATCTTTACTTGCTAAAGGAACTGGACTTTGTCGTTTATCTTGATCGGTTTTTTCAGCTACGCAAACAAACAATTTTGTGACATGAGTTGAATAAAATAGGACTAACCAAGATTGTTTCCTTTATATGATACTTTTCTTGTTCTAGACACTTATTGAGCTTGAACTTATGGTGATCATAGCGATATCATCCTTCCATCTCTCTTTTACCAGTATTTGGATGTTTTTGAATACGTTTGATGTCGTACTTCTCACCGTCCGCTGCCAGATTGATGATTCCGCTTACGAAAAAACCACAAATTAAATAATTCGATAAGTTAAATAGAAGGATGTAGAATATAAAAATACATTGATACAGAAATATAATAAAATAACAGAAAAAAAGGATAAAATAAACAATACATAAATGAGTCAGAAAAAAACATTAAACTCAATATTGAATATTGCTTATATGTGTCACACAACTTGTGCTTTCATTATCTGATTAATGGAGAAATATCTGCACATTGGGCTAACTCAGATATTAATTGAAAACAGCTGAGTATCTGTTGATGCCCGAAATAATTAGGAAATCAGATACACAGATACTGAATTATACCGCAATACCAGCCAGGATCTAGATGCTAGAATAATAATTGGAACACTATTCGATTAAATTTGACTCGATTATTTAAATAATTTTTATATCTCATTTTCTAAATGACTTAGATTAAGCAGACGGAAATAAAATACAGGGTATATGTAGATAATTAAAAATTTTAGAACCATTTCTAATTTCAATTAACAGGAACATGTATTATTTATTTGAATATTTTGCTTTTCTCTCTCAAGAGAAAGAATAATGATCTTTTAGAAGCAATCTAATGAAAATAAAAATGCAAATATTTTAAGAATATAAAAACATTTTTGTACATCACTGTGAATAAATAATAAAATTGTGGATTAATAATAAAATTTTGTTAGTTAAAAGAATTACATACCATGTCATTTGTATAGGAAACGTCATCCACACTAAGCAGCAGCAAGGATGTGTATATACTACTAATAATGCTACCTCCGCAAATGCGTTCACCGTAAGATTGAAGGGAGACTTGATATTTAAATTGACCTATGTCCTATTGTATAGCTGTATCGCTGTATCACCACCGACGATCCGTTCACGCTCATCGCAGTAAGCTTCTTTAAGTAATAATTAAGATTGAAACTGTCTATTATTTTGTTTGATAATATTTTATATTGAAACAAATAAAAATATTCACATTATTATAAAAATATATACATATTTAAAAGATTCATTATTAAAAAATACACGTTGAAAATAAATTTTGTCAAGTTTTATTTTGTTGAAATTAACAGACAAAATCTTCTATACATATTATTTACATATTTGTGCGTTACTGCCATGGCTTTGGTTACTTATGCTGGGCGATGACAGCCACAGCGAACAGAATAGTTAACTTCATCATCTTTGCTGTCGCAAATCAAATCCAGATCGAGTTACAAACTGGATAGTTGTGAATTATTAGATCTGTTACATCTTGAATTATTGTCCAGTATTACGATTAATTTTCTTGTAATTGCGCATAGATGTAGAATACATCGATACAATTGTTTAGTCTAACTAGATTACTAAGCACCATTTATTATCATAGAAAATCGCCCTTTTATATCTATTTATTATTCAATTAAATATAAAAAATAAAAATTATTTTGTTAATTAGTTCTAAGTTAGAAGAAATTGAAAACACAGAATTCGCAAAGAAATGCATATTGATTTCGCAACATATAAAAGTAGACTGATTTAACAGCCGCGTGTAAACATTGATTTTTATGTATTATAAATAATGCTAATGTATTAAAAATTATTTGTGAATTTTCAACCAGTATTTCATATTTGGCATAAAAATATCATAAAAAAGAATTGTAATTTGAGATGTCGTAAACAGTAATTAAAAACAATATTTCCGAATTATAAAGAGCAAGAACCAAAATGTATTAAGAATATATTTCATCTCAATTATTTATCACAATTAAGAATTTAATTGACTATACTGGCAATGATTATAATCGTCGTGACAAATCGTCACCGAATTTCGACCAAGGATTCTGGTCATTCTAAAGTTGATGTAATTTTTAGATGCTTATAATATAAGGATCTTAATTAAATAATTAAATTTATTGCGAAAAATATTACCTCAATTATTTATATTTAATTAGTCTTTATATATTATTATTTACTACATATTGTACATTGATTTGATATATAATTGCTATTGTTGATAAAATTATGGTCTGATTCTGTGTAGGTACTTGTATGCGTGGATTTTGAGATAATTATTATTCAACACAGTAGAAAAAAAGTAATATTATAGTTGATGAATAAAGATTATAAAATCAGTTATTCCGTGGTGATTCCATCAAAATATTATTTTATTTTCTTGTAGTAAAACGTACCGTCAATACGTTATAAGTTTTAAAAATATCTATTGTTTGTTTCAAACAGTTTTCAGTTTTAGTTTGATGGTAGAAGAACATTGACATTTATTGACAACAACTCGTTATTGACGTGCAAACGAAACTCAATAAACCAAGTCGATATTTGGCTTATATGTTTGAATATTTTGTGTACAACATGACCCGTGCGTGTTGCCATAAGCGCAAAAAAAATAATTGCATTGAATTATTTTTATTTACAGCGGGGCATAGAAATAAAATTCTACTTTTTATAAATAACCTAAAAGTGAAAAAATTGAATGAATTTATTTTGCGAGCAGTATATATATTATAACAACGATGAATTTCAATGATTGACTAATGAATACCTACTGTTAAAAGTCGATCAAAACAATCTATGTGACATACAAATCGAAATGCAGGTTGTTTCAACCAAACATATTCCGAATGCAAATTTAAGCAAACTCCAATGTAAATTTGTTGAAACTGTATACCATTAAAATGTACATATATTTCAATTAAATTTGCACCGACGGTCAGTGATTGATCAATTTATAATCGCTAAGTCCATTTTTTACAGACTCAATTAAAAACGGACATGTGTCTTAATTAAATGGATATTCATTATTCATCATACATATGCACATATCTGTATAATACAAACGAAAATATAATTGTACCAGTTTTTAATTAAATATGTTTTTTTATATATTTTATATTCACCTACATAATATTTATAAATACAATTTGTTGGAGTAGTTGTAAAAATACGTAATCAATTATTTAACAAATGATGAGTGATATGCCTCGATAAATGGCTATAAATATTAAAATGTCTATGTAGGATTTTAATAAAAAATTTTTTCTAGAGACTGAAGATATTTTACTTGTTTTTAATATGTATGCTAAAATTGAAGAGCATAGACTTAAAAAATATTAATTAATATGCGCTACAATATTCCGAATTAAAAGTATGTAAACGCATAAAATATTTCTCGGCAGAACTGAATGTGACTAGTGCATTCCACTGCCAATGTCTTTATATTATCGCGTCTTAATTTCGTGGGATCGATATTCGACGTGATTACGCCGGGTATATAATTGTGTACCGCGTTGCTTCGTGATGGCAAATTTACGCAACACTCATTAAACAACTTCTTATCGATTTTTTGAATACTCACAAACACAGATTTCTTGAATTTCGCGATACAGCTAGTAATATTTGCACGCAAGGCATAAAAATTATGCAAATGTATAAATTATACCACGTTTGAATTATTTCTTTATTTTTGATTCAACCAGATTGTTAATCTTTTTATTCATTTCAGTATTAATACCTACTGCATGTGTTTTGAAAATAATGTTTTAAAAAAAGTGAGACAGAGGAAGCCTATAAGTTTATTTAATCGTTAGCACTTCATAAATTTACTCCGTAGCTTGGTAAAGTAATCGGTAGTGTGAAAAGAGTCTATAATCTAAAAAAATCGCCCATTAACCTATTAATGTAGCCGTTAACAATTTAATTTACCGCAGCACTCTACGTTCAAGATTATATACCTAATACTCTAAGACGATAATAAGACGCATCCGCGCTGTAGAAAAGCTTTCTGCAGATTAATTATATAGTTTAAATGCATTAAAACCGAATATCTTAAATAATAAAATAAATGTTAATTATATTATTGATTATTTATTAGTAGGTTTACTTCATTACGTTTAACTTGTATGAAATAGAAGTTTTAAGATAAAATACGGATGCGTAAAAATCACACTATATTGTATTGTTGTAGCTAATGAAAGTTCGCATTTCCAGCTCGACAGTATCCCTCGCGATAAACTTGACGTTCGTAAATATTTTAACTGGTTCCAGCTTTTCGTGGCAATTTGCGTGAAAAGGGACGCTAAAAGCGAGGTTGAACGCGCTATTGGGAAGGTACATTCGTTTGGCCGGTCCGTTGTTTATCCGAAGCAACAAAGTTGAATTGTCCGTTAACAAAGCAAGATTGCAAACACTTTTTACGGAAAAGCGGCCTCTTTTTTTGTTTGAGTCACGCACAGAGGCGGGTCTGCAAAAATTAGCCACCGTTTGTCTATCCGGGCTATCGAAACCTCTCGATAGCCCCCGCGTGCGCCCGTGCCGTGTCGATGTACGAAAACAAAGCGATTTTTGGAAGAAAAAAAAGAACAAATGGTACATACAAAATGTGTCCAAAAAATCAACTGCATTAAATGATTGAATCAAGCGCAAAAAAAATGTACGATGCAGATGCGTGCCATTTATAAAATTCCATATGCGTATGCTTCGCCATGTCGAGCCGTGAGTTTAACCGTGTATTTCATTCTGAAATTTCGGTATTATTATGTACTTTAATACGGTATTGTGCATCGGTGCTCGCAGGATTTAAACGTATCAATATGTTTTGCGGTTTCAATAGTGCTTCAAGCAATTCAATTAATGCACGCGTATTGGTACGAGCATGGACAATATCTCGTTCTAATTTCAGTACAATGAATACAAAATATCCTGATTTTTAGCGGCTTTTGTTTCAACTATTATTTTCTCGCAGTTATATCTCTCCAGTCTGTAGTAGAACTTTTTCAAATGAAATTAAATACAAAATTTTATGCTGTTCATTACATCATTTATTTATTGTAGAATTAACTTTTTGGTTAAACTTGGTGAAATAATTTCTCATTTACAGTCCTAATTAATCGCTTTTGGTGTTTTGTATCTATAATTATGATTACTTGAACTTATGTTTTTATAGGCAAATTCAATAAACACATTTTGAATGTATATTTCAATTGAGATTGAGTGATAGAGGGAATGGCAGTACGAAATATATATAGTTGCCCGTATGAAATCTCACGAGTCGCCTGAAACAGAAACTCAAAGCTATGTCTTCCAGGATTAGCTTTATCCAAGTGCCTCCGCTGTATCGCGGTATAAGCAAATATGACGTCACGAATATCAAGTTGACTCTCAAGATCCCGTGTATTGAATCACATCAAGTTTCAAGACTGATCTCTCACTTAAATTTGTAAGCGGAGAAACGCGACGGTAAATATACACAAGTCTTAAGTAAATACCACTAAATAATTAACTAGATACATTTTACGGCCGGATACGGAACTAACTTAATAATTCAATATTTCCTGGAATATTTAATAAAAGTAATCGACTCGATAGTCGCGTGGAGAGCAATCACGATCGGGGCTGATCTTTAATTTGAGCGCAGGTGAAAGACGGGAAAGAGTGGAAGATACGTGAAATTTATCGTCGGTGGACGATGCCCACTAACGAATGTGTCCCAACGGAGTAGAACGGGTGGACAATGCAGTTTTCCAATTTTCATCCCCCCACCCCTGGCGGGGCATTCGAGCCCCTGTTCGACCTGACCAGGCTAGCGCTCCCCGCGCGCGTGCTCTCATCCTTTATCATCCGCTACCCGAACAATCATAAAGCATGTTGATTCACGGTCCGCCGTAAATTTACTGTTATTTTATTCTTGTTTTAGCGTCGCTTAAGCGGCACTTTTAACGATCCCCGACGTGGCCGGGCTCGAATTGCATCGTGTGCCTCGTTAGACGCGAGATCCGTCCGTCCGTCGCGCTCGTTGACTTTTCTGTCTGTCGCGTGACGTCCACCGACATCCGCCGATTTAATTGCGCGTCGCGGGATCTAATTAATTGATACATCCACCCACGAGTTTCTTTTTATGCGGCAGGAATTATTTGTCTTCCCATGTACGAGAACGTTTAAGTTTAAATAATACACTTCGCGTATTACGAATGCTTTTCACACGCGACATATTAATTGATCAGACCGATATTGCGTTCTTCTGTTGCTACGATTTTGAATTTTGTAAAAATTTAGGTTTTTTTCAAAGAAGAAATTGTACGTAGCGCTGTAACATTAGAAATTTCAAGCACGCAAATGTTGTAATTTGGATCTGAATACACGCCGGACGTTACGTTGACGCGACTGGCCGAGTTTTACACAGTTCGCATCACCTTTACTACGGGGTGACAGTTATATACGATTACACTGAGAGAAAAGCTGAACCGGTATTCGTTCCGGCGACGGTGAGCAAGTAGGAGGGGATGGCTGAGACAGGAGTCTCGTCCGGGAAGAGTTACTACCGCTGCTACCAGTGCTCCTGTCCGAACTTGAAAAATAATTCAGCACGAAGTAATGTCCTGAATATAAAATGCGCATAGGACGCGTCAATTTCAAAATAGGTAGAAGTCTGGACGGGAAACAGCCGCTCGCCGCATTTTTATTTATAGATTCGGCACAGTTTGAATGTAAGTGAAATTACAATCTTCGTAAGAAACTTGCGAAAAAGGCTCGAGCGTCAAAATTGAAGATATAAAATTAAATATCCATTATCTTGCATTATATTCATTCTTCATATTTTTTTATTTTTTTATATTTCATTAATATTAATTCAATATTAATTAAATATGAAAAGATAAGAGATATGAAGAGTATTAGCAGAACCAATTTGTTTGCACATTAAATTGCTTTCATCATTTGTAAATCTTGTAAATTTTGTAATACTAATCAATTTATCCCTTAAAAGATCAATATCTCTACGATTTAAATAAGAGACTTAATTATTTTGAGAATCATTAAGTCTGAAATGCACACTCAATAGTAAAAGACATGCGTAGATATGCCGTCACGTTCAGTAGTAAAGTAAGAGTATAGTTGCGGCGTGAAGTACAGTAATAAAGAGCTCTTTTGCTCTTTACGACGCCTTTAAACCATACAACCGTAAAATTGTCAGATACTAGTATTACGTTAAGCATAAAATATAGCTTGCTTTCTTGACAATAAGTATTTAGAAATAAACAAATTTTGTTATATCTAAATTAAGAATTATTTTTGAAATATGAAATAACACGTAATTGAATTTCGATCATGAGTAATGTAACAGTCGTAACGTCTGTTACATGGAAAAGATGTAATGTAATTATGTGTATATTGCATATACATATTAAAAAAGCATCCCAGGTAGCAAGGTGACGTCTATTTAACGTCATTTTTTGATCATGTTCTGACGATTGCGACGTTATGAAATGACGTCAAAGTGCCGTAAAAATGACGTACTTTTGTCTCATCTCCGTGACGTCATATATTGACGTCACTGATACGTAATTAATGATGTCGCTGGGACGAAATAAAAGTACGTCAGATTTTGAACATTTGGACGTCATCTTGGAATGGCAGTCACAAGACTGACCATAAAATGTCGTCAAATAGACGACAACTTTTTAATCTACATTATTTTTTATGAAATTAAAATGTTAAAATGTCCACTTGATAAACGTTTATAAAAAAACGTTTTTTTCTTTATCTATAAAAAAAAACCGCTTTTATAACTGTTTCTTTACGTATCATGTGCATATAGCCACCGCTCTCTCAAGGCGGTCACCTATCCTAGTACAGTACCGCGCCCGTGTTGCTTGACTTCGATGATCCAGTGAACAGTGAACAGTGATCTTCTGACCCTGATGCTTCCTTAGTAACTGTACTTGTCTATAACAAGTACATCTTTAAAGTGTTCAAAAATCTTGTAATGATATCTTCTTGATAGCTATATAACACTGCATGAAATAGTTATCATCGTCTTATAAACGTCCATTATTAGTCGCCGACGTCATAGACCAAAAATGACTAAAAATAGACGTCATTATGTCGATGTCGTCTTCTGACGTCACTTTGCTACTTGGGTTGGGTACTGGTCTACAAACTGACGAACCAGATACGTCGTGTTAAAGTCAGTCAACTAACATCTTTTATTAGTCTAAAGTCTGACGTCTCAGGTACGTCGTGTTAAAGTCAGTTAACTAACATCTTTTATTAGTCTAAAGTCTGACGTCTCAGATACGTCGTGTTAAAGTCAGTCAACTAACATCTTTTATTAGTCTAAAGTCTGACGTCTCAGGTACGTCGTATTAACGTCAGTTAACTAACATCTTTTATTAGTCTAAAGTCTGACGTCTCAGGTACGTCGTATTAATGTCAGTTAACTAACATCATTTATTGGTCTATAATCTGACGAACCAGGAACGTCGTATTAAAGTGATTTAACTAACGTCTTTTATTAGTCTAAAGTCTGACGTCTCAGGTACGTCGTATTAACGTCAGTTAACTAACATCTTTTATTAGTCTAAAGTCTGACGAACCAGGAACGTCGTATTAAAGTGATTTAACTAACGTCTTTTATTGGTCGAAATTCTGACGTCTCAGATACGTCGTACAATAGATAAATAACTAACGTCATTAAATGGGCACTAATCTAACGTTACTTGGACGTTATAGTTTGGTTAAATTGTCGAAGTGTTTTTATGGTTATACAAATGACGTCAATGGTACGTTATAATGAGGTCATTCTACGATTAGTTATTATTTCGTCAAAAAAGTCACGACATTTATACGTCTTAAGTTGGTAAAATGACGTCGTACCCAAAAAATGACGAATTATTGACGTCATATTAACGTCACCTTGCTACCTGGGATGGTTAATGCATTTGTTGTTCTGTTTCTTTAGTCGTCCTTTCTTGTCGTGCAGGCAATTCACCTTTATGATCAAATATGTAATCATGCCTGTCACCCTGTGACTTTTTGCCCATCTTATTTGTAATTCATAACACATCAAAGCGCTACCGCCGTGAGAAAGAGAGAGAGCGAGAGAGAGCTAACGGCATAGTGCCGGTGGAATTGCGAATTTAAGAAGAATTATGTCTTCAGAATTCACGATGCATGACAAGAGAAATTGCTATAACACACGCACGTTCCCGCATTTGACAAATTCGAGTATGCGGCATGATTTTCTTTTACATAACTTGGAATAAACATGAATAAGCGAACATCGTCTTATTTGATATTTATAAGAGAGGCTGAAGCATAATTCAGCCGGTGATTATATAATCTGAATTTATTTCGCGCGATACGTAAATCAAATAAGAATTGATTGCATGTACATATGTTATCTATATAAAATAATTCTTATGTAACAATTTTATATAAAATTCTTTATGTTGAAAAAAATAATTTTGCAAAATAATATAAAAATGTGAAAAAATATGTATTAAATTAAGTTTTAAAATGTAACACATGTTTGTCCTTGTTTATTTTGTATAGTATAAAAATATATATTTAAATATATGTCGAAATATATATCTTAATTTGTGCAATGATTTTATATGTAGGTATTACATATTGCCTATATTTCCATAATATTACCAATAGGAAATTATTTTCGTTTCTTTCCGGTACATATAACTCCATGAATATAAACAAAAAATGAACATTATAATAAAATTATTAAAATCAATACTTACCTTATTTTGCTGCGACAATCTGACGACAGTTTTTTAGTTATTTATATGTAAGGAACACTGACAAAGAATGCAACATACTATTGTAGACACACTTATACGCCGGAATTTCATGAAATTCATGACGCATTCTCCTCGACCCTTCGAAGGAAAGGATATAGCACGATACACAATATCAAATTACCTCCGCATCCTTTGGCGCTGCGTGGCCGCTTTAATCCCATTGACTTTAAGAGCTGCGTTCAAAGAAACACCGTGAATTGCGAGAGAGCACAGCGAAAAGAACGTTCCGGGACATTGAGATCAAATGGAGTATCGCAGGTCATTTAATGAATTATTTGCGCACGAAACTAAATTTAAGAGACAGCATGCGAGGAAACTTGTGCAAAGGACGTTTTATTTTTGTTCCTATTTGCGTGAAATTCTTTCAAAAAAACCTACCTCATTTTATATATGCACAATCGGAGAACTGAATGAACATACTAAATTTATTGTCTTAATTAATGAGAAAAAATCGGGGCTTTTAAAGCACGGCCGGCGGAAAAGATTTATGCACTTATCACATTTTCTATTATTTTACAAGTACAGTGATTCTCTAGTCTAATATATTACGGCAAAGAAATATTACATTACATACGAACCAACTTGGCGTTTATACTCTTTCCCATGTAAAATTGTTGCAACAAAAACTAGTTTTGTATGTATATGATCATTACCTATAATAAATATCTACAAAAATCTGTCATAGAATCTACTTATTGATCATCTTGCTGTAACCAACTTCTCAGTTAGAGCAATTCATAATTTCCACATACATTCTTTAGAATCTAGCCAATTATAATTATTCTTCATCAACATTCTCTGTTACATATAAAAACAGATTAACGTTAACTTCTTAAACACGTTGATATTATATTATTTACCCTATTTCCCTTGATTGCATTATGCACTAACCAGTTATATTATATATTTAATAGCCCAATTTATCAATCATGATATAATTATGCTCTACGATTTATATAACATTTTTAAGATATTTCCCGAACTAAATCAAACTTTCCGTAACTTTATTTGTACGTATTTGCAATTATCGCAGAAGATAAATTCGAGCCCTCCAAATAGCTCTTATCGCAAACAATTTTTAAATTGTGTAATCTCTTCATCTGGTATATCATATAACGCGCTTTATAAATATGTTTCCTAGGATCTATAAAAGTTTATCTTTACAAATCTAAATTCGCTTGGTCGCATTTTAGGTACATTTCAACGTTGGGAACGGCAAGAAATAAGCGTGAAATACTGTCGGGTGTGTGCGCTAGAGCAAGAAAGTTTGGCTGTTGCGCGCGAGTATTAGAAACCACGAAAACGGAAGCAGAAGTCCGGGCCAGTGCCTGACGTCACTTCCGGAGGAGACGTATCCGGCGTCACGTTGCATGGCTTCCGTGCGTTCCCCTGTAACAGAAAGGCAAAAAAAAAAGGAGAGAATCAAGTGTCAGTGCTACACTCGTCAGCCGTCCCTTGTATCGCGCACGTAATCGTATATGAATATTTACGAGTGCGGTATCAAATTAACGCGGGTTTCACGCGATATCATCTAATGAGCGTCACGTCGGCGGGAAACGCTTCGCATGGGCAGACGTTGAAAAATTGCCGTTTTAGGATATTGAATCTGGATATCACGCGCCGGAAATCTTGATACTTTTTTGAGAATAATGACACCACCCACACTCGTAAATCAATGTCGCTTCAAGATTACGAAGATTATGGGTTTCCTCGTGTTACAAGGGGATCCATTAATTATTGCGTTGTTTGAGGCATGTCGATACGCGTCTCTCTGTCGTTTCTTTATTCTTCGCTATTTAAACTTAATACAATGTTGCGAAAATCAATTTGATGCAATTTGCACAGCAGATACCATCAATTACCATCAAATTCTCAGAATAACAATTTTACAGAGTAAAAAAATTATTATCAATAAGATCAAACATAGTTTACATCAGTCAACGTATCGAATATGACGTTTATTTTAAATATCGAGATAAATGGAACAGCTCTTGAAATTTTTACGTCTAATTCAAGGCAACCAATCTCTCATGTAGACCGCGTATAACAAAACATTTGCGAATTAGCTGATATTTAACATAGCCAAAAAATATCAGCGAAATTGAAACTCGTACATTATTGTACGATATATTAAACGATACATACCAGTGCGAAAGAACGCGTTTGGCATATATGGCAACAAACACGTGTAACTACAATCAGCTTGCACGAAGACAGTTAGTTTTACCAAATTCAATCCGCAATATTTCCAGCGAGACGTCAACAACGATAGCTGTCCTGTCCGTCACAGGAAATTAAAAAAAAAAAGATTCGTAAATATTTCAATCATTGCAGCTGTCATACTGCATGAATTACTTCCGCGGGGTCGGCGGAATAAAGCGATGGGAATAGAGGGAAATCTTTTGCGCTTTGATCTCGCGGAATTCATTTTGCGTTTTTCTATTATTTGCACCCTGAGATGCATCTATGCTCGATCGCGCTAGCGAGTCGGTATAGAAAGCAGTTAAAAATCTTAATGACGAAGAAAACCTTAATTCCGACCGCCGATGGCCCTTTGAAGCTTAGATTCCAATCGCGCCTTCATCTTTACGACCATTAACGGGAACGAAAGCTGAACTTCACCGGGGAAAATCGGTAACAGGTACTTTATTTTCTGAAATTACGCTTTTAACGACTTCTTCTTTGATTACGCAGCGTTGATCCTTTAATAGCTGGAATACGTCCGCTTTGTGGTGCGCGAGCAAACTTCGCGAACCATTCCTCCTATACCCGACGTTCAAGAAAAATAATATCGATAGCTCTAAAAGTATAAAAGAAAATCGTCACTAAATAGGTCACAATATTGTTATAGGATGACGTTCAATTTGGACAGGTAATAGTAACGGACCGTCAGTAGCGACGAGACAGCCAGCAGCGACGTTTTATATCGATGAACCGCGTATTCAGTAGTATAAGTATCGATATGGTCAGTCATGTTGCATAAGCAATATGTCATCAAAATTCCACCAATGACCGGGCACGTGTACTCACTAATTACAAATTAATAATTAATTTCTTGATAGTAACATGACATATCGCGAGATGTAAATTGAATTCTACGATTATGCCGACCAAATTACCTCGTTACTAAATGTTTACTGATGCCGCGAAGAATATCGTTTTTAATTGCTGCATACAGAGCATAACTAAATTGTTTTAATATTTTCTAGAAACATTTACGTTTCAATACTTACAGATACTTTTAATGGTGTAATAAATACATTCTAACGCATCTCGATGACTTGTGAAGAATATGACAAACGATAGGTGGCTTTCTGCACGTTACATCGTTACGTATTAGACGTATTGGTAATAAGACAATAATTATATCAATGCGCATAGCGCAGAAATTCAATGAGGATCGATGACGATCGACTGCACCGTATCAATGGCGATCTCCAGAATTCGGGCGACAATATGCTGCCGAGGCATGCCTGCGTACAGCCGGGGTATGCGTCCCGATCAGGTATTCGTATGAAAGCCGCGTCATTAACCGTATGAATCGCACACGCTCGATCGAGGCGAGCGTGCTGCTCGATCGCACGACCGTGAACGTCGGCGCGTCCGTGTGTTGGTGTCTGGGAATGCGACACGCGTGTACGGGGGCACGTGGCACGCATACGCACGCCGGAACTGCACGCTGCGTCGATTAAAACGGAAGTAAAATCTTTGCACGTGCGACGCATCTACATTTGGGAGCACGATGATCTATCACCGTTGGTTTGCGATCGCATATATATATACATATACGGCAACACTTGACGGCGTCTACTTGGCACCTCCTGCATGGACAATTCGAAATGCAAATGACGTGCAAACGTACGCGCTTGATTATATTACCAAGTGCCAAGTTGTAGCACCGACTTCGGCGTGATAATTTCAAACGTTCGAGAAAATCTAGTCTCCTCTTGAACTTTCTAAAAAGTATTTTCTCTTCTCATATAAATAATATTATATTATATAATTTCAGCATTATTGTACAGAAAAAATTATAAAAGTAATTATTTTGCAGCTACTGCAATTTATCATGTTAAAATATAATAGAAAATTGATATTTTAGGTCACTAACAATAAACAAGTACCTGCCATTGCCAAAATTGAAAACTGTTTAGTTTTATTATAAAAGCGTTGTGTGTATGAATAACTATTAAATTATAATTAAACATAAAAATTGTATGAAATTTTTGCTTTCTACGAATAACTAGCTAAACTATAAAAAATAATTAGAATAGTGCAATTAACTGTCGATAATTAATTAGGCTTTTCCAATTTCAATTTCCTTATTAAATTTTTCATAATTTTTCATTAACCTTACTTTATTAAATATTCCAACCTTTTATTATTCAACGTCATTTTTCACACCCAACGTATTTAAGCTCTTCTGAAAACTAACTGCGATATATTTTAAAATAACACGCGCTTAATTATAACGGAATTGATTATTGAGCTGAGCGAGAGCGGAATTAAAAATTAATTTTCAATCTGCAATAGCGGTCCGGTAAGGATCGTACAGTCCGAGCAAATAATATTTCTCTCGCGAGTCAATAACTTTTTCGAGCGATCGGCTTAGAAAGGGAAAAGCCATGCACGCAAGAATGTGCAGGCAAATTAAAACTTCACAACGGCATATTAGCGAATGCTCATAATTATGTATATATAACGGGCAACAATGTTCGTTACATTACTTGGATTTTTATACGCCATTCATCGTAATTACCGACCCAATTTTTTTTCTAAAGTATATATCAACATATAATAAGTGCGAACACGTTCGCATTATAGCTGCGCGAAATCATAATGATTTATGAGCGTTGGAAGTTCACGAGTAAGTTGCACTTTAGCTCATCCGCTCGCGCTCTTAGCAACTCCTTAGACACTGTCTCGGAAACTGTCTACTCGCGCCGAGAAAGTTACGTCTAAAGCGAGGTAAGAGTGTACAAAGTTGTACAAAAATGGAGATTTTTAGTTAATGGATGCACAATTTTCCGCCTCTCTCTCGCGCGATTCGCGCGTGTGTGTGTGTGAGTAAATTCGTAAATAATTGCTCCGTGCGTAATTAACGATAGATCTCGGATGAATTATTAAATATTTTGGATACTCTTCCCTATAACAAACGAGGAAGTTGGAAGATTAAGGGCTTAGCTTAAGTCCGTTTATAATCCACGTTATAGCTGCGCCGATACGAGCGCTCTAAACTGGCTCTCGGAAGATATCTGTTAAAGTGTGCATTGTCGTATTAAAGAAAATAAATGGATTCCGCAGTTTAAGAACTCTCGTCGTAGCGGGCGCGCGCGGGCTATGGGGCAACGGATGAAAAATTAGCCGGAACCGAAAGTCGAAGCTCGCGGATTTCACTTCGCGCGCGCGTGTATTTCGGGCTTCGGCTAGGAAATTTAATAATATCGTACGTTAAGAGAACGCGACACCACGGGAGAAACGGAGAGCGAGATAAGAAACGAGAGGCGAGAGAGATCTACAGGAGAGCGGGGAGTTTGCGAGCCCCGGTATAAACGACAGTCTAGGGAGCCGTTAGGTATTAAACTCCCTGCAAACTTCCGCAGTCCGTCGTGCTCGATATATATTTAAAATATCTTGGAAGTATCCATGAATCGTCTAGACTGAGCCGGCGACGTACCGAGGCACCAGGGATTTCGTTGGATGTCGGAAAGTGATATCATAACTCGCTACAACGGCACGCGGAATGTCCCGATTTGCCGAGTCATATTTAACGCTTGTTTACCCTCTTATCGTTTCTTAAAAGATTTTAATCGATTTCCCTGTGACGCTATACCGTAAATATCCGTGATATAAATCTTATTCCTGCCCGTTCGCATTTAACATTTAATACATCCTTCGCGCAGGCGAAGAAACATTTTAACGGATTGCGATTAAAAAAATGTGCAAACATAAAAAATCATTTTAAATACGTCTTGCTCGCTGCACCCCTTTCTCAAGACACCCTCGAAAGCTCGGCAGTCAGTTGCGAGATGGTGAGAGGGACGAGCTCGAAGATATCGGAAGAAAGAGAAATAAGAACGAAGGAAGAGCCGCGCTTAAATCGAGAGATAGTGAAATTAAAAGCGGTCAAGAGAGAAAGAAGCTTTCGACGGTACCCTCGACCACACCTCTCTCGGCACTCTCCGGCTGCCGACTTTCTGGATGTAACTGTATATAGCTCCGCAAACGAACAAGGCAAAAGATTCTACCGCTGCGCGCTTCTAGGTAGCACAAGCGGCGCGAAAACTCGGCGATGAGCAATTAAGAAAATTGAATTCCGGCGTAATTAACTTTCTTAATTAATAGGATCGCGGAATTGTATCTTTAATCTGAGCGGCGCGACCATAAGTGCCGTTGGCAGACGTGCAAATGTACGAGCGGTTAATGACGGGGAAGGAAGAGAAGACCCTAAAGATGGTCAAGGGGAACGCGAAAGGGGCGCGACGACGCGGATAGGGTGAGGAAGGATGCAGGTAGAACGGAGGGGGGAGGGGAGGAGGGTGAGACATAGGACTACCGCAGGAGAGACGGCGACGTTGACTGCGACGCCGGGATGGGGAGTCGCTGTAAGTTTTGATATATGCGCGACATTATTTACGATCGCATAAGAATTAGCTCAGACGGCCGCCAAAGCCCATCCCCCCCGGGGTAAGAGCCGGCGCAAAAAGACCGGCATCAGACGCGGACTGGCACTGCACTCGAGGCGTTTTTGCACGCGACGCATTGGCTTCCTCAAAAGTCGTTAAATCCCGCGCCGCTTTCGACAAATCGCGAGCAAATTGCGCTTCTTGCCCGCACGAATGTTCGGCGGAAACGTTCACGGCTACTTTAAGGAGATGGCGATGCGAAGAACTACGTATGTAGAAGCCTCTTCTAAATTAGAGCACAGAAATCACAAATTAAAAGACATACGCTATAATGTGTTTTGTGTCACGTCGGAAGATGAATAATATTTGATTTTAAAAAATGCATGGCCTTCCATTTTTAGCTTAGATAATTGATTTGGTTTTACCACTCAAATTATAAATTCTATATTAAAATATGTAATTGAAACATCGATATAAATTATTAGTAAATTAAAAATTACAATTCATTAATAAAAATATAGAATTAGATATTTTCCAAAACTCATAAATAAGTTAAAAATGATAAATTTATAGTTTTATTCAAGTCTTGTTTGGTCTTATCTTATTTAATTTAATTTTTCTCAAATTTTAAAATTTATTTGCTGTATCGGAATGAAATTGATAGTTAACTTTGGAGAAAACTTAAATTTGACTTTAATGTATGTATTTATATCTCGAGTGAGATCGAAACTATATTTCATCGGTTTCAACGGTAAGAAATAAAGATGTGACATATATAATTCTTTAAATCAAATAAGTAACTTCGCCAGTGAATAATTAACAGTAAAGATTTTTTATTCGACCTAACTGGCTATCTTTATAATCGTCACGACAATACTATACCATTGGCTTTTGGTCAATTAATCATCAAGACCTTTCGACCACATGGGTTTGGGTCTTCCTCAATTAATGTAACTGTAATGATAATATATGTATATAAATATTCTATTTAAAATAAAGTGTCTGTAAAAGATTTATTGCGAAAAATATTACCTCATCCTGGCTTATCGAAATAACATAGTCTCTTTTTTTTTTAGAAATAATTATTAAAATTAATTTAGTTTCTTATGCCGAAATGTCGCATACAAATATGTGCATAAGCAAGAAAAATTTACATTAAAAAATTGACATGTGTATTGGAACAATTCGTACGAGTTTAAAACAACTTAAAATTAAATTAATTCAAATTTCTTTTCCCCACTATATACAAAAAGACAAGTAAAATCGCAGAGAATTGCACAGATATCAATTGATGTAAAAATTTATCAATATATGAGAAATGTGAAAGAAAATCAAAGTCTAAAAATTTCTGAAATAAAAATTGTAAAATGCGGAACAAATGCAGAAATAAATAAGTTTGCTATACAATACACATTTCATCATATAGCAGGTCTATTTTTCTATATGTCCTTCTAGTTATTTATTATCAAGTCATAAGTTATTCATATATCCAAGTAAAGTTAGTTTTGTTACGAAATTTATAAACACAGTTTATTTACTACAGAAGAAACAAAGAGAAACTTTTAGATAGAACAGAAGTTCAGTTGCTAATGACAAGTAACGTTTGTTCTTGGCGGAAAAAAAGGTAATATTCGACAGAAACCAAGTCAAGTTCGACGCTAATCCTTCTCACCGATTATCTGCATTTGCGTCTTAAGTAATTTCCATCGAACGAGTAACATTTCACTTTATATATCCGTGTCTCATCAATTAAGGAGGAAACAGAAGAATGGAAGGGGACGCAGCAAGAAAAGAGGACAACTTGACATATTCCTATAATTTTATTTGCCCACAGAGTTATCACATAAACGAAGAAGGTTTGCAATGGGTATGTTTGATTTGATTAATCGTAGTTTTAAAGCTCAATATAAAGGAATAACATTATTTCTCATTCATTCGAATGTTACTACAATAATGAATATTAGAAGTAATCTTTGCGGTAGTGAGACATCACATATATTCGATAAAGTAGAAAAATATAATTTTGTGTTTCATTTTACAGACTGTAATTGAAAAGGGATTCGAGAGATTAAATCCGGAACAATTGAAGATCTCGGTTGAAAGAATCAAATCGGCACTGTCTCAGTTGGGAAAGCACATTAACATAACACCATGGGACCAGGTAACAAATACCATAAGATCTCCTTAATATAACTATTTGATATTCGCACTCATAGCAAATATGTCAAAAGCAGACGCAACCTTATGTATATATAAATATTTCAATATCACGAATTCTTATAACTCCAAAATCTCAACATTTAAAGATTTCAGAATTTAAGTAAAAATTTTTGTTCACTTAAATAAAAATGAGCGAAAATATAAAATGTAGAAATGTAAATAAATTTCACTACAAACTGAAATAAATCACACGCAATAGTAATAAGTATTAAGAGATTATTTTGAGGTAACAATTTGGTTGTTTTCCTCGCAATATTATAGTATATTATAGTACATACATATATAACTTTGATCGACGTATTGTAAGCCAAAATTTCGGCAGAATTGAAGAATCGCCTAAAGTCGATCTTTAAACAAATGTAATATGACTGCTACAGATTCAACGTCTTTACCGAGGTCTTTACGATATTGGTTTCAAGATATCTTTGAAGGAGGAATTATACCAGGTTACAAGCAGCGTCAAAGCACGCGGTGTGGTTTATTCTCTGCTGCAATTATCGAACGAGCAAAAACGCAAGGGCGTGATAGCAATCTCAACGGGCAGTTTTGCACATTCTCTCTGCCATTTTGGAAAGAAGTTTGGAATACCGGTGACTATTGTGATGATAAAGTCAGCGGAAAATGGAGAAGCAAGTGTTGTGACGTGTCTAAAACTCGGAGCAAGAGTGTATCTCCAGGATGATATTGTACCAGCATACAAACAAGCTTTGTCTATCGCTGAGGAAAGAGGCTTAGTTTACATTGACGGGTACTCTTTTTTTACCGAAATCTCAATTAAATTAAAAATCAAGGTAGAAAAGTATTTTATAAGAGACACTCTATCATTACTGTTACTCAATATCTAATTATAAGAAGTAATTATTTTGTTGTTAATATTGATATAACTTTTCTTAATATTGTTATAAAATGCTGATATTATATATGAATTTTAGCGGTAAATATAAATAGAATGTGTCATAAAATACCGTCCTCGGGTGAAAACACAAGATGCGGAATTTGATAATATACCTATTAACTTCACGTAATATTATATATATTTTTTATATAAATTATTATAAAGAAAAACATAAAAACAAACAAATTGCTCAAAATTTAGACAATTAATCTTAAAGCTTTTATAAAAAAAGTGACAACTTATTTGGCTACATAATTGAAAGATCAATTTTTAGCAAGATTGATATAAGTTTTTACATTAATGATTACTTATAATTTCACTGTATACAGTGAAACGTAAACGTGGAAATTATGCAAATGAATTGAAACGTATGAAGTAACGTTAAAAAGTAACTATTCAAATTCTTACTCTTATGGAATAATCAAACGTAACTGCGTTACCGTTAACATTACGAGGGAAACTTGCCTTAATAATTAATTGTTACTGAAAAGTAGTAACTATAGCCTCAATGGCGTTAGAAAGTAATGCGTTACTTAATGTATAGACCTCGAGTCGAGATGGGACACCCTGTATAATTATACTTTGTCCCAAGGGATGCTTGATTTGTTAATAATTTTACCTAATCTTATGACCGAATTATTCAACGATATTTTTCGGATAGGAACGATCATCCTAATATGATCATTGGCCAAGCAACCTTGGGCATAGAAATGATGGAACAGGCAAATGATGTTGATGCAGTCATATTACCGACATCGGACGATGGTTGCGGACTTACAGCGGGTATTGCGATGGCTGTGAAAAGTCAGAATCCAAATATAAAAGTTATTGTAAGTAAACAAGTGCATTTTTTAACAGCAAATTGTAAAATGTTATTTCCTACTTCGATCTAATGAACCACAATTTATCTTAAGCAGAAGATTGCACTCTGAATAAAAAAAATTTGTGAAAATTTTACACATAGATATAATCATATAGATGTAATCTCCATCTTTAGAAGGTCCAATATTCAAGAACTGATCCTTTAATAAACCTCGTTAGAAATGAAATGTTACGCTTTAATGTACTGAATATGCCAAGAATAAGTTATCCGTGGCCTAATGATAAAGTAATTTCGAAACCTTTGTTTGACACGACTGTTACGGCAATGGATAAGTTTGTTGAATATGCGGCCAAATTTCTGAAACGAGAAAGAAACGTCGACGACTTTAATGCAGCGATTGGTTTAGCTGCGATTTTATCCGATCAACTCAATGAGTTAAAGGGGAAAAGGTGAGCTCTGTCATATAAATTTAATAGCTTCCTTTAAAATTTTGTAATTCCGCATAATGGCACATTTTAAGTGTTTTGTACGCACTATCCTGTTTGTATTTAATAATTGTTGTAATTTAGTATTGTAATATATTATAATATTATGTAATAACATCATAATTTTTTTGTTCGCGCTAGAGTGATAATGCCTGTATTCGGCAAAGTGGACTTGTTTGTTGAAGATTTCTAAATAGAACATTGACAAAGAGGAATCTTAATTAAGCTACACCTATCTTGCACATATTTAAGAATTCAGGAAATCTACAAAATCTGGAACACAGAACAAACCACACAGCTCAAGAAAGAGTACTTGTGGATAAAATTACGGAAAAGGTAGTAAGAAAGATGATGTTCTTCAACGGCACACTTAATACTGGAAGAATTTTACTAGCATTTCTCTATCTATATGGCAGATATTTGTATTGTATATACTTTTCTGGAAAATGCTTTAAATCTGTTTCGTTTGATAATAGCAAGCCGCATTCCAAAAACGATAGTAAAAACAACATTGTCTTTTAAATAAGTAGTACTAGCAAGGGAAAACTCATAACTCTACTGATTTCGATGAAACTTGGCAGGATTTACAGAGAAAGTTCCTCCGATTTAATAATACTCCTATTTAGGCGCAGACGGTCAACCGTTTCCGAGTTATTTTAATATCTATATATTTTAATATCTATATGTATAAATAATAAATTTAGTAGCGTCTATAGTAGAGTTTATTAGGACACTCACATACGAGTATTTGTGGCGTAGTGAATATGGTAACTGCTTCGTATAATGTGTAGATTCAAGTTTAAATCTCACAAGTAATTAATTTTTTTTAATTATAAATACAATAATGGTTTATGATAAAAATACAGCCTTGGCCAAAATTATTAGGCACTTTATTAAAATAGAATTCTTTCAAAATAACATTTATTTTTGAAAGAAATAAAAAATAAACATATAAACGCGTTCATAATAATGAACACTCTAGTAAACAACTTTAAACAATAGAACAATAGGACCTTTCCTGGTATTAGATTCGGCACAGCATAATATGATTACAAGGGTGCTTAATAATAAGGCTGTAATTATTGTTAATTTAAAAAAATATATTATTTTAATATCTATGAAAAATTTATCTATATAAATTGATATGTTTATATATTAAATTTATATAAATTATAATATAAAGTCATGATATAAGATAATATAATAGTTATGACATAAAGTCTACGAATTATAAGATTTGTTACCATTCCACTACAAATACTCGTATATGTGAATGTTCTAATAAACTCTACCCTAAAGACGCTACTAAATTTATTATTTAAATATCTCGGAAACGGTTGACCGTCTGCACCCAAATAGTGGTATCATTATATTCGGACGAACTTTCTCGGTAAATTCTGTCAATTAGTTCATCGAAATTAGTAGAATTTAGTTTTGAGCCTTGATTTGTGGGAATAAAACAACAATATAATATCATTGTGGTACCGATGTAATAAGAAAAGATACCACTGTTATACTAATCAATTTTTATTTTAATTATTTAAAAGATCCGGAAACTGTATTTGTATATCGGTATTTTTTTAAAACAATTTTAAATTCTTCCTTCAAACTCTATGGGCGATATATGCTGATATCTCCTTTCATTAAATATGTCCCGTGCTATTCGATTTCAAATACCAGAATTTTTGTTCGATATCAAGCGATTAAAGTCGACAATTAGATATTAGCGAACTATATATATCATAGTAGGCACCTATAATTTTTTTTATCGGTAAAAACTTATATGTATGTTTCACTCGTGTCGATCATCCATCGGCTTTCAAATCAAACAAATCTACAATTAATAGTGGAGTGTACATGTACTTTCCTAGCATGTAATACATATTATAGAATTAAAAACGATACGTTCACAAAAATTATTTTTATTAATTTTCTTTCCTTAACGTTCGCCATTCGGAGAAAAAGCAACGAGCGCGTTACCTATTACGTAGCGCATTGTATTTCAAAAAGATGCGAAATTAAAAGAACGTGTACATTTTCTCCGCAAATCGTATGATTTTCATGCTTGTGTTGTATTATATTTTTTCTAACGCATAAAACATAAATGTTACAAGATTAAACGGATCGTGAAGCGCGAGATTTAAATAGTACATATATAAACAAATAGACGGATGAATAGATAAATATTGTAGATAAAAACAAAGAGAGAGAGAACGAAAGAGCGAGATCGAACAATTACAGTGTCGATTTATAAGGGGACACTAGGACGATTACGTTGACGATGATGATATGATAACGTTTCTCTTTCTTTCTCCTTCTCTCTTAAATCTAAATTACCCAATTTTAACACATATATTAAAAAAATCTCTTTTAATATTCAATCAATTATGCATAATGTGCAATCAATTGAGTCTATTAAAAATTTCATCCGCTCAGTCGTTTTGTAGATATGACCATCGCGAGACACTACCGTGTCTCTTAATATTATACTTTCGGTTAAGCTTTAACGTGCGATTATCGTACTTTCGCGAAAAACTCGACACCTGTTGTTTTACACGCGACAGCTGACCATGCGTCTCCTCATAATAACTCCTAGGCGTGTTATCATATGATTGGGCCACATAATGTTCGGTAAGGGGGGAGATCGGCTCTCGTGAGCCTGATAATGGTCAGAGTTTCGAGAACAGTGAAAAAAAGAGGTCAACCATCCTAGTTTTTACGAATATTATCTTTTAGGCTCGCAGGGATATTTTCGCGTGTTTATATTATTCTCGAATACGTCAAAGTTAAAAATAGAAAAATAGAAAAATAGAAAAAAGAGATATTTCTTTAAAATCTGACCCTACAGTAATTAAATAAGCCGTCATAATTCTGCCTCCCGTTTTATTTATGTGTCTTGAAATAGATCTGGGTTTTCTCCCCTTCGTATTATCATTAATTATCTACTGTCAATTTATAACAATCTTCTAATTAGTACAGGCTATTTATTATGTGGAGAGCATATATATATTCATATAGATTACCCGAGTTAAAAGCTCGTGTAGAAACATTCCGATGTGTATTTTAATCTATGTATTTTAACTGTTCTATAACTTCCGCGAAGAATATCCCATATTTCGGGACGTGTTCACAAAATTGTCAATCAACTTAACGCTCTGTCTAATAAAATCTCATAAAATAGTTCGCCCGTCGCTGATTCATTGAATCGCGGACCTCAAACTTTAATCGGCGAGAATGCGAAGATTTTTAATGATCTTAATTCAACTCTTTAATCTTGAGGAGCTATAATAGTTATCAGATTAGTCCCGATTATCAGTATAGATGCCAATAATTAATTGGAGGATGATCAATTATTGGTTATCCCCGTGGCATTCCCGAGACACGGCCGGCGAAAGTTTTCTTCCTTCCACCATTTTTCTTCGATAAGATTGAACACAAAGTTTTGATATGATCTCGCTAGATCGACATTGTTATACGAGGAAACCGCGGGCTGGGCTGTGTTTTGGAATAATTTTTAAACTAGTTTAGACGATCTTGAGAGAAATATTTGTAATAACATTACGACTGCGTATTTTCAACTTTAAATACGATCAGCCAAATCCATTAATTGACTAAGAAACTAGGACAAATTTTTAGTTGCATCTATCTTTCATTCTACAATAATCTATTTAATTTTAATTGACACGAGAATTTTTATCTACGATTTCAAGTCCACTTCGCACATTATATTTGCGTGATGTCATCCAGCAGCAGTATTTTTGTGCAGGCGCGCTCTCATAAAAATGCCCACTGTCCCGTTTAATCCCATCGCAATGGCACTTCCTTCGGACCCCGGGCTCGTCCGTGCCGATAAACTGCGCGAATTCGCAATCTGCAAAACTAGAAAACAAGTGGCCGGACTTCTGATTTATCGTCCGGGCCGCTCTCGCGCGCGGCCGCGAATACGTATCGTGCCTGCGGTTGATGTATCGTATACGCGTACGTATATATACACACGTGAGTGAAACGGCTATTGCAAAGTGACTCGCGATCAGACGAAAATTCAGTTTTGCGATATCGCGCGAGTGGATTTAACACGGGTCCCCTTCTATTCGCCGCGTGCGGTTTTTCCGTGTCTCTTCATTCTGAGCGGTTCAACAGATTCGATTATAAGTTGCGGAATTATATATACGTATAACTTCTTCTATATCGCAATTGCACCCCACAGATATTTAATTATCCGCCTTTTTAAATCGTAATACAGCCGTAACTTACACACGCGTTAAATACTGGCGTAACGAGTAAATGTACAATTTATACATGTTGCTCGGTCCGTGGAAGCAGCGAATTAATTCTATATTCTCTCGGAGATTTACTCCGACGTGCACGTGTATGTATGTGAGGATTCTACGCGGAGTCATAATTTTACAGTATTTAAACTGTGTTTATGACTGTATAAATAATAATGAGATTTTTCATGAGCTACGTCAGGTATGATATTGTTATGCTTCTTTCTCTTTTCATTATTCCGCTGTGTATTAAAATATAATAAACTTTCACTAAAATGAGAAATTGTAAGGCGTCTAAGAAAGAATGTCGTCTCTCATTCTTTTCCATTCTCTTCAAAAACTAATATTGCACGTAAATATTTAATTATTCGCAAAAATTATTTGTCAAAACATTCACGCATTTACACAATTTTATTTCAATAATAGTTCTAAAAGACAAGTTCAAAAATAGGATTAAATAACATCTATAATTCATATCTCGATTTCCCAAATTCTCCGTTACACGTCGATCCGCGATATTCGTTTCCACATCTCTATCGCGATATCTATGCCGATACACCCTCGTAAAAATCGGACGATGCACTTCGCTTAGTTACGCGCGGTCGAGACAGTTTCCTTCGGGCGCGTCATAAACCGTGTAAATCCGCAATCTACGATGCCGCGAGTCGCCCAACTTTTGATATATAGCCGCACGGGAGGCGTTTCGCGTGCGGATAGACACCGGGTCAGATAGCGGCGCGCACACGCGTGTGCACACACGCGCTCTCTCGCTCCTGGGGAAAAATGTGACTCCGCGCGCCGCGCCACGGGCGCGCTTCCTCGCAATAACCTCCGAAGGGAAATTCACGATAATAGAGACTACCCACGTGAATTTCGCATGCAAGTGTCCCCGCGATCCCACGACGTCTGCCTCCAGGCTCTCCTCCGCTCTTTCGCGGATCCCCCCCTCGGTCCTCTTCCGTGCCATTCGTTCCATTTCAGCCGGGCGTGTGTTCGCACACACACTTTTCAGTTTCTACCGGTGTCTCCATAATTTCCGTTACTTTTGCTTTGTAGCCTTATTATTTTCTTCCTGGTATGCGCTCTCGTGACGACTGTCGCGTACGTGAAGAAAAATCGACTTAAGGCTCGACTTTTTTCGAAAGGGAGAGAGAAAGAAAGAGACAAATGAGAGGAAAAGTCTGTGTATAAATCTATACTAAACTTAGTTAAAAAATGTGTTGAAAATGCACGATATAAAGACGAGAGGTAAGGTAAACCGTCTTTTTTCTCTCCGTTGACTTTATCGATTGTGTTCAAAACTATTTACTTTCGTTTTCATTTTTCCCCGTCTCTTCGCGCGTTTCTCCCTCTATCTCTCTCATATTTATTTTCTCAATCTTAAAGAGAAGGAAAAAGACGAAATAGGAAATAATGTAGCGAAGCTTGAATGGAGGGAGGAAAACGCGAAGAATCTCCGCTTATATCTACTTCTTTCCTCCGCAAGTTTCTTCCTTTCTCTCGAACTCCACTCCCTCTTCGTCACCGTCCTTCCATCTGTGAACCGCAATTTCTCTTCTTCCGCGATTGCTCGTTCCTCGTCCCTCTCGGACATTCCCGCTGCTTTTCGTCTCGCGCAGGAGTACACGCGCCCGAGCGCGAGCGGGTCTTCCGTCTTTTCCATCCCTTCGCAACCTTCCCGCCCCCCTCCTCCCACTCTCGTCCTTCCGCTCCTTTTCATCCCATGCCGTGGCGACCGAGGGGCTGAGCTAGACAAATAGCTTCAGCGTGAAATACCGCCGCCTCTTTAAAACTTTAAAGTGTTTCAAGTAATCCTAAGGCACGACTTTACATCATGGTTGTACCCCGCGGAGGATACACGCGAGCGTGGAGGAGGAAATGGAATATCGGTGCGCCCGCGGTGGGCTTCCGGCTACGCTCGTAGTAACATCCGGCGACAGCAAGATTTCCCGGAAGATCGCGAGGCACCGTAAGTGTACTGTTATTATATCATTATGTTTCGCGAAGAGAGTGTATCTGATATATACTTTTCTATTATGTCTGTTATTTTAGTCCTTCAACTTGTTTTACCCCCTTCGTTCCATTTAATTTTAAATAAATATTTTTGCGGCGCATGCAATCGATAACTAAATATATAAATGTATAAATACTATATAAATATACTTATATTACAGTCTAATTATTTGCGAATATCGCTAGTTTATTTTCTCGCTACGATATACCCGTGTGAGTGGTAAAAGACTGAGACTAACCTTCCTCAACGACTAAGGTGACAGTGGCTGATCGACCCTCCGTCGGCCTGCATGAATAGTTCCCGACGTCATCTTGAGTCACCGCCGCCAAAGTCAACACGGATACCGTACGTGCCGCACCCCTTTCGGTCTCTACATTTATCCCTCCACGCGCTGCCTGGATGAAGAGCAAACAAGTGAATTCAACGATAAAGTAAGTAATAAGGAATTTTTTCAATATTTGTGAGATATAGAAGCAAGATGCAAGTTTTTCTCATTTTCCATTTGTAATAAAGCCGAAAGATTTTGACATACATTGCTAAGACCTTATCCATTTCGCGTCGAAATGTATTATATAAAAACCTCTATATTAGTCTTGTTATAAAATTTTATGCATTAATGAATAAATTTGAGTTTTTGTTTCTATATCTCTCGCATCATGTTACATGCTCGAACGGAAATTTCATTATGCAAATGCGTATTTTTATGTGTGTCAACGTAAGCGCGATTATTACTACTTGAATCAATGGAATAAATGCAAACTGTCATTCATGCTACATAATATATAAGTTTTATTCCAAAATGAAATAATTAAAGTGATAATTAATATGCTAAACTGACAGCGCATAAAGTCGCACATGCAAGGAAATAATGGAACCTAACATACATCCAAAAAATATTGTAATACAACATCAATTACATGACAATCTTTTTTTAAACACATGCAAATCATTATACGGTCGCAAGGCCATTCCGCAAATAGGTTGTAATATACGTTACAATTTCACGTAACATTTTATATCTTCGAAACGCAAAGAGTCTCATTTTGTGTATATAATAAACAATAAGTAATGTAAAAGAAAAATATCACTAAAGAAGACTGACGAGTTTTAGATCGACGTTTCAAAAGACGCGCAACCAGGCAAGATAATCGCGCGCAGTCTCGCGGTGGCAAAACCCGCGTCGACTCTCGCCAAATCGATCAGCTTTCAACCATCACGTATTTCGCGCGAAAGAAACAGCCGACGCAGGCTACCACGCAAACAAAAATGTTGGAAGACACGGATAGGGGCCATATGACCCATATCCCTTCGCGTCGGGGCGCGCGATGATATACGAGCGCCCCTTTTTTCTCTCTCCTATCCTTCCGATTCCCGGTCGTCAAACAGAAATTTCATTAGAGCGGCCCGGCCCCGCGTATCCAGCTGAGGCTGCATTACCTGGAATGTTAGGAGTTTGTTATCCCGTAGCCATTGTACACCCCTGATAGGACGGGTCTGATACGGCGACAATATGACGCACCTCAGGGTGATCGTCGAGCCCGATGGCACCCTTTGCTCCCGGGGACCCATTATGTCCGCCACCGGCGCCGTACTCTCGTAGCCTGGAAGTCATGTACGGACAAATATCATGCGGCGGTTGAAGGCAATTGAATGACCGCGTCGTGACGAGATTACGCGCATATCCGATAGTTGAGGGTAAACCGCGATGGGGGGGACCACGCCGCAACGGCGAATTTCTTGACTGACTCTCAAGATTCGGCTGGGATCTTGATTTGAAACGGAAATGCAATCGGGATCCCTTAACCGATGCACTGCTTTAGAAGCGGCAAGCTTGATCGTGCTTTAGTATCAACACACGCAATATCAATTCTCTTATATGAAATGCAATTTCGCTAAGTTGAAATTTTGTTTGAATTACATGTATATTGTTTATTTAACGAATATATTAAATTGTGATATTTTTGCGTGAAAAAGTTATAGGTATAATAATACGCGCGCGCGCGCGCGATAGGCAAACAATACTTTTATTTATCAAAAATAATTTGCGGTCGTTGATTGTAATTGGTAATAATTATTGAAATATTTGTTTGTTAGACAAGCAGCTCGAAATTGATTAATAAATCAATTGCTAAAATGTAAAATATATATTTGTAGCATTTCTGTATATTTAAATTAAACGCAATATAATCGATATAATAAATACCACCCGATCAAAATTTACTCAGTGTCTAGATGTTATTTACATTTACTTTTACGTCGTGAAAAGAGTGTATAAATGGAAGAGAATATATTTTTTTAAGACACTTAACGTATACATTACTCTAATTCATAAAGAGATTTTCATAAAATCCCGGCGAATGATGTCGAAATGGCGAACAAAGGGCGGCGAGCACAAAGGAATTTACAACTTTTTAATTGACAACGTCATAACGAGCGTGACGTATCGTGAATACCCTCTAATTGATGCAATCCGTTTCTCGGTTTTAATATCTCAACGAGCGAGATTAACGCACTAGACCTCTTCTCTCCCGATGCCGCGATGGAAAGAAACACTCTGCAATAGCGCGCTTTTGCGCGCATCATCAAGGGTACTCGACGAATGTTATGTAATGATTTTAATTAATGCCAGCGTTATATCCACTTTCATTACGCCGGTGCTCCGCCGTCGACGCGGCACAAAGTAGAGAAAGCTGAGGTAGTGTAAAAAAAAACCGCGCGTAGTAACACGCTCTCACACGTAGATACACCGTCAAGCTTATACATTTTTGTTTAGGAAGCCAGGGACAAGTATTCGTTTAATGCGCGAGCCGCCGCGCCGCGCGCGGCACTGTATGCATCAGTCTTTACAAAGTGTACCGTAAATTATCTCCCGCCTTGAAAACTCTTCGGTTCCCTATTACACATGCGATGAATTGCGAACGGGCTTCCCATTACGAACTTTGCTACGTAATAAAGCTCCGTTTTCCTTTTGTAGCGCGTCCCATCCACGCACGGTTGCCTTTCGTCTTTACATATTTTGGGAATATCATGCTAACTCTCTTTAGAACTGAGTATACATAGATTCTCGAAATAGTACATATGTATATCGTCATAAGTAAGATATTAACGTGAGCGAAGACCTGATGCGCTGAAAATTGCATGACATGAATTTAAGTTTTAAGTGATTATTATGGAACATTATATCGAGAGAGTAGCATACAGTAGTACTGACATAATTTAAAATCATCGCACACGAAAATTATACTTTTTGTAACCTAATCTTGATAACCGATGTAAGCTCTCTCTGATTAGATTAATAATTCATCATCTCCAAAGCAGAAAAGAAAAATAGCCGAAAGAGTGGAGTTCTCCGTCTCCGTATAAAAATATCGAGGCCCGTATACATTATTCAGTACGAGGATCGCGGTCGAGACTCATTTAGCGGTTCAACCCCTATCCCTTAGAACTCTCAACTCTCGGTGGCCGAAGAAAAGGATACGAAGAAGCCAGGACCGCGGGATTAAGGATAATCCTATTAGACTTAAATGAATCCGGCGACGACTGCGTTCCCTCTAGCGAAATATTATGTTATGCTGTTATTACTGTAAACTCGCTCGCCGACGTTTCTTTTTTGAGCGTGCAGCCTTGCTTGCTCTTCTTTTGCGTCGCCGAGAACTTTGTGGATAAATTCTCTCATGATCCACTGGTACTCACCGCGATCGTTGCAATACCCAAGTGCAAATTCTTCATGTATATCAAGCATATGCCGGAGTCTTTATCGTGTTTTATCCGATTATGTATATGTTTTCTAATTACTTGTTGTAACAAAATTAAATATTATAATATAGTTCAATGACGAAATGCGATAATAATACGTAATTTATAACTAATAATAATTTTTAATCATTAAATTATATTATATATATAGATACAATATGTGCCTGAAACACAATTGCGCGGAGAAAAAAATTTACTATGCTATTGTGTCACATTATTATTCGCATGCACGCGGCGCGTCGTACTTCCATTTGCTTTGTTCCCTTTATTTATCTGTTATGAAACTTCGACAATATAGCTGGCAGCGATCTGTGACTATCTTTAAGTCTCGCATACATCGCGAACAAAAGCGAAAGAAGAAACTTGGCGCGAGTATATTTATTAGTCGGGTGAAACTGCATGGAGAGTGTTCTGAGCGGAAACACGTGATACGAAGAGAAATATTCACGGTTGCAACTTTGCCATTAAGTTGATAGTACCGCAAAATAGATGAAAACATATCGCAATAATGGGAAAGTAAGGCGTGATGTCCAAAGAAATAATTAATTTCATCGTTTGCGCGTTCGTATTTCTGCGTTCTGTATTTCTGTAAAGACTAAAAACGACGAAAAGATCGAGAATAAATCAAGAATCACGCGATCAACGATACAAGTCGCGGTGCTTCGGCAACATTTGTGAGATTTCCAATGATTTTGAGCGGCGGTATCAAGAGTAGACGGGTATCAAGCTCCTCGATATCGAGAAAACGCAGCTTCTCGTAATCTGCCGTCCCGGCGTAAACGAAAAAGTGTAGACGCCGGAACATCGAAGGCGTCAAGCGAGAGAGGACGACGTGTCTAAAATAAAACGACGTTACTTAAAAAGAATTATGAAGCGGCTGAAGAAAGTTCGCAAGAAGAATCGACGACGACGGATCACGAGCGTCAAAGCCAGGACGGTGTCGCACTTATCCTTAAGTGATTGATGTCGCTCGGTTCTGCGAGAAAAATAAAAAGCAAGCTTCTAATGATTTTTTAAAGGGTGTTCGGTGTACTACCGGACGAGAACGCGCCGGAGTTTATTAATATATTTATGAAAGATGCGATACATTATCGACGTCGACGCCCGAGACTTGCTAGTCCTTCAATACGATATTTCAATAATATTTTAAATAATCTTTGATTGTTCATTTTCATTGTCATATTTATCTATCGTGTTTGTTTGTCACTTACAATAAATGTTATGTTTCGCGGGAGAATATTTACAATGAAATTAGAAATAATATTAAAGCTGCGGTTAATCGATAATTGTTTGATGTGAGTATTACGAACTATCGCCTTCAAATATCGAATATCGGCGATATGTGAATTTAGACTCGAAACGGTCGAAGCAGTTCGCCAGGTACATACGCGTACGCTATGCAGATCTGATAATAAACTTTCATATAATGCACTCGCTACAGTTTCACAGGGTATTACAGTGAACAACAGAAATAACGCTGTTTACTCGCCCAAAAGTTTGCCACCGACCGTCTAAAGCGGTAAACAGGCATCGCGCAAGTTCTAAACATACGTTGTAATGTTACACTCGTAAAAGCTCAACCTAATCTTCCGTATACGCTATTGGCCATTATATCTAATTCACTAGATTTTACGTCTGTAATATTGGCATAATTTTTAAGTTAATGTAAATTTTAGTAAATCCAATGTGTTCATATATGTTTCTAAATTCGCGATTTCCACAAAAAATAAATAATACAACAAAAAAATAATATAGATAAAAAAGACACAGTAAACATTAATGTATATGAAAGCAGTAATAAAAATATATCAATTTAAAAAAATGTAATTTTTTATCGTCTTGCAGATAACTAATTGATGATGGAAATAGCAAGAAAATTTATTTCTAATCTATACATTTATAAAGTATCTGCAGTTAAAATTAATTCAATAATTAATAAATTTAATTCTCTTTTAAAAATCTTTAGTAATTAGTTGTATTAGTCATGTCACTCAGATCGCTAAAATATTGTTCTAAAGTATCTACAGATATACATAACTTAATAACTAATAAATCTAATCCTCTTTTAAAAATCTGTATAGCAGTTAGTCGTATTAGTCGTGTAACTCAGATCGCTGAAATATTGTTCGGTAAAATACTAAAAACAGAATTAATGGTGAAAATGATACCTTACAGGAGGGATGCCTTACATTTGTAATGATTGTATTACAAGAAAGCGCGCTTTCTTTGCTTTTGATAATTATCAGTAAGCTTAGCGCTGTACCTCGCGGCTGATTAATCGCGCTTTTTCCAACTGATGCAATCTTAACGACGATTCAACCAGTGCTTTCGGTCCCGCTACTTTCCGAGTGGCGAAACAAAGCGGAAATTGCCAGTCGTTGGCGATAAAAGTTATATTTTTAAATCCCTCGGTAATTAGGTCAATCTTTGCACCCGAGGGAATTTTACAGATTTATAATATACCGGTGAATATTTTTATTGTGAGGTGATGTTCATATTGTGATGTTCATCGCGCGTATTTTATTACGTTCATCATTCGTGGCGCGCATGCCGATAGAATGCAGAAACGGATGAATTTGAAAGAAGAGAGAAAGAGAGAGAGAGAGAGAGAGAGAGAGAGAGAGAGAGAGAGAGAGAGAGAGAGAGAGAGAGAGAGAGAGAGAGAGCAAAAAAAAGAATGCATCCTATCCGCGGTCCGCGAAACTTTCAACGAAGTTTTGATTGCATAATTGTACGCTTGTCCGAGTTTCGTGTCGATCAAGAAATTCATAAAATAATTTGCATGATATAATTTCAAACTGCGCGATACAGGCGCCCCATTTTATACACACCCGCGCTCACCCGATTTGGCTAATGCTGATTACGCGGGAAATTAATTATGCAAGTCTGCGCAAAATATTATCGCTGATATCACAGACAGTGAAATAAGTTTAGCGCCAGTGAAATTAGAATCACAACAAAATGCAAATACGCACGGTACAGCCATATAAATGTCGATATATAATTTCGATTGTTCGAAAATATGAGAGATTTAACTAGCAACACAAATCTTTTGAAGCAAAATTTACGCAGTTCAACAAATAGTAAATATGAATAAAACGGAGAGCTTGCTCTTTTTAAAAATTATATTTATGAGCGTAAAGCATGTGTAATACAACATGTAATACAACAATATAAAACAAAAATAACTATTTTTGGTTATAATCAAATGGTATATTCATTGAAAATCAAGTATCTTTAGATATTTCTACGTTTCAATCAAATAAATCGTATTTTTATCGTTTTATTTGACACAAAATTGAAACGTATGATTACGCACGATGTTCTATAGCTAACAAAGTTTAGTTTACCATTTTTAAATCTTTATCGCTATTACCGACGCGTCATTTTGTTTTTTACAAATTTAACACCGGATTCGTGATTAGCGACCTCAAAAACTTAAAGAAATTAATTTTCAGCCAGATCGAGTGAGTATTTAATGATTTCATCCGCCATATTGAAGCCGGATCGTAATTAGCGACCTCGAAAACATAAACCTACTAATTTTTGTGCAATTCTGATGATTCCCCGATTTATGGCTACGTTTTGGCCGAAATTCCCCACTGTGCGACGGTCTGTTCAGTGTTAATAGGGAACGTTTCAGTCATGTCTTTAAATATACGACCGATTCGATCGGCATGGACTGGAACTAAAGGAACGTTACGCTCATATATGTCACAAACGCGCAAGCCAGAAATACGCATCACGTCTGCGAGGTATATATACTTACTTATACGTGTCTGCTGAGAATGCGGCTCGTCATAGCCCTCCGGTTTGTCCGGTTCTGGAAATACAAAAGCTTTCAATGATGAAATATTATCGTGTCATTACAAAGCAAAGAAAGAAAAATGCTATAACTCAATCGTGAATTCCAACGTGATAAAAATAAAATTATTTTATTGACTCATTTTACCATTTGTATTATTTTATGCGATAAGAGATAAGTTGTTTCGTTCTTTCAAGATGAATATGTGTCGAATGTATCTTTAATGTATTCGACTCTTATGTGTTTGCATTACGTTGTTGCGTAAGAACATTTAAACTTCCGTAAAAGTTTAAATAAAGGTTGTGATTTTTATTTGCATAAAAACAAAAATGTCGAATTTTCCTATCGTAAATCGTCATATGGGGAGGCAAACGTGAAGGACGAAATGTGAAGTGGAACGACAATCACCTCGCACAGAAAGCTGCACTGCATACATGATCTTCGGTTCCGTATTGACCTGGCACTCGTACTTGCCAGAATCCGTCTTCCTGGCGTTATCCAGCCTGAGAGTCCAGGCGTCGCTGCCTGGGGTGTGCTGGGGTCCGAATCGCGCATCCGAGCTGAACGAAAAATTTCCCGAAGTGAGGATATGGAGATCTCTGCTCCTCATCCAGGAAACCTTAAATCAAAAATGCAGGTTGCTAGAATGAAGAAAACATGGTCTCCGTGCTTCAGGTGAATTTTTTAGATTTAATCTTTTGGTCCTTCCTGTGTCGTTCGAATAATGTTATAAATAATGCAAGTGAACAAATAGTGCAGGTGCAGTATCAAAAATAATTATTTTTTAAATTAAGTTTACGAGTATATAATAATGTTTAAGATTTAAATTCGATTAAAATGTATGATATAAACTTTTGACACAAGCATTATATAATTATATATTTAACTGAATGCAACCCGTTTTTTATTTTCATAACTTTCATAAATATATTTTATTTCCTGCCATTCATTAATACTAAAAAAAAAAATGCGAACAATTTATATGTTCCAAATTCTATGTATATATCCAATTTCAATGAGAAAATTCGAAAATAATCTTTTCACTTGTGCGTGCAGAGATTTTAAAAAATTTAAACAATATTCTGGAAATGTTCAACACTACCGTGTTGGATTTCTGTGTAACATTTCTGGTTCACATGCGAGAAATTTTCGGGCAAATGAGAGTTCGAGGAATGTAAACCTATACTTCGTAAAAAAATTCTTCGTTGCAACAGTACATATTAAAGATGCTGATATGGACGTGCATGCGATAATGGCGGCTCTCGGGGAGCGTAAAGTTGCCAGACTGCCATTGACGACGCTCATTTGTCAGGACGGTGTCATTTAGCCGATATGCGAGACCGCGAACGCCGACTGACGCGGTCTTAAAATCCGAGAAGTCTTACATGCACTCTAAATCAGCATATCCCTGCTGTGACTTATTTCTCCTTCGTTCCGCGACCACGTTATCCGAACACGTAACGCGTCGTGTAATACATAATAATACATTACGACGTGACGATAATAAAGTTAATGAAGCAGAAGCGAGAACATGCGGCGCGAAGGGTGGTAACGCGACGATGGGCGTAATGGCGCTAATGGATGCTCGATTACTCGAGCGGCACGCAATTATTATTAATTATCATCGATACTGTATCAGTGATAGCGTTTTAGTGGTGACCGGCATTCACCTCCTCTCGTTTAAAAACTTTGCTCCATTGAAATATCTATTCCATATAGTACTATAATAATAGATAAAAGTAGGAAATTAATGACTTTGGTCTTTTTTTTTCAAAATTCAGCTCTAATATTACTCTTAAATAATTTTGGTTTAGTCTTAATCGTTATGTTTCTGTACCAAATAATTAAATGGATTTAATAATTAGTTTGATATATGTACCTATATCTATTCATTATATTTTTGATAAAAATTCTAAGTTTTAGACGTTTATATTAGTTGCATAAATAGATGTTTACGCTAGTGACATAAAAAATATCCATTTATATTAGAAGTACTTGAATATTTTTCAATACATATAATATTATTGACATTTTTGATTTGTTTGGCTATATAATTTATATATGAGTAATATTATAATATACACATTTCCTATTTTTCATTGTTTAAATAGAATTTTTAAACAGACAAACACATAACGAGTGAAGAGGACTTGAAGAAAATATTCATTTTAAGCCAACTGCGAGCGTCAGATAATTCTTTCTGATTACTCATTCTCTTTCTCGTCCTTTCCTTCGTTATGTTAAAATATCGCACAATCTGTTTTAAAAACATTACTAATACGAGTGAATCTCAAAACAGGTCAACCACCTGTAATTTTACTGATTAACATTTGTAAACATGTATACACAGCACCAATGCAGCTAATCGCCACTATTTGAAGTATAAGTTAATAATCATCATTATAGCTTTTGCGGAAATAAATATATAAAATATTATTGTGTGTGTGTGTGTGTGTGTGTGTGTGTGTGTGTGTGTGTGTGTGTGTGTGTGTGTGTGTGTGTGTGTGTGTGTGTGTGTGTGTGTGTGTGTGTGTGTGTGTGTGTGTGTGTGTGTGTGTGTGTGTGTGTGTGTGTGTGTGTGTGTGTGTGTGTGTGTGTGTGTGTGTGTGTGTAAAACACTCAATAATTTATTCGTCGTGTGACGCTTAACTTTTCTATGTATCTAATTAATAAAACTACAAAATATGCAAATTTATCTTGACTGTATAAAAAGACGGTTTAATAAAACAGCAAGAAATTCGTGTTTTCCTTCTTAAGCAAAATGAATGCAAAATGTAACATTCCAGTTATAAATTAAAATAAATATATCTATATATAACTGGCATACATGTCTTACTACTAATTAGTCTTCTTAACAAAAATGTTTGGCTGTCCATATAATAATTATCGAAAATTGCTATGACAGTTTAAAATATTTGCTCTATTAGCACATCTTTTTTCTGCATGCTGCTTCGCATTCTGAAAAAAGTAACTGATATCGATTCTTCTCTTCAACGTGAATTTTCTTATATACATCCAGGTTCGTTGAGCCTTCCTAATGGAATATTCAGTCTCAGCGGACTGAAGTCAAGGACGAACCGAAATTTTTGCGAGTGCAGCATCGCCAGAGCAAAAGGTGCAATCCGATGAATATGGTTACCGGACAGTGCTTATCTGATTCTCATATTTTTCGGCACTCGGCCGGCCAAACGGTCGGATATTAGATATCCGGTTATCGGCTGGTAGTCATTTCCGGTCTATACCCAGTTACCATTTTCCCATTGGCTATTCCGCGAGGATGCCTCACTGTGTATTAGCTTCGTCGATGAACGCCTGAGAATAAACGAAGCGCCTGATGATTTGTTGCCATGCATTCCGGTGTATCAAAAAATGGTTATCGATTCGTCGCCGCAAAAACGTGAGACATCCGCCGTCACATCAGCTTAGAGCGGGTTTTGATAACGTTATAAGTAATGATAGGGATTACGAGCGCTATGCTAATTTTCAGCTTAATCTTGTACACTTGAAGTTTTTGAGATCCGGATCGAAGGATATTTATGGTGATACAGAAATGTATTGCAGAAGTATATTTATCATGCAATTATGTATATATTTGTGTACTTGTGTAATTATAAATTTAAATCTTCGATCTTCAAAACAATTATTTTTGCATTATTAGGATAATGATATAATGATTCTCACAGTGACTTCGCAATCTTAATTCCAAGATCAAAAACTCAAGAAGTTAATTCTAACAAAGTCTATTCCAAGAAAGTCTATTCTCTAAGAGAAACACACTTAAGAATACTCTTAAGACGCATTCTCCTATTTAGTTTCCTCTTATTCGAGGAATTAAATCGTGCGGACTTTTTTCCCTTCGATTCATCACTAACAGTGCCGTCGAACACAATCGAGAATGTCCCATCGACGTGACATCAAGACTACGAGAAAGTCCAATAATCTGGACGACAAAAAAAGAAGGCAGCGGCGGGCGCGTAGTCTCGAATATTCCGTCGGCGTGGCTGTGGGACTCGAGATTTATCGTCGTTATTAAAACAAGCGCGGTGATACACGAGCGATCTCTGGTCGGGCGAACGTAGACATTATTCAAAGGGGAACAAAAGAAGTCTAGATTAATCGGTAATTAAATCGACGGCGGAATACCGCGGTACACTGATACGCGCGCGCACCCGCGACTTGCTTCTCCCCGATTTTATCGGCCTGATTCGTGGGTTGATGCATTTGATGTATTTGATCATCATCGGTCCCGTGTGTGCGCCGTACGGTTTTAATGGAGCGTCTCGTTCCAATAAAAATAATCCGATATGTACACTTTATTGTATCATTAAAAATCTTTGCGTATCTACGATCGTGAAAAAAAAATCTGAAACATGCGAGAGACAAGTAGAGAGATCAAACTCGTTAATACATGCACCGTCGAGGATAATCGATGCAAAAAATATTTTTGTATTGAATAATGTATTAAATGGTTTATTTCTTCAAATTGCTCTCGTTTCTAAAGAAGCACGTTCTAGCCAAATCGCAGTCGTTCCTGAATACAAAGCAAGTAACAGATTGTACGACACGTACGTGTAATGTAATGTATGCTTATATATACGTAAGCGACATTGTAAGGAATAAGCAAATCTATAATTAACTAAAGGTTTCTCACGTTGAATACGCAAACGCGTAATGATTCCGGCAAACGCAGAATCGGTAAAGGACGCGCCGACGAGCAGGATTTATGCGTAACGTGCTCTTGTATGACGCAGAAGCATAAATTATTGCTAAGAATTTGATTATATGCGGATGCAACATAGGTATATGCGTCAGATTAAACAATTATTCAAACAAAAAGTGAATTTGCCCGCGTCGTGCAAATATGTCGCCTACAGAGATTTATGTGTTTAAATTTCATTACAGGTGGAACTGATCGCGTAAGAATTGACCTCCATCCTTCTTTCATGTATGACAATTGTTAGTTGACTATAATCGGCAGTAAGAGGTAATTTATGAATTTTCATATTTTTCAATGTCGGTAAACATTTATGTTATTAATGAGATAAATTTCAGGCTTTCGAAGAACATAGACATTACGCGCGACTTCACGCTTACAACTCGTAATTTATTATATGTAGAATTATGTTTCAATAAATAGCAAGTTATCTCCTTGGATGTCAATAATTTTGTAACAATATTAATAAAATGTCATATTTGGCAAAAGCATTAAAAGTGATCGCATTTCATTGTAGAGCTGAAAAGAATCGGTTCAGCATGACGGAATATAATTTTGTCCCCAGCAAAAATTATCGTTAATTGTAAGTCTTGATAGATTTAAAAATATTTAGAGCTACGAATTTCCTATAAAAAGATATATATTTCCAATAATTTTCATATATGATAAAAATAATACAAATCTACACCAGACCGTATAGACCATAGCGGATTATAATAATCTCATTTAAATCTCGATCAGACTTTCTCCGGGGAGGGAAAATACCTCCAAGACCACAGAGGAATCCGCTCTTAGCGGAATGCACAACTACATAATGCAGCGTCGTGAGGAAAGGTTGGTTTGGCAATAACATTAGAGCGAGAGGGATTCCACCATGCGGCACAACACGTTATACGGCATGTTGCAGCGGGGGTGGCGGTGTATCATGGCATTTGGTCGTACGCCAGTGTGCCTGAATATACCTAGGATGGCCCAAAATAGAACTGGCTTTGAGGTCGCGAAAGAGGAAGAAGCGAAAACGATGACGGGGGGAGGAAAGGAGAGGACGCGGTCGGGGGGTCGGGGGATGGAGACGCCGCGGCTGTTAAGGAACGTCTTGGATACGAGGAGGGAGACAAAGGACGGCAATAGAGAGCCGACATAACCGCTTTCATCTGCTGCGTCGGCACCATCTCGGATAAAAATGCAACGGGCTCCTGGTCGTTCCAACATTTCGCCGTACCTTACGAGCATCCCGCCGCCGCGCCGCGCCGCCGCGGCTCGACCGGAATTTTCCGCAGGATGGCACCTTATGCACGTCGTTCCACCACACTCGGCTACCTTCCGCGGAGAGAAAACCAGCCGCGCGTACTTTGCTCATGGCTTTATACATTAGGTGTTGTACGCCATCAATAACGCGGCCGAAGCGTTCCCCCAATTGAAATCCGACATGGGAAAACTTTAGAATGCACTTTCTGTTATTTATTCCTTGGCACGAATGCGTTATTGTTCATTCTATATGTGCCCCGATATCGAAGAGCTTTTTTTCTATATACGCACGCGTGAAAAGTATTCCTTTCTTTTAGATTATAGATTTTAAAATATTAAGATAAGTTATCCTATTATTACATTCTTTTATCTACATATTATTTGCGTTTTTTCTACTAAGCCCTTTACTTTAAATCACTTTTATCTGAATTGGATTTGTGTGTTTCCTTTCCAAATATTACCGCTTGCGAGAAGCTGCCTTTTACACATTTAATAGAAAAAAATAGTACTCGATTATCCAATATCTTGAAAAAATACATCTTGCCCAAGATCTATCTCATATTTCGTAAATTAGATTATATTGCTCTCAATCTTGTTTTCCCAAATGTTGTAACCGCTGTAAAATTAAATTATTTATTTAAAAATTCAAGATTCCTAATTATTAATTCATAATTCTTACTTTCTAATTCTTTTCAACAATCAAATTTTCATGGTCAACAATTCAACGAAAGAAGGGTTAATAAAAGAGTCTATCTAAACGAAGATCTCGACGCCCTGTAAGTATGCCGAGATTTCGTCTACCGGTCGTCGTGCGAATCGGACCGGTTCTCACAGCCGATCGTCCGACATCATTTACTCTCCCGTTTACCCGACGAATCACGACGCGACAGTCCTGGATGTGCTTTTGCTCTTTCAGCTAGATGGGTGCAGGTGTCCGGGGGAACGGCGAAAGTACGTCGATGGAAGCACAATGAATTAAGGGAGTTCCTCGCTCGCTCGGAGAGTCGAGAAAGTCACGAGTAGTCGAGCGAAAAGAACGGCGAGGATGAAATTGGGAGGAAGAGCTCGGGCGCTCGGCACCGAAAGAAAGTCCTCGATGGCGCCATCGAATCAGTGTTCCTCAGGTAAATTATTTACTCCTGCTTCCGCATCGACGATAAGAATCGCGGGCGTCGTCTTACCACTGCACCGCGAGGGACGACGACGGTGTCCTTCGGTTCGGTAAAGCCGACTCAGCGCTCTCGGATTTACATCTGGCTAAAGTTGTTCGGCAAGTGCGATCGTGAGATTGGCAACCTTTGTGATCCTTCGTTGCTACTTTCCAGCTGAGTTCCTCGTTGCGATTCCTCTTCGCGGAATAGAATCGCATGATTAACGGCGATGAGATTTCCCCTCTGACAGCTATCGACGTTGTCATCGCGATTAGATAGTTCGCATTTTGCCATACCGCGAGGATAGATAACGCAATTTCTTGAAGAGATGGAAAAGACGAAAATTCATCACTTTAATTTTGAATTTTTAGAACATTGGAATAAAACTTTCCATTAATCATCGTTATCTACTTTTATAATCTATATAAACTTCTGTTAAAAAATAGATGTCTTTTAATAATCTATAGCAGTTACGTGCATTTCGGTAAGTTTTAGGCGCAGCCTTCCACGACGATCGAGAAGTTGAAAAATTTACGGACCCCCACGCAACTTTGCGCCGCGTAATCCTCTTCGACATTCGGACCGTGTGCCATTTCCGCTCGGCGGAACAATTTTTACACTCGCGCCGGCCAGCAGTTTCTACCTTTTTCGATAAACGAAATCGGATTAAAAAACGGACGGTGTGCATTTTTCCTATCTCTACGCGGATAAAAAAATGTCACTGCGGAAGTAATGTTTGCAGGCGAAGAGTTTGATCAGGAAGCTTTGCGGTGCAAAATTTTACACCTGTAAGGATGGCACTTTTCCTTTAGGGAAACGACGACGTCTATCGGGAACATCGATCCTTTGCGAACAGCAAGTGTTACTAAGCGTAATACAATTTTTTAATTAGTTTGTGATTTTTACGGATATAGCAGAAATAAAATTATTTATTTTCTCGTAATTGTAGCTTTTACGTGTATTTTAGATAATTTACAATGTTCAACGCTTATTTTTATAAATTTGCAATAAATTCTTTACAGTTATTCAGATGCTTATAGCATCAAAGTTAAATCGGATCGATTTAATTAGGGAGAATTTAATGTTCCAACAATAACTGTGTTTTAAGTCCGACAAAGAATCGGCGCGCAGTTTACTAATTGTAAGTTGGAATAAGTAAGTATACATACACATAGAAATAGTATTAGACTACTAAGATCCAAGACCGTAAATGGCATTTTATTCTAATTTGATTGTATATCACAACGGTCTTATTTCTCTTATATTGCTTATTTTTATCTTCTATCTAAAAACCTATAATTTAAAAAATGAGTATGTGATAATCAAAGAATAAAAGATAATCAGATCATTTTGTTGATAATTGAATTTATCAGTAGTTAAATTCGACTTAAGTTATGACGCAGTCTCTATTTGTTTCATTTGCGTATTTTACATTCTTCATTTTAATGCAGACAAATTTGAAACTTTATAAACGTTAGAACTTAATTACTTAAGAGTTAATGTGCATTCAACTTTAGGAAGATTAGATACTTTGCTTTCCGAGTATGAAGAAAGTTTACCTCGAAGTAAAATCAACGTTAATAAAACATTACCCTTGGAATAAAAGATTGTTATCTTCTGTTAAGACGTAAAGAGCACATAAAGTTCCACGTAATTTTGTATGTCTTAATTTTAACAGCTCTTATAAAAATAAGCGGAACGAACACATCTATTCACTAATAAATACTCGCATACACACATTCGAAGTTCTAAAATTGTATTATCACTTTTAAATGTTATTAAATAACTTTGAAGCTCTAGTCGAATGATGATCTTATCATAGTCTGGTTAAATACTCAAATCACGTATTCCAACGTTGGAGAGTTTTCATGTTAATCGACAAGCAATCTCTAAATGTCATTCTTTCTTCGTGACGGCATTATGGATTCTGCATGCGGTTCTGATCTCGGTTCTGATCTAAACTAATCGACGACCAACAGTGGTCTCGGGTCACCGGGCTTTCATCGATTGCCTTTATTGCGTTACACGTTGCGCCAACCGTGGCAGTAATGCCATTCGATTATCCATGTGCCTCTGACACTCCGCGTAAATTAAAATCCGGTGTGTTCCGGGGTCCGCCCACTCCGACAACGACGACGACTCGGAGATGCAAGTGCGGGAACTGGGTCAGAGGGAAACAAAAGCCCCGATGTTCTATGTTCTATCTTCTTCGCGTCTGCAGAAGGCGCGATCGATCGCCGAATGCGTGAGACCGACCAATCAACCGTTGGGGAACATTTTTGTTTTATTGATACTAGCTTTTATTTGAAACTCGCGCTGTAGTGCCACTGTAAAACTAATGGAATCCAGATTTCTCCTAAAGGCACTCCCGCATATCCACATCCACATGCACGGTCGAAAGATCAAAAATCGATTCGATTTGTAATAAATAAAATCGCGTTCTTTTTCGTTGCCAAGCGCATTTGATCGAAATCACATATATGTATTTTATAAAGGCTCAAAAATTCACGTGTCGCAATGCAATGCATTTTATAACGGCAAAAAATATCTCCTGTAATTATAATACTGTATAATACATAATAATAATAATATGCACGTACACTTGGGACTGCCATGTCTCTTGATACTAATTAATTATAATATTAATTGTACTATATACACATAAATTTTCATATAAATATAATTTCGATAAATAAACTTCCATTCAAATCCACGGAAAAGAGCAAAGACATTGATTTTCATGCAGAACTTTCCGTCGTCTGTCCGCAGGAGAGCCTCTAATTTTCAGATGTAGGCCAAGGAGATTCTTTCTTTTCCTTTGTGCCCAATGGCGACCTCCTGCTCGACCTTTGAAAGTGCCCCGAACACCCCCGAACAGTCCAATTATTTTTCACCATTATCTGTACACTGCCTCTCTTCGCGGACGTTCGACGTCCTTAGAGTTTGCTCGCCTCCTTATACATAGCCGCAGGAAGAAAGCCGACCAGACATACACGAAGGCTGAAATTCGTCGTCGGTTTTGTCGCATTTCCTATTGTGCGATACAAAAGGACGGTCGACTAACTGGATCACGGATGCATCGGGTCTCTGCGCGCTCGTCTGAGAATGCAAAGGTACAATTTGGTACTCACAGTACGTAATTTGGTTAGTCGCGATCGTTCAGTGGAAATGTCAGAACTAAATAGATAAGGTAACCGTGGAAATAGTAGTGTTAATCTCGTAACATCGGATTGACAGAGAATCGAGATGTACGCTGACTCTCTTCAGAAACGCGCAGAACGAAAAGCAAATGTGTTACCGTTAAAACGTTTTAACTCTAGCTGGTCTCACTTATTTTCGAGTCTTTATGGATTATCCTTAATTATCTCGCTCGATTTTATCGCATTGCCATTTTCATTCTAATTAATATTTTTAAGCTTGTGATGTACGAATTGGAACTTAGAAGTACAGAGTCTGCAGAATAAGATGTGTTTATGATAATATCAGGTCAAGAAAATAATTTGAGTTTAAACCGAAAATTATGTTACTACGTGAAAACTAGAAAACTGAAAAACTTTCAGCGGTCTACTGGACCGAACTAAGGTTAAGAATAAGAAACGTTCCTAAAACTTATTAATCGCGCATAATCGCGAGAAACGGCTGCAATAACCGCACCACCGCGTAGTTGCGCGAGAAAAAGTTAAATCGAGACTTGCGAGCGTTCGGAAACGGCGAGCTTCGGTGTTTAAAGCGCTTGATACGCGGCGCATCTCCTCGGCCGATGAAAAGAATTTATCGCGAACTGTGCAAAAGAGCGTGAAGCTCGTTATTACCGCGCTCGCAATCCGAGAATACGAGCGAAATACGAGATGCTGAGGTTCTCTCCGGCTCCGCGCACTCACTCTCGTTCGGAGAAAGGAAAGAAGATACAAGAGCCGCTTTGGTGACACGGATACAACCTCACGATGCAACCTCGTCTTGGATCGCTCGCGAGAGAGGGGGATAGGAATCTCTGACGGTCGACGTTGTTTCTTAGCAAACTAACTTCATTAGAACATCAAAGATGTCTGGGTGGGGCGCCAGCGGTGGCTGCGGAGACGGCAGATCAAAACAAAAAAAAAAGAGAAAAGAAGGAGAAAATCTTACGACTCGCGGTGGACGGACGCGGTGGAAACGCGCGCGCGGACTGCAAAAGTAATCAAATTGAGAAAATAGGATAGAGAGCGCCAACCGGATTTCTACATAAAAATTCAATTGTGGGACAATTTAAATTTCGCCTCCTGTGTACGCGGCCCATTTATCCGGTGCGCCGTTGAAAATGTTCGTAATTCAATTAGATCTCGGAGCAGAACTTACAAAGCAAGCAACTCGCAAGAAACAAATTGCAGAGATCCGGGACGGGACATTTGTGAGAAAGCGAGAATAAAATCGCCGCGCGGCGCGGCCGCGGCGGCGCGAAGTCCCGGAAAGTATACCGAGGCACGAGGAAGTTTTTGAGACGACGAAAGAAGGTATTATACGTTCTCGCGGAGAGAGGCGAAAGAAATGGGAAAGAGAAACAAAGAGAGCGAGAGAGAGTGAGACATGTAACGGTGAGAGAAGAGCGCGGCGCACGGATAATTACGCTATGTGCGAGGCGACGACGTGCGCGAGAGCAAGCACGACACGACACGACGCACGGAACACGCGTGCTCGGCGTACGATAATGCTCGACGCTCTCGCATCTACGATGCGAGCCGCGCACAAAGAGGCGCAAAGCGAGGCGAAGAGTTTGCTGTCGCGGCGCGGCGGGAACGTCGCGCAGAGAGAGAGAGAGAGAGAGAGCATGCAGCCCGGGTGCGCGGGTGGTTTTAGCGGCTGAACGGAGCCGTTGGTGTATGGTTCCCCAGTCGGGCAAATGGAGAACACAAGGGAACCACGCGCGTCATTCTCATCCCTACCCCCCCCCCCCATCCGCGAGAGCAAGTTCTACGTTTTGCATACTGATGAGGAACACTTGGGCGACCGCGCGCGCGATACGCGTTTCCTTTCTCGGTCGTCCTTTCTCCTTGTCATTTTCCGAGTTCCGCTTTGAGTTCGGCTCTAACGCCGCTTGAGGCTGCTCGCCTCCCCGCCATTTTCTGGGACGTGCTGGAAAACAGGCGACGCCAGTAATGTCAATTTCCTCCTGAAGACAGTCGTCTTCGCGTGGCAATATGATAAGCGATTTAGCCGAATGATACTTACGTAAGAACGGACAACGCGGATACGTAAAATGTTAGAATAATAAAGTAAAGAGATTCACAAATTATGCAATCCTTTGAAAAGCGGTTGCTTTTGTGTATAAAATTTATAGGATAAAAATTATTTTGTCTTGTATTTTGAAATTAAATTTATACAAATAATTTCACTATCTGTGCATGAATTCTTCATCGCGCGGATATATTTCAGTTTTACATTTTGGCTTCTATATTGTACCTATATAGAAATATTGTGCATGATTAACTACATCATTTTTTCAAATTATTACATAATCAATCTATGTTTTATAGTTATGATATATTCTAAAGTAATTTGTTATTTTGTATCGATTAATAGCATAACTGAATAAAAACAGGAGCATTCTCGATTCCACTTATCCAGTTATCAAAGAAATATAGTTCCATAGTTTCACGAAGCGAAGTCAGATATTCAGGAAACGTTAACGACAGTGCGGGGACTTGGATATATAGCGAGCTCAAGTCGTTTCATCACGTCGTCTCTTCTTCGCGTCGCGCAGTAAGCCGCATCGCGAGAAGTCGAATGCGCTGTTTACGTAATCTCTGCGCGGAGAGTTGCAACTGTAAAAATATCGCGGCGGATCGCTGTTGAAAATAAAGGTAAAAATGTCGGTGGTATAAAACGTTGCACGCGCTATGTTGGAACGCTTCCAATCGCTCGGGGAACAGCCGCGTGTAAATCCGAATTTGCCAGAGGCCATTATCTCACGGCGCGGGCGGCGCGGCGGGGCGAAGAAGGAGGTCTCGCCAGTTCGTAAGCAATGAAGCGTGCATTAGGTCAAAGATCCTCGGTTTTTGGATATAATTCTTCCTGCGCTCCTGCCTTTCTGTCAACGCTCCGTGGAGCGTCCTGACTAAAACATCATAAATCGCTGTCCGGTGGAAGTACTTACGCTTTCGAAAATCGCTGCTTCGGTGAATGATATATAGACAGGTCAACTTAAAAAAATTAAAATTTTCTAGAAAGAAAAAGAGGAAGTAAGGAGAAATATAAACTTTATAGCTATAATTTCACTCATTTTGAAGCGAAATATGTAGGCAAAAATGTTACAGTACATCAATATTATATATTTTTTAATTTATGCAATTTTCAATTTTTACAAAAAATTGTCTTTGCAAAGATTTTATAAAATTATTATACTACGCGGTATTGCATAAAATATAAGAAAATTAATATTCTCGACAAATTAGGTAATGTACTAAGTTAATTATTGTAAGATTTCAAAACAAAATTTCTTTGATTTAAAATATTTATTAGAAAATTAAATAGTCACCTTTTAATCCTTATTTGTTTCATTAATTATTTCACGTTTTTTTTCTCTTATTGTATAGCAATTATATTATATTATGCAATTTAAAAGTACTTTTGGCGTTTTACTTTTACAATGCCAAACATTCCTATAAAGTAGTTGAAAAATCTACTTTAATTAAAACTGTTTTCCTCCAGTATCGATTTAACGCCAGAGTTTTTTTTCCTGGCTATGTATGTAGCATGTGAAATGCTTCTATCAAACAAGTACTTGGACGAGTATTAACAAATTTATACAGTTGGTATATATTTCCGTTAAATTAAATGAAACTGTCTCATTTCACTTATTCGAAAAACTTTTTGTTTTTCCGCGTTGAATGCGGAAAGATTAAATAAATCTTTTTTAGAAAAGATTTCATTTTCTCTAATTAATTAGTCATGAATTTTTTATTATAGACATATTTTACTCACATTCCTCTGCTTGCCCGCATGTTATATTTCTATATCTATTTATCGATTAAAGTAATAGTAAAATTAAAGACTTTAATAGAATGGCATTAAAACATATATTATTTAAATGTCGACTCTCGTTATGTGATATTTGAATTGAAACAAATCCCTATTAAAGATACTCCGTTGAGCTTACACGTTTGTTGTGAACTCGAAAGGGGCTATAGATAAAAAAAAAAGAGAGAAAAAACTTTTCTCTGGTTTAAAAAACAGATATCGACCGCTCGGTGGTCCCAACGACCCATAAATGCTTTTAATGTCAGATATCCGATTGAACGACAAAACTATGCGAGGCCGAAAAATTCCGCGTGCTCCAAAAATAATTGAAGAACGAGCAGGCGTTTCATATCGTTGATGCGTGACATCGTGTTAAAAAAATCGTGTGCAACGTAGCAACTCCTGGGGCGACGCGATAACAATTACATTTGGAAAAACAGCGATCCCCCCCCCCCTAGAAAAGGATAAAAAGAGGAAGAAGCATTCACGCTTTGGCGCCGTTAATACTTTTAGCGCAATCAAAACTAAGTGTCGCGGGAAATTTTCAATTGTGAATTTTTATTAGCCATCACGCTTTTAGCATCATTTCCGATAGAACAAGTCATAATCTTTTGTAATCGTTGTGATTTTACGATTAATTGCTGGATTATAATGTTAAATGGTTGATTAAACTAATTATCTTTCTAAAAAATTCGTAAAAAATTGTAATCATCAATATTTCTGAAATAAATGTATAGTATTACGCGCGCACGTACATATATATACTATAATAACGTAATAAATAATAACTTTGCCGATATATTAGCTTAATTGTAATATGTTCAAAATGAGAATATAACAGATATTATACGTATAATCTATATATATTCACCTCGAAGCAAATTGTCGAACATTAACTATTTTAATTAATATAAAGCATAGCTTTTTTGCTGTTTGAAGTGAAAAACGATTAAAATCCTTATTAATTAACGAATTATTGCACATTTTACATTATAAATACCGACCACATTTATGCCACTGAAAAAGAGAGCAAACGGTACCCACATTTCCGATAATTATTCAAATATCGCCGATTTTAATTAATATCGAATTTTTTTAACTATGTTAATCACATATGTCTTTTTTATGCGTAACTATTGCCTACATTTATATTCAGCAGCGTTTATTAATTCATATAAATTCTATTAACTTTTTTAAATTAATTTTTTAATTAATAATTTACATAGTGTTTATTTTTATACGTATATGTGAAGGCAAAAAATCCTCTATACTATCATTTTTATTTCAATTCGAATAGACATACTCTCTTAACATCTAATAAATGTTCGCGTGGATTGCGTTAATCGTAGTGATATGTTTAGGCGCGTCAATCTAGATCCTCAGAGTGGCATTAATTATTAGGGTTGCCAAATTCCCTGGCTAAGTCCAGTAAACCTGACTTAGGGCAACTTCGCTCGACATTTAAAATTTAAGCGAAGCTTCAAACTCGGCTTAAGCAGGAGCCATTTAGTATACGTAATTTGGTAATAGCTTAGCCATTTTAACACTTAACGCTATCGACTCCGGAGATGATCAAGAAAGCGGATTACTCGAGCTGATAACCGTTTACATAGTTCATGAAATATCTGATCTGTCGAGCGGTTTCATAATTATGCAATATTCGCAGCTGCTCGGTGTGGTAAATTCGAATAATTAATTTTCGATATTAGTTTGAGAAGACTAAGAAATTTTACATCTCCTTTCAAAATAATTTATAAATTGTATAAAATTGTATAAAATTGATATAAATAAAACTCGCGTTTTTGTTAATTCTGATATCGTTACATAAAATAATGTGATGCTGAAAACAATAATAAATTTTCAAATTTTACTTTTTGCATACATTTTAGTATCTATAACTAGAATGTTGTTGAGATAATGTGAAATTATACGAACGTAAAACAAGGAAAAATAGATACCAAAAGAAGAGATAATCGCGAAAGGAGAAATAAATTCACCGTTGATTTCTACTTGTAATTTTGTTAAAAAATTAGCCATTCTTTTCAAATAAGCTTTGTACATTCTTTCATAGTAACCTCAATGGGTTAATTAATGCATTTTATTTCGGAGACATATGCAGAATGTCGGAAATAAAGACATTACGAATGAAGAATATTCTGAACTTATAAAACCGACATCCCTCGTCTCGCAGGTAACAATGCCTTTAGCTAATCCGCTTTAATTATAATACGCTCGAGTACAAACGATGGTCTCAGGATAGATTTTATAACTTTGAAGTCAGTGCTTTTATCCTGCTTAAGCAAATCTGCAAATTCTCAGCTATCTATAGGAATAAATTACGATGACAGACATGCATAACATTTGAGACATTATGTTTATTTCTGCGCGAATTCGTCGATCGATCTTTTTCTATTCAACCGTACATAAATATGTTCTAATTATGCAATAGAAATATCCTAGAAATATCGATTAAATAATTATAATTGATAATAAAAATATTTTATAAATATCTTGAATATATTAAAAATGTGGTTTTATAGTGCTAGAAAATGTTTGCGATTTACAATGCAAGTCATTTCTCGAAGACTTCATATATAAAACCGCGGTGTCTACAAAATTCTGTATGTTCAACTCTTTATTTACTACGGAGTGCACTGGCAGATACCGGCGGTTTATCGTCTTTGTCCACGGATGATACACGGACGGGGCATTCCTGCGAGGAGAATTTTTCCGCAGCTTTCGCCTTTCTTAAAGTTGTCGAAAGCGCGTGCTTCTGAAGCATCCGTCCGACCGCGGGGGCGGCGACCTTTCACATCGCTTGGCCACGGCGGAAGAGTTACCGGCGTGCAACGTGCTATACGCGCGGCATATTCGATGTAAAAGTACTTCTCCCAAGGCTCGTTTGCTCGGCGTCGAAGTTCCAAACGAGTTGCCTTTGAAATCTAACTCGCGCTTTGCTCGCTAAGGCAAAACGGCTCGCGCGCGAGTTACCCGCGCGCCTCCGCGGCAAGCGAGCCTGCGAATGCATCTATCGGTAAATTTAATGAACGAAAAAAGTTTGTTGGAGGTGTTCGATATTTATTGGCAGTTAACGAACAACCGGCTTGGAATGCAGATCGCTTGACCTGTGGCTAAAAATGTATAGACGAATTTAATCATGTGCAAAATTATTTATCAAAGATAGAGCTGATACGTACGCTAACGATCAATTACAAGTTTTCATCGTCATTAACGAAATATTCTAGAATATTCGTATAGATTTTTATAATAATTCATACACTTCGTATGGGTCTATGTATGTCCTAAGACAATGCGTTGTCTTCCAAAATTGTCTCATATATAGCAAGAAAACAGAAGACTGTAAAGCAATCTAAACGAAAAAGGTGCGGACGTCGGAGAAAGGAATGACCGGCGAGAAAAGAAACACAGAAAGGTTTTGCAGTAGAAATTCATTTCACTTTTCCCAGGTTCTTTTTTTATTCACCCCCGAGAAATCCAGGATCATTTGAAATCAACCCACGGTCCTTTCCTCCTACGTTCTTCACAGTATAGTATATCGCGAGGAAAGAAATCTCGGTAGTGGACAGCCGTATCCCCGCCTGGTACCAAGCTCATCGTCCGCGAACCCCCTCTCCCTTGCGCCACGCCATCCTCCGTCTAGCTCGACGTGCAACAACCCCGACGTCGTTGATCGAGTTTTCATCCCCGGTTTCCTGCTTCCTCCGCCGCGATGGCAAGCGGACCGCCAAGTCGCCACCCTTGGAAGTTTCACCAGCCCCTGCTGATTTTTATTCGAGCCACACCGGCTTCGTTTATAACTTCGTTCCTCTCGTACGGTCGTCGCGATATGCTATCGATCCGCCGATGTACCTGAGGCATTTTACTTTAGTCCTCCTGTGAAAGCTCATAATGTGAGTTTCCAAACCTTTTCTTTTCCGCAGTCTAGCAGCTTCAAAGCTAGTCATAGATTGACGGTAGACATTATATATACATGCACTTATTATGACAAACATATATATAGGTATGGGAGAATGTATTGTGTACATATTTTTGCCAAGTTACGATCTTGCACCAGTTCGATGGGAAATGTTACATATTTAATCTACTGGCGCGGGGAGTTTTAATCCACTTACGAAGACCGTTTTCTCCTCGTTTGCAGAAGCCTCGCTTCATATTTCGCGCAACAATAGAGAATCGCCATACTCCATAGTTTCCAGCCGCTTCTGTACATTATCCCGCAGTGGCGGCGATGGCGTCGCAGTAGTTATACGCGATTCATTGTTATACGCCGTTACTTGGCAAGCAAGAAAGGGTCGCCTGGAGATTCCAGCCAGGCAGCCGACGTGGAGCGTCGTCCTACAATTCGACGCGCATGCGGGCGTCGTCGAGAATCGGAATTACCATAACGACATACATATATGTAGGAGAATCGCTGGGATCCACAGGAAGATCCTTTTACTGCCCGGAATCGTGAATTTCGCGTGACCTTGAGGGGACCGAAAAGAAGGCATCGGATTTGGCGGTTGTATATGTGTGTACTTGTGTAGGGTGGATTTTATGTTGCAAGTTATTGCGCGCTTGCAAGTAACTTGAGGGTTTATAAATTGTTTAGATATAGTTTCTCTTGAGTATTTTTACGAAACCGACACACTTCGTGTGTCTCGTATTACTGGAAAATTTAATATTAAGTTAATATTAATATTATAATATCTTCTGTTTTTCAACAGCTTAGATCGATGTTTTGCATAAATTATATTATACTGCCATGCATTTGTAAAACGCAATAAAATCAATACATTTTAATTTTTTTCTATAATTCATGGTTCTTACTTTTTATCATAATTATTTAAAGTATTATTTTTGTTAACAATCAGTATAACAACATGGTATTACAAGGTTGAAATTTTAATTTGTTAAATATTTAAAGTACTTAATTCCACTTTTAGTTATTGTCCTACTTTAGAAATTTCAAAAGTCGGCAACTCCTACATTTATCACACGTAGTATATAGGAAGTTAATATCAAGAGACACGGTAGTGTCTCGCGCCAAGTACGCGCGGAGCGAGACCGACCGTGACTTTTTTACGCGACGCGACGAGTTGCGAGTACTCGAGATCTGATTACGAATCACAACGGTCTGTACAGTAACTATAGTTAGTCAAACTATAGGTAGTCAAATGTCAAAAGAGTGGTCAAAAGAGAGTCATAACAAGATTTCTGTACAATGTAGAAAACAAATGTTAAAAACAGAAAAAAATAATATTAAACAAATAATATTAAAAATACTAAAAAATGAAAATTATGTGGGATCATTATGTCATCAAATATTTTTTAAATATAAAATTTGTAAGAAATCCTGTATAGTATAATAATAATTCTCAAAAGTCAGAATTAATTTTTACAATATTGTATTATAAGGAAGAATTCACGGTATTCTTATTTATAATATCTATAAAATTACAATCATGTAATATTGTAATATAAAGAATACTCTCTGCGAATATTAATGTCTTACTAATTTTCATTCGTTATACATATAGGTTTCTATAAAAATGTTTTATTTAAATTGTTTCCGCGAATTGTGTATTTGACTTTTCTCTATTTTTAATAAGGGAAAGGAGAAATTAAATCAGCAACGGTTACTTATTTGTGCGGGCGGTTTACGTCAAAAGAAGTTAGCCGGAAGACAGTATGCGGTTAGGAGGAATACCCGCCAATTTCTCTTTTTGACCCGCAATTTTTCACTTCACTCCCATCATCCACGTTGATAAGTTTTCCCAGGAAGACCGTAAAATAAAATGGATGGAACCGAGAGCTCTGGCGTTACTGTTCAGTTTTTTCCTCGGTTGGCTCGGTGGACGCCAGAGAAACAAGAACGGGATGAAAAAATACACGAGAAATTCGGCGGTTTGTCAAAGACGATCAAGAATTTCGAATCAACATAATTGAAACATTCGTATATATAGTGAAGCGTGGCTGAAAAAGCAGTTCCTTTCTTCTTGTAATTTCTTCTTATCTGTCTTATCCGTCTCTCTAGACGGCATGCGAGAGAGGAAAAGAAGTTTTATAGAGGCAATTAAATGCGCGATAAGTACCAATTTAAATACTGGCAGAAGATATTTGAAACAAAGATCGGTCGCGGGAGGAAACGGCGAAATGGGATGGGAAAAGCGAAAGAAAACCTGTGCGATTTATATGGCCGATTTTTACGCCGTATTACGCACGGTTAGATCTTCGAAGACCGCAAGAAATTCTCAATTCCAAGCAGGAATCTTCCAAGGATTGTAGCGATGCTCGTACATATATGCATGCGCTACAGCGTTTCTGGCCTTCGAACGTGCGCGCGATACTGTCGCGTTTTGCTTTCAAATATCCAAAACTAAGGATCATTTGCTATCATATTTTTCTGATAACGCTTAAAATAAGAAAATTTTTACATTTGATATAAAAATATTATCTCATAGTAAATTTAGAAAAATTAATAGTTTTTAATATTGTTAAAGATAACTGTTGTAAAAACGACTGATATAATTATACTTATATGTGTGTAAATATACGTACATATAGAAAAATAATGTTACTTTTTCTTTCATAATATCGATATAGTAGTTTATGACTCGATTGGAAATAGTCAATATGATAGATAGGAAGATAAAGAAAAACTAAAATTTCTCTGTCTCTCTCTCTCTCTCTCTCTCTCTCTCTCTCTCTCTCTCTCTCTCTCTCTCTCTCTCTCTCTCTCTCTCTCTCTCTCTCTCTCTCTCTCTCTCTCTCTCATCCCAAGTATTCGTGACAAAACTGATACACAATTTTAAGTTAATATAAGAGTGTTCGTCGATATTGACACATCATTCATATTTTTCCCAGTTTGTAAAAAAACTAACTAAACTTGTTGTACCAAACGATAGTTATAAAAATAACAAATTAGATTGACATTTAATTAAAATATTAACGTCTTGCAATAGAAATATTTTGGAAGAAAGGTAATTGTACAATTATTATTTTTATCAATTAAATTGAAACATCACATTTTCCAAGTTATTCTCTCATTATTTCCGTTACGGAAATATTCGAAATGTTGTATTATTTGTTAGAAATACAAATTCAATTATTTAGGAAACTAGAGCATTGGATTAGAGATCGTATCTAGGCTTTTACTTCAGGTACATGAGTTTGATATGCCTTTCTTCTACTAGCGAACACATTCATTTAAGGTACCTTAATATAGTCCATCGTTAATGAAAAGCTCCGCTAATAAAGCACCATTATTTAGCCCGGGAGCGAAATATCGGATCACTTCTCTATGTTCAATAATTTCTCGACGTTGAAGATTGTACCACCGGTACTCGAGTCCGATTTTGTGAGTATCTACGTCCGTCTCGAATCGCTGTTTACGATCTAGCTAAATGTCTCGAAGTAAGATTAGTTAGACTAATAAGATAAAGCAAATTCCGAATTTTTCATGCATATGCAAGTACGCGCGAGTACTCTGGATTAAACGGAGCACTTCCGGACCTCGACTGTTAACAAACTATTATTTTTTCTAACGTAATGGATCTTAAAGATTATCCTCGCACTTGTATATTTTACCAAATCACAAGAATTAGTGTTTTCATAAAGATTTTATTTTGTGTTCTCCTTTATCTTTTGTTATTTGTTTAACAATTTTAAATTGGCTTTTTATTATAATTTTATGGATTTTTATATTAACATTCTCTTTATAATCCTTTTTAATTAGGGCAATTTTTTCCTTTTTCTTCAAGAACGTTCTAAACTTCAACTACATCATACAAACTTATGGCTTTTAATAAATATATATAAAACATAGTTTTTCCATATCTTAATTTCTTATAATAATTCATTTTAATGCAAATGGTTGAACAAATATTAACAATATTAATAAATAGTAATTTTATCGTCTATCGGTAGAAATTGGTATGTTAAATACTAGGAATCAGATTCACCAGTTCGGATTCAACAGTCCTAAACGTTAAACGCAATTTATAACTCTGAGATTAAACGTGTACAACGCGTTTAAACGTCTTTCGGATCGCAATTATGTTCGTGAATTCGATCGAATTAACGGCGGCGTCCGCAGGAACGCGAATATCGGCAAAGTTTACCACGATTGCGTTTATTAGTCAGAAATTCAAGGCAAGCGGCTTATTCTCGCGTCCTTCCTGCGAATATTCGGGTATACGACATAACACGAGATGCTCGAAGCACATTCAACGAATACTAAAGCCATACTCGGGGTAACTATACCTCTCTTCACGAGATTAGGAGTGCAACTAGTCGTATAGTTGATTCTGGAGACGTTATAACGGCGCGGCTCCTAAGACTTCGCGCGCCAGCAATGGCGCTAAATCTTACATATAACGAGCTATTATTATGTAAAACACTTATATATATCATGTTTAATGTAATTATGTTATATCCCCTTAATGCAATGAGTATGATCAATTTTTCAAGCTTTTTACGGACTTTTGTATTTCGAGAACGATTTTAACTAGCTACGTTAACTTAGGAAATAAAATGTAATTTTAAGTGCGTGAATAAAGGATACGAATTTTAGCTGCTTGTACACTCACAATGCCGAACGTGAAGAATAAAATTATATGAAATAAATGTTATCAGGATGCGCACTCGATTATTCTCAATTGTTTATCGCAATATAAATTTGAATGGAATTGATGTTGTGGCAGAGTTTTGAATAGGAGCTTTGTAAACCGGAGAAATCTGATCCATTCGAACTACACAATATCTATTTTGATGTTCATCTATACTATGCGGGACATTTGCGCTTGAAACGATCGAAAATTGCGAATCGATAATTGGATCGAGCCCATCACTCCCTCTCTTTTTCTCTCTCTCTCTCTCTCTCTCTCTCTCTCTCTCTCTCTCTCTCTCTCTCTCTCACTATCGTGCGCGCACACACATATGTTACCTATATATGCACAATCCGCATTCGAATGTGATGGTCTTGGTACGTCGATCCGCGCCGTAATTCCGAGCCATGAATTCCACGCTATCTGCATTGTCATCGTGATAAAGGAGAAGAAGAGAGTCGATTGGACGTATATCGATGCGTTTTTTGCCCCTCAACAGCGGTTTCCGTCAAGCGGAAAGCGCTGCGTTTGTTGCGGTTCAGTGTAGTGTTAGTATAATTCGCGATCGTTTGTAGTCATGTAATTTCATGTGTAACATATGTTTCTCCTTCATTAAATGGCTATTTAACAACACACAAGTGAAATCCGGCGCGTTCGCATTATACGCGTGCTTATTTTTTATCCTAACTGGTGGCATTTAGCATAAAAATTTTCACTCATAGACAATATAATTCCTATATTTGTTAGTATTGCTAAAATTATCCTTGAAATTTGGATTACATAACTACTAATTGACTATTAATAATTAATAAAGTATAACTATTAAGAAATATTGTTTATATTTTAAGTATGTTATTTGTATATTATTATAATATCACACGTAATACGCAATAAAATTAAACTAGACAATTATTCTTTGATTTTCTAAAGTTTATGACTTGTAAGATCGCTAAAGAAATATAGACTGTATGAAAAACATATGTAAATAATTCATGCCTCGATTACGCGCTGCAATATACGGATGCAGCTTGGATCGTTACGATGGTGGTGGCAGCAGAAATTAATTAGCTGAACTAATTCGCGATTGTACGCTGATTGACGCATTCTTTCGATGACCTCACTCCAACCGCGAGAGCACGTTCCGGATGAACTTTGAGATTTCTACGTACAGACGGAAGTAGGTCAAACGAAGTTTTAATCGAGCCATCAGACAGCCCCATGCCTTCGAAAGAGACATCCGACACAATTGATCGCCGATGTGCGCGGATGGAATGCAGTATGCGCACCGAGCGCATAAGTTAGATTCTATTGTGATATAGTTCTGATACATTGGCAATTGCAAAATTCGCTCGCGACACAAGGGATTTACTATGTATTACCAAAGACACACAACATTTCATTGTGGCTTTCATTTGTAGTATCTACAACAATATAGCTTATAGATTTTTTTTCCGTCTTATTTGAAAAGAAAAATTATAATGCATTTAGAGAAAATATTGTAGTAATTCATGCATACATTCAACATTATCTATTCATTCTTTCTTCGCAGAAATTACGAAACGTTTTTGCCAAATCACAGAAACAGTTCAAGATATACGAAATTCTATTCGAACGAGGATGTCGCTTAAAAATAAAGAATAGCGCCCAAAACAATCTGTCATGATCGAGAACCAATTTCTGCATGGTGGATTGAGTGCATCGCCAAATGTAGACAGCTAGTGTTATTCAAGCTACACAAGAGAAATGAAAAATGGTAGGAATTATTCCTGAAGTTTTGAACATATACTACTATACGCAATCTACTAAAAAAATACACGGATTCAAACACGAGGTAATGCGTAATCGGAACACTCCTTCTTTCCGAACGAATGAACGGAAAGTTCGTATTCACAGCACTTTGTTTTCCTCTTGATTGCTTATCTACAGTCAAGTATTATATATAACTCTCTCTCTTTTAAAAAACAAAAATTATGTTACTGTTCACACAACATTTAACAAATCAAACAATTTGCAGACTGCAAATGTATCTTGGCAATTGGATTTTTACAAAGCTTTCTTATAAGCTTTCTTATAAGAAGAGATCAGCAAATCGCGAGATCGTTGCCATAATCTCTGTGATTTCCGAAAGTGGATCAACAGTAAGTTTTCCGAGACAGCGCGAGGAGGATCGATTCTGGTACCACTGAAATCCAGATAATCCGACTGTATGACGTTCGTCTATCCTCTCAATGATAAACCGCGTATTAGTCTAAATCTGGCAAAGGGCACCGCTGATAACTTAGGTGCGGTTTCGTCATGATTCGCCTTTAATGTAATATTAATTCGCAATAAAGCTATTATATTTTCGAATATAATATGAATTTTTGTACGCTTTAAAGTGAAAGAAACAAAATGGATTATTACGAAAGTGAAATATGAATAAGTAAAATTTTTATATTAACAATTCTTCATGAACTGAAACAAGAATTGAAAAATTTATTTTGCAAATTTGTCTGTTTTTTTGTATTGTACCGATCAGATATGATATTTTCGCCATATAAAATATTCAAATTTGGCAAGTTTATTTTTCTTGGAAAATTATTAATGCTTTTACTTCGTCCTTGAAACATTATGGAAACAATTGTTCTTGTTAAAGAAACTCGTCGATCATCTATTTATTGAGCCATTTCTTTGATGAAAAAGATTTCGCCAAACTCTAGGGCAAATTTCATGGCGAGCGCAATTTTGGTAGCAGTTTTCGTTTCATCCGTAGCGTTACAACATAGTGTCCGAGTAATTTTGCGAACGAGTAAGTAGCCGATACGTTCTCCACGGTCCGTCAATTACCGAAAGTTCGAGTATTGCTCGAACGGAGAGAGATTCGGAAATACGATATAACTTTATCGTGGTCCTTTCGACAATCTCGCCGGAAATGGCCGCAGTGGACGTCGAGATCGAACCGGAAGGTTGTCGGCCCGAGGACGGGGCGAAACGCGCGTCCAGAACGTATATTCCGATAGAACAATACGATACGCTACGCGAACGAATACGGACCCCTGAGCTCGTACGATTTTCTCCGTACAATGAACAAGTCCCCCCCGTTGGTTGCGATTCGATTCATGTATTCGAATCGTGGCACGGGGGGGGGGGGGCTTATGGGTAGAAAGAAGAGGGATATCGGGCCATCATCGTCGCGCCTGCAATATCCTCTTTACCGAGCAAGCCCCACGAGGCGAGTCGGGTTGATCGAGACGCGGAATTTGGGTAAATCAATGTAAAATTTATCAGATACGATCTGAATTGAATTTGCACATCGACGTTTCGCATCCTTTGTGCAATGCTACGACGTATCGAGGGAGCAAAATACCGTCTTGAGAGAAAATATATTATGCTCACAGTTTGACGTATGTCTTGAGGATGCATTTTATCTGGCGATCTGTCTATATCAGCAACTTCATTTCTCTTTTTTATTCCGTCTTAATAGAATATCACACTTTATACATATAGTGAATAATAAACCGGTATTGAATCATCATGTAATAGCGATTCGTTAATTAAATCGTACAATTGTTAAATCACGGTATCACTCTGAAATCTTCCAATAATTTATTCGCTTCCAAAATCATAGTCGATTATCGGATTGACGTTCCACCACGAGCTTCTTGTTCTCGTGATTCCCTCGTTAAATGAACTTTTGTAAATGGTGGAATGTCGTTCGTCACGGCTGCGTTCACTCGGTGGGACCGCGAATAGCTGAAAACTCGAAACGATCGTGCAGCCTGCGGCTGATGGGGTAGGATCCTATCGAAGTTCTTCGATCATCGCAATTATGCTTAAATACCGCCCGTGGAGACGATAAATTGCTACACGCGTCCTCGTGGTTCGATGTTTCGAACTGACAATGAGTTAGCCCATAATCCAACTAAGTTTGAACGTAAATTCGACTTATATGACATTTTTAATAACCCTTTATCTAAGCTTATTCCCGATAAAATGGAACAATGATAAAACAATATTCCTGATAGCTTTGCTATCTTATTTCGTATTTACGATTTCATACCTTGCCAGAAACAAAAGCAAAGCAGCCACAAAAGAAAAAATCATGGAATAAGGACAAGGACTAATGATTTCTCTCTATATACGAACGAAAAAACTTACAAAGCAATCTTCAGTTATCTATTATATACTCAAACAATATTGAATTTTTATACAGGCATGCACCCGTCCTTCAAAATTGCAAATAAATCACCGTATAAAAATATAGAACGTTTATACACGACGCTCTATTCATAATGCCTTAAAACTGGAATATAAGGCATTGCAGAAGAACATACATTTTCTCGCAAAATTACTGAAGCTTTAAGAAACAAGCGGAGATTAATTAAGAAATATCTTTCCAATTTATAATTTCTCTGGCAGTGCCAATTAATTTTAACAGAAAAATGAAAGTCTCAACGAGCAATATTGCATTTTGTTGTACTATTGGAAAACGAAACTATTGCACGCGGAGAAAGGACGTAGTACTTTACAGAAAGGACATAGTAATCAGAGCGCGCGATACGTTACATACCACTTCGTCGTACTTCAAGAAATTACAGAACCAGAGCTCTTGCAGATTAAAAGTGCGATTAAAGATGACGTGTATTTAAAAAATGTAGGTAGGCGGATGAAAAAGATAGGCGTTGGAAAGCGGAATATCGTCGTGGTGTTTACAGGATAATCCGCAGCGTCAGAAGATAGAAAAAGAGAGAGAGAGGGAGAAGGCGCAAAATCGAGTAATAAATTTAATGCTAAGTACACAAGACCCTCCACAGATATCCACGGAACGTCTACTTCATTGTTTGAAGAGGTACAAGCTCGTCTACGTATTATAGCGTAAGGCATAATACATGGGCTTTCGAGAACTCCTCCAGAGAGTTTACCTTTCGACGGAAGATAATTACCTTTAAAGCCGGCAGCCGCGGATTTACGTGTGATCATCCTCGACTGACGTTACTGCAGGCCATCGAGGAGTTCAGGAAGGAACACGAGCGCCCCGCTTTATGAGTAAGTGTATATTCCAGTGATACGCCATTATTTTTGCAACGCTTTTCCGCTCAATTCCACTGCGCTTCCATTACGCGAAATTATCCAGAACGGAGTTAGTTGGAAAGGAAAATCACTAGTGAGGTAGGAGACATATTAATCCGAGATAAGTAATATAGTGAAGTAAGTCCTCTTCGAGGAGAGTGGCGAAGGTCAGGCCGGGAAGCAAGGAACGATAAAGATAAGCGCGGAAAAGTTTCGCCGCACCGGAGAAGACGGAAAACGCACCGTTGTCTTCGAATGAGAAAAATTTCTGCTACAGACGTTTCCTACATTGTCGATTCCTTGTCTGCGGAAACCTTCATTCTTGCGCAACGAGTTCGCTGAACATCTCGAGATGAGACTGAAGAAATGCTGTTTTGAAGGGAAGTGAAGTACTGTTACACGACATATACAATCATGTTGCTGAGAAATGAAGGTAAGATTCAGAAGCAGAGAAACTTGATTCTCGTTAGTAAAAGGAAATTGTTAACTTAAATTGTAATTATGTAATTTTAATATTTATCTGTATATTAGTATACATAAGTATAAAATAAATTTTGCTAGATTAACAATTCTTAAATTCTTCATGTAGAATTTGCTATTAAATGCATGCGATGTACGCACATACAAATCAAGTTATGATATATAATTAATTATAATTTTATAAGTACATGATACATAAATTATTGCACATATATACATTTTAAAATCATGACGTCAGTATATTTAATGCTTTTCACGCTATCTCTGCGTTCTAATAATCTACTATTTTTTACTATCTCCGATCTTTTTGTCCATGTAGTTCGTTGAGAAACGAGTTTCTGAACTTCCGACAAGAAAAATACGAAAGGAAATGATCAACATGGTATACTTTCTTAGGCGAGCCATTGGTCTTTGAATGAGAAAAATTTCTGTCCCGAGACTCTTTAGAGAACGTCCTTCTCAACAGTTATTTTCCTCGAGTGTCGTCTTTCAAACGCTTCTACATAAGCGTGAGAAACCGTCGGGTGAGAAAAAAATCGACTTGGTACTTCCGCGAAGAGATTAAAGGATCTTAGAAGAATTTTTTTTTTCTCTGGAAAAGAGAAACCTGGACGCGAAAGTGGGAAACTAATCTAAGACAAGTAACGCAGTAATGCGATTCTTCGGAGCAGAAGTCAGAAAGATGCAGAGGCAATAAAGATAGCGCGGGGAACTTTTCTGAGGAAGACTGAAAACGTGCCCTCGCCTTCGAATGAGAAAAATTTCAGTTAGGAACGCTTTAACTCTCCGGCCACCATTTTTCCCTCGACGTGTAACGATCGCTCGACGCTTTCGCAAATTCGCCCCCTTTTGCATCTTAACATTTTCCGTGATTTATCTTACAACTTCACTGTTGCGTTATTATTTTATCCATGCATTTATTATGTTTTTCTGGTTTACTTGCCTATTAAATTATAATAATAAAAAAAGCACATACTTATTTCGCAATTCATCATTACTATTTTTTAAATATAACAATTGTATATTTTGGAATATTTACATTTTAGATATTTAAGAGTTACTTTTAAGCAAAAGACAACATTAAAATAATTTGATCAATTTATATGCGCTCTCGGATATCAGAATCGACAATAACATAACGGTTCGCTCGTAAAGATACTGTTCCATAAAAGACGATGTAATTTTATTCACGAGTTCTCTATATAATATAGCTACTGCGCGTGATATCGTTGACTAGGAAAAATTTTATTTATAAACCGGCAAAAAACAATGGGGTCATCATGGATTGACCTCATAAATCAGCCAGCATCTTTTTAACGTAAAGAACTTTCACGATAAGGTTGTTGATAACGCCAAGAAGGTAAAAGCTAAGTAAAATTTCCTGTGAAAGCTACGCCGTCAGAGTTGCTGTTAATTTACTGTGTAATTGACGTGAGATTGCAATAAGGTGTCATGTAATTTCCGATTACGTCAACTTCTTCCAAAAACTTTTGTACGTCTATAATCAGAAAATCGGCAGGAACGACGAAACGATACGATTTATTTATGCCATGAAAGTCACAAGCTGGCATATCGAAGTTAAAGGATCGATGAGGCGTGAGGACGCGGAAGAACGCGTTTGCGAAGACGAAGAGAAGAGACGAAATGGGAGTACAGTGGTACTAAAAGGGACAGGATTTATCCTGCGTTTAAGGAGGTCTGGGACATTCGACGTCACGCTATGCTGATGGATGGCGGTGAAAGTGGTGCTTCTTGTTAATGGCGGTAACAGGAGGTTGAAAAGAGAGAGAGAGCTTTCGCGGTTAAAATGCGAAGTCTTCTGCGCGCAAACAAACCAACCATGTCGACCGCGCGCCACGTCAATACCTATAATTGCATTCCAATAAAAGCAGCCGAAGCGTTTCGCGTTCGTGAAAATTCCTTTTCCACCTGGGAAGAACGATGTTCCGGTGCAGAGCAGGGGAAAAAAAGTGTGACGGCGCATTTAGGAAATCAAAGACGTGCGTCTTCCAATAATCGTTCCGTTACAAATCAATGCGCTTCGTACGTTCTTCTCTCACAAATGATAAAATTGACTAAACTTGGTTTTTAAATTCTTAGTTACATTTTTTACTTGGTTACATTTTTAACACGTACACACACATGCCAGAATAAACGGCGGTCATATAAAAGTTACAGACCAGTCATCAAAAACTTCCAGAAAGGCTGAACTACATTTTCGTAAAAAAGAACCAATATTGCGGGAAAGTTGATAAAAAAAAGTTATGAAAAACTCTATTTATCAGTAATTACTGTCTGATCTTAATAAGTTCATAAAATTAGATGAAAAGAGAAAATTGGAAGTTGAAAGAAAAAGTTAAGAACAAACTCTTATTGGGGACCCAAAAACTGACTTTGTATCATTATTATACAAATAAAATTAAAGCTGCAGTATGTGTAAGAAAATTTATAGTTATTTATAGTAATTATAAAATAAGAGAGAAAAAAAGAAAGAAGAAAATGGCCCGGATTTCAATATCTTGCTAAATCATTTGAACTTTACGTATGCTAAATAGAGAATGTCTTTTATTCCATGTCGACCATACCTATCAGAAATTCCGGACAGAAATGTCGGCGTCGTCGCGTCGATTAAAGCGGAATTTCGCGCTTTGACAGCGAAAAAGCGCGGCGTTGAAAAGGCGTTCTCCGCGGGCTGAAACGCAAAATCACGTTGCAAACAAACCAACTCCCTATCTCGGTCACGTTAATTTCCAGAGTTGCATTCTAATAAAAGTAATCGAGAAGTTGGTGGCACGAGGAAAATAATGTCATAAAGGCAACGGGAGCCGCGGCGCATCCTGTCAGCCAGTCAGCGTCTTGGTCCTGCGCACAGGTATAGGAGCTCGAGTTTCGTAGTTCGAGAGTGGAAAAGAACGAAGGATCATCATGCTGTTGGCTGAACTTTGCGGAAAGGAAATAAGAAGAGGGATGGTAGAATTTGCAATTGAAGGCGGTAGGTTAGCTTTGAAAGTCCTGAGTGTCTTTATTCTTCTTCTTCTTCTCTCTCTCTTTCTCTCTTTCTTCCTCTCTTTCTTTCCTCTTCTCATTTCACGTTCTTTGTCATCGAATTCGCCCGGAACATGTTGTTTTATGTTGTGCTTGAATTTCAATTGAACGCTCGAACGAATTCGTGTCATGTTTTATTGCACTCAATCCTCTAACTCTTCTAATTAATAGCACTGACCGTGCATAAAAATAAAATAATTTATTATATATTGAAAAGAATAATAAGCATTTGTAATAAAATATAATATACAAACAATATTATTAGCAATAGTTATTAACCATGAATCGATTTTAACACGAAAGTAAATGTATTGGGATTATTATTATATATTTGTATCCACAAAGATCATATTTAAAATTAATATAAATAAAAAAATAAAGCAGTATCGTTTTTCGATATGTGATCACGAATGTTATAAGTATAATTTTATCATTTGTTTATATAGCGGGACTACATTCTATATAGCAAAATATGGTCTTTCCTCCTTTTCAGTACTGTTCTCAAATTCGCTCTTTTCAAAGCCATCGAATTGCATTTCGCAGTGGCTGCAAGGAACGTGCGAAGAATTTTCTTAAGGATGCATTATATACGGCATTGTGTACCACGCTCTCAGTTCCACATAGAATGTTAAAAGCAACTGTCGGAATTCACTAACTTCTAACGGTACACTCGCGCAATGCTTGGTGACATAAGTATTTAAGTTAACAACTGGAATAAAAAAAGAATAGAATATGTATACATGACGCATAAAAAAAGAGAAACGACGTTTATGTATGACATAAGTATTTTAAATACGCATTATAAACTGCCAAACTAAGTTAGTACATAGCAAAATAGCGGTATACTAGAGTTAACGTGGATCATGCCGGAGTAGAAAGGAGTTCGCTGGAGGCTATATTCTCTATATTCTTGTAGAGACATCAGAATGTGGAAGAATGTGTCAGAATCCGATATTATAGAGCATTATGGCAGAATACGACAGCGAAAGTTCGTCGAAGTACATTTAAGTACTCCACATTACGTCACATTATACGTGCATAACGCGCTTCAGCATCGCGATCTTTTCTTTCAAGTGTGATTTCACGTTTCCCCCGTCAATAACATGGCTAAAGTTCCCGGCAAATGAGCGCGCTAATTACACGGGAAGCGGGACAATCGCTACAGATTAAAGAAACAATAAATCTAATCTCGTCTTCCCTGCGATATAGCGAATTCGGGACCAATTCCTTCTCCGGTCATTATTGCCGGAGTTAATTACACTTCGCGAGATTTACAACGATCGAGATTGCCTTCCCTAATAATACGTCACGCGCGTCGTCCTTGTTTCTCTCCCGGCTGATCGGAAAGTGGCGCACTTGAGATTTCCGCCTCCATTTTCGGAATTTTAATCCCGAAGAGAAGCGAAAACCATCCGGAAAGAAATCGACGATGGAGGGGGCGAAGGATGAATTTAAGGCCAGCCTATCGTGATAACTTGCCCGAATCGGGCGTTAGGGAAAATCTCATAAAAGAGCGCTATCAAATCTAATTCTTAATCAAGAAGTTTCGTAGAACAAGAAGTTTCCGAGGATCCGAGAGCGGTAAGTTGTTTGAGGAGAGGAAACAAGCTGAGGGATGGATATCGAGCGAGAAACGTAGGAACAGAAAGATTGGAAAATGTCGGGAGAAATGCACAATGCAAACTGGTTGATTTCACATGGAAGTCATCATCGTAATAGGATATCTTAAAGACTTCAAAATTGCGTTGATTAAAAAATGAATCAAACGATCGTAACATCTTTAACAGGAAAACAAGAGAGCTCTTCACAAAGAATTAACAATCTTATAATATTTGAATTATTGCAATATTTTTATGACGCTTCGTTGATCACTAATATTTTATTTACTAATTTTATTACAAATTTACTAATATTATAATAGAAACATTGTGTAGTCATTTGCAATCACTAACTCGGATTTTAATCCGGCACATACTTTCTGCTGTTAAAAACTACCTGTTACGTTAAATAAAACAAATCACTATTTGTGTTTTCATAAAAACATTTGTATGTACATACGGTCCGATGAATGCTCTATGTTGAAACATCAGGCACTAATTCCACGCGTTATCGTGATTTTTGACCGAAAGAATATTGTTTCTTTATTTTTGTTTTCCACGAGACACAATGTACAAATGGTATTATCGATACTGAAAATGTTGACGATAAGTTTATTCTTCCAGACAGCCCTCTGGCTGCAAGTAATCAGATTTATTAGATTTATTAAGTCGGCCCTATTTACACGGAGCTCGAGGCGCGTGATTTATTGGAGTGGGCTCTTCACGAATACGACAGCGGGCGGTCGTGGGAGGAGAGGGTACTTGTTACGAAGATTATGAGGTAAATTGCGCCCTTTCTTTCGTTCCTCAATCGCGCCCTAGTGGGCGCGGCCCTTCTCCCGTCACTCCTTTAATCAACTTCAATAAGCCTACTACTGTAAGTAGACTAATCTCAGTTTCAGGAGGGAAAGGTGGCCGGCACCCGCCGGGAGTGTTTTATTGCCGAAATTTCGGGTACGATCTCTAAGGCTGAAATACGTGGTAGGTCGATGGCTTTAGAGACGGGTATAGGGAAGGGTGTGTTCTTCCTTAATTAATATTGTAACATGCAAATTAACAGTCATCGGACGCTCCACGACTCGTAAAGCGCATATAACGGAATTCGGATTATTGTCCAGTTAATTTTGAATGAGACTGAAATACCCGGCTTGCGGCTACTGACTTTCGAGCTTTTATCAAAAAGCTTTTACAGTTGCGTTTCAATAATTATTAATACATCAATTAATTAGGTAATTACAATACACATCGCTTTAATAAATCTCTTTCTGCACAAAGTGCATTATTTTTAATATAAATAAATTGTGATGAATTTACATACGTTGTTATTATAAACTATTTACATACGGTATTATTATTGACTATACTATATTATTATTATAAATCGATTCTTTTAATTAAGTTCCTTGTTTTCAACAGTCCATTTAATGCCTATATATTAAAATGCATTTAAGTAATTAAGATAACGTCAATCAAGGTATCGTTCACCAAGACTGCCAAATAACATTTTAAATAAGCATATAAAAACCATGATTGATTTCATCATTCAATTTAATCATAAGCGTTAAGTATAATATACTTTAATGCTATTTAATAAAATTAAGATAACAATCTCATAACATCTAAAATTATTATTCCTAATAATTCTAAAAATCACCAAAATTAAGGCAATGCTTTAAAAGGTTCGTAGCTTCATATAATTACATTGTTCGCATTTCGAACAATAGATTAAGGCAAATCCTATACAAATTATCGATTACTTCGTCTTGCAGAAGCTGCCAACAATTCCATTGAGAGTTTATCGGTCTTAATGATCCCGGACGAAATGTATTAGGTATCGCGCTTCTTTCCGCAATTAATGCGCCCGGTCACGTAATTTAGCGGAAACTCGACAGTTTCGGGAATTTATCAGCATTTACGTCCTTAACCGCGCACCCCGACCGACGCGACCGCGCGTTTGCCAATCGAAAACCTGTTATTTTCACTAGCGCTTTCATAGCGCGCGCCTATGCCATTTGATGAAATTTTTCGCATTTGGGAAGGGGGGGAGCGGATTTTCGACGGAGGCGAGCGCACGGTCGACGTTAAAGTTGATCGGGGATGAGAATAGTTCAATGGTCGGAGTTGCGCGTATAAACGCGCGTTGTCAGCCAGGTACAACGAACAGGCGCGATCGGTGGTCCGCAGGGGGAAGGGTGACGGTGGTTAAATGAAACTATCCCACCCCACCGATACCTCGCACCGCAATGTCAACTTCCTATGGCGCCGCGCCGGAGGCCGCGCGCGATCCAATCCGATACTCGAAAAAAATAAGCAACTGTAGTTTCGTTGCTTAAAATATTTGGGACGTCGATGAATAAATTAATTCCATCACGTGCGTTTAACGTGAATTTCGGGGGGGGGGGGGGGGGGGGGGGGCGATCGTCGATAGCGTTTCGACGATTATGAAATTTCGCGCGGCGAGCACGCGGATTCGGCGGATTCGGTTTGTTTGCACACCCGGGTCGTATACGCCGCGTGGAATCGTCGTTAAATACATTTGCATATCATTATAAGGGAAACGCACGTGTTTCTCCAAACTGTTGGCGCTGTTTTTCCCCATGGTGATTGATGGCACAATTCACCCGAGAGCGGCGGGGAATGCGCATATCCGCAAGAAGCTATTGAAAATATTATCTCTATTGTCAATTAAATAATACACGTCGCAAATTAATTACTCCGAAATCGCACCGTGAGATTATACAAGTCATACAAGAGAGCAAGAGAGAAATGAATAGGAAGACAATCATAATCACGGCGAGCGCTTCACGCTGCTCGTTATTTATAAACGCCACGCGCGCGAATAAAAGCAGGGTTGAAAGGTTTCCGATTTTACGGTTAATCCAAAAATTCTATGAGCGTCGAAATTGAAACAGCCCGAGAGCGCTCGGTTTAATCTACTCCAGATACGATCGCTTAAATCCACGGCTGGATTTTACGATGTCGCGCGAAGTAACATTTTTTCGGCTGCAGAATTCGATTGACTAGAGCGTAAACGCAGCTGAGAAACGCCCAAAAACGAGGCGTGAAATCGGTCTAAGCTACTTATACGACAGTGTGACTTAAGCCCGTTTTAAATTCCGTCCCCGAAATGCCCGGTTGTCGCGGCGTTGCGCTGCTAAAACATTTCGATGCAATCCCAGCCGTGACGCCGCGCCGCCGACAGTAATGGGGAGGCTTCTATAATGGCGGACTTAAATCCGTTTTAGATCTCGAGAGTTGAGTGTGTCGCTTCCACGTGGTGTCCCCCCCCCCCCCCGATTAAAAAATTCTATGATTACTGCGCGATCACGCGGCGCGCTGCACTCGAAAGCGGATTAAGCTTGTTTTGAGCGTGGCTTACATCAGTTCAGTGTTCCACGGTTTATCGACCTTCGAGAGAGAGATGTGTGTTAAGCCGCGAAAGGTATATCTGTACGGGATATAACGTAATATCGCATAGTAATACCGGCTTCTATTTTCTAGTTTATATACATAAAACAATACCTTTGTGAAAGTGACTCCGCAATGTTTTCACTATTACATTCAATCCGTACCGCGATCGACACATCCGTATTGATCCCTTTACACACACGTGATGGTATTAATTTTAATTGTAACTTACAGCGTTTCGCAATGCCTATATATCTTTATTAATTTTTTAACCCCGTAATCAGAAATTTTTATAACTACTTATAAAATTTAAAAAAATTATATGTATATAATCAATCCAAAATCAATTATTGTATTCTTTTAGCCATGTAAACTAATAAGTCACTCTATAATTCTGCATTTGTGGCTCATAAAACTGTTCTGTGCGATTAAAAATCGTGGCTTTTGTTCGTCCCAAAATCGCTTGATACCAAGGATGCGAAAAAATAAGAGTTAAAAGTGTGTCTGGGGAAGGGGGGAGGCAGGCGACGGATTAAACGACAAGCGCAGCGGAGTTATCTCCGCCTGGCTAAGCTCGAAATCTCCCTCATAAAAGTGGTAAGAACCGTTGTTTGGGAAACAATGGTGGCACCGTTGGAGACCACGGCAGATCGGCAAAAGTTCGCTCCGAAGATGGAAAGGGGAGAAGGAGGAAGGCCAAAAAACAGACGCGAGAGAGAGGGTTGAGGTGAAACGCGGAGGGCGCCGCCGGCTTCCGGTTCTAACCCCCGCGAAAGCCGTCCAATAAATATCACCGCTCGTTATTAGCGTTTTAATTCAGCCCACCGACGGTAACTTAATCCGTGCTTCTAGCGGCGCGGAATCGGAAAAACGTCGGCCGGCCACGGCAAAATTCGTACCATAAATAATGAAATAATACCGCGTCATCGTTTGTAACGTCGCTACCGCCCATGCCTCCTCTTGCACGCTGCTGCACTCGCTCATCAATTATCGGTCGCTGGAATGGCGACTTCGGCCGCGTCACTATTATCGCGCCTATTTCCTTCTTTTTTTTTAGCGCCAGGTGCCCGACTTCTTAATTAAGACCTTGTCAATCTAGCTGCCGTGCTAGATTTCTACACAAGTTTCGCACAAATAACGCAGATAAATTTGAAGAAAAAAAAGTAACTCTCTTATCCCTTTCAAAAAATTATTTCGCCCAGCTTTAAGACATTTCACGTTTTGTACGTTTGCGTCACATATTACTGCGTGTATAATCGATTCTTCATTTTTTTATTTTACGAACAAGATTTTCATAAATATTTCAGCTATTTATCGTGGAGCTATTTAAATTTTTATTTTAAGATTACGAACTGGAAACAATAAGCATGCTTTTTATTTTATTCCAACATTGGATTATATAAGGTCGCAGTTTTAACGTTTCATTGTGCAGAAGCGAAATTTCTCGAGACGTAAATTAAATGGCGTGACGTTGACTGGGATTAAATCAATTCCATAGAAGTTGTGATGCCTACGCTCGCGAGAGAGCATCATCGTCCCGGGCGGACGCCCATTGGAGGAACCGCACGTCATTTTCTCCGCTCGTGATCGCGAGCGCTTTTTGCGAGCGGCGAGAGAAAAGGGCGAGGTGCGCGAGCGAAAGAGGGTAAGGGCGTCGTTTGTCACGACGAGAGACGTCTCCGGTGGAACTTCCGAAAGAAAACAATTAGATGACCTCTCGACGCCGGCGCCAAGCTACGGCGAATGATTTTATCGACATCTTCTTTTACGGAAACGTGACAGACCAAGGCGAGATACGCGGGCAGATGGTATAGACGTGTAAGATTCGAAAGCTTCGTTTTCTTAAGCTGCATTCATTGGCGTCGCAGCATGCCTTTCTCACGCATTCGTACATACATCATAATACATCGTCATATTTTGTATAATGTATATATAATCTTCAAAACGCGTCGAAAGATCGACAATAAATATATGCGAAAATAATCAAAGCATTAGTGATAAATGAGAAATTGTTATACTTCACATGCAGCAGTAAGTCAGTTACAATTAAATTTTTACCCTGTCGGACCCTGTCAAAAAGAATATTTTATAATAGAAGATCACGTTGACTCGGATAAAGAGAGTGCCCTGAATATTAATCAGGACGAAGAAAATAAAAAGGAGGAATATCCTTGTCCCTGCGTTTATGCAAATTTTCTCTCTGACAATGTCCGCAGGTAAAATGCGAACCACCTCGAAAACGTACGTCGTGTCCAATGCCCTCTCATATTATTCCCCTTTTTTTTTTACATCGTTTTACTTTTTCTACTCTTCACGCCCCTTTCCCACGTTCTTTCCACTTATTTCTCTTTGTCGCTCATTGAGCCACGCTAGAATCAGTCTTCGTCCCATTGAACACCATCGAAAAAAAGCATCGAGACTCGTTCGACAATTTTCCACTCTGAAAAGAGCTTTCTCGGATCCGTTGAAAAAAAGAAAAACCCGCTGAATGCCCCATTCACGCCGGCTTTTTTGCAGCAAATATGGATATATCTATCGCGAAAATATCGATGATTTTTGATAGGCTCCATTGGAATCTACTACGGCCGTATCGCAGCAATCATGCCATTATCTTAATCTTTTTCTCTTGAAATCGATATATCTGTAAGATGTTATAATTATTTACACATTCAACGCAGGTATGTATAATTTGATTCTTTACGAAGAAATACTTTTACAATAGAAAATTCTGCTCTCCCTTTTTCCATCGCATAATGTAACAGTTTAATTCACACTTTGATTCACAGAATTTATATTTTATGTTAATACCTTTATCTTTACATTGTGTGATACGACACTAAAATTTTATTATCCTTGTATTTGATATCTGATGGAAAACAGGCATTATTAAATATTTCAATCCATAATTATTCTAAAAATGAAATTATAATGCATTTTAAAAATGCAAACACGCGTCTACATAATTGAATCATGGAAGCTAATATTCGGTTACTTTAATTAATATTCCGTCACATTCCATTTCACGCTGGATGCAAAACTCTCAAGCATAATATCAATACGGTTTAGTGCATATTTATGTAACAGTGCTTCGCGCCAGTAATGGCAGAACGAAGCTTTCGACCTAATTAATTAATTTTCATGTTAGCATCGATGCTGATTTAAATCCGATCGCCAAACCGGTAGGCGTACGAGCACGTTAAAATATGGAAAATTGTTAAGTCACATCCATCGAAATCGCGCTGCAAATACGTTTAAATGAGATAAATTTAATTATCCCCAGGCGTCACATATCGCTTAGCGAACAAACTCGATATTTGTGCTGACAGAATTTGAGACAGACGTGGCAATTTTATTGAAAGAAATATAGAAACTGAAAAAGTATCGTTATTATAACTAAATAAATTGTTCTGCTGTTAGCACAAATGTAAAAAATATTATATCTCATTGAATTTATTCCGATACAAGTAACAAATATACCCGTAACGATTACTATACTTATAACATATTAATTATTTCAACAAATGTGTGTATCAAACAAGTAAATTATATATCTAAAACCTTTTTCTAACAATAAGTAACATTTAAATTACATTAATATCATGCGAATGCCGGTATACGGGATGCGGTTTTTATATAATTATCCCGAAATGAAAGTAAAGTAAATCTCATAGTTTGCGTACGACATGAATTACGCGAAACGTAAATTGCAGTTGCTTACAAATTCTACAAACATAGTTAAGTGGATTCAGTAAATCTCTGGGTGTGATAGCACAAACTTGCCGCACAATTCGAGGCTTGTTAGCACGTATAACGCGGTGTCGTTTCCCGCGTACCGTGAGAGATCGCGCGCATTCATCCGCTCAACTAAACTCGCGATGGATGTTTTTAATTTTAAACGCGACGCGTTTGTTGCCCGCGTGTCTGTTATTTTCATAAGCGACTTTTAGAACGTATATGCCGCGCGCGCCGACCGCGCAGTTGTCATATTTTTATTCGTAATCCGACATTGCGTATGTTTTTCGGACGTTAATTACAGCAGGAAGCGGACTGTCTGTCGGTGACTGGCTGTTGTGCGTAACGACCGCTCGTACAACAACAAAAAAAACTTCCTCCCGCTGTCAACGCGTGGTTTTGCTTCCATAATTTGAATCCTTTTTATTATATTTTTCTTCCTGGCAATATTTGCGATACGCAACCGTGCAGACTCTTGATTTCTCATTTCAACGCACCATAAATCCTGATAACGAATCTTATGCGGTATATCGATCTTTTTTTCTCTTCTTTTCTTTTATTGGCTGTTCGACAAATTCTCATCAGCTTTTATCTGGTTAATTGCAATTGAATATATTTTTATTGAAATATAGACAAACGTAAATTCTTGCTAAAATCAATTACATCGTAAAACGAAATTTTCATCAACGAAAGCCCAATAAATCGAGACCTGAAATTCTTGATTAAGGATGAGAATTTTATTTACATTTTGGAATGAAAAAATGTTAATTGCAATATATTTATTTTTCTTTATTATTAAGGATATAATATAACTGGACTAATAGTTACTTGATATGTTTTTTTTTTATGTAACAAATGTTCTAATTTTTTAACATGACATTTGTCACAAAAAATATATAATAAAAACAATTTATTTTTCACATATTATTTTTCAGCATCTATCTTTATAAATCAGTTATCAAACAGATTTATCTTTCAAACTTCAAAGTGCGTGAGCTATCTTTCGTTTTAACCTCGGTTTCAACTTATCGTGCAGAATGCAAATGTCATTAATTAAATTACACAAGTATGATAAAATCATCAGATAATAACACGATATTGACGCCGCCAATTACATTAATAACATCGTTCATTAAAATTCTCCAATACTAAAGCGCATTCATTTCCCAAATGAAAAGCACCAATCACGGATATATCAATATTGCTTTTCAAAGTCGGGACGGTAGTCCGAAACTTGTTTCAATAATAAACATTATGATTACGTCATTATATGAATATTCATAATCGTAACTTTGACACGCGACGAAAGCTACAAACGAAAATGAGATACATCAATTACACCGTTTGTTCACGACACACCGGCAAAAACTGTCAACTTCATTTCAACCCCCCAATCGTCATTGCACGCCCGCCGCGCCCCGGTTCGCACGAACAACCCTGTACCGTCTCCGAGATTTATTTGGCGCTTACGCGGCCGCCGTGGATGCTGACGTTGGTCGTTTCTAAAAGGCGGGAACTTCTTTTCAGAAGCGCCGCTTCTGAGTAACCGGACAGTTTCACATTTCGCGATAAAAGTTTCGTAAACGGCGACGACGTAGCCCGTCCGACGCGGACGTTGGCAAACGGAAAGGAACTCCGTTGCTGCATTTCCACCCAGTTTCGGTGTCGACTTCGGTGTGCTGGGGAGTTGTTACTGGCGTAATTTGCGAGCAGTGCTTTCCCTATCGTTTGCAGCTGCGGCGAGAGGGGCAACCTAGCTATTGTACATCCTTGGGAGCAATATGTAGCACTTCATGTGAAGTGGAGATATGGGGATAATAATTTACGCGTGTCACTGCGCGAGCTTTAGCGCTAAAAACGACGAAAGGGAGTGTCTTATGTAAGTTTCATAAAAAATATATATATATAGCGGACTTTTCGCAAATTATTTGAAATACTGAAAAGAGACACTATTGAATATTCATTTTATATGGTAAATTCTACTAACTTTTTACATTTGTGGTATTTACAATGCGCAATATCGTTCTCTTTAAACTTTGAAAAATGTAAGTAATCTCAAATCAATATTTAATCGATTCATCTAATAATGAATAGATTGACCATAAATTAATTTAAAAACAATGTCCGTACTTAAGGTTAAATAAAGTTTAAACGCAAAAACCATTTGCTTCGTCTTATTTCTGTCATTTAATTGATATAAAATTGTGTTTCGTGAACACATTAAAAAGTACTATATACCTTCAGGTACAACAATAAACTATTTCTCAAGGTAAATAAAGATACTAAAGTTAAAATTATTCTTCTACACGCTTTACGTAATAAGAGTACGTTATAAGAATAAATTAACGTTAAGAACGCATTCAAAAGCGGAGTCGATCGATTGTCATGCCATTTGCAAATACGCATACAGCATCTATTTTCGAGGGTTTCGCACTAAAGGCGATTCTCTTGCTCATGTAATTATGAAGATAATGGAATTGTATGATCAATTGCTAATTCAATCGCGTAATCTCGCGGTCGACTTGTACGTTGTAAGGCTACAGATGCTATTGTTGCGGAATCTTCGCTCGTTTCGAGTAACAAAACTCGCGTAGCTGCATTTCCGCACAAACTCCTGCATGTCCGATTCATCGTCGCGTTTTTCTATCTCGTGCGCATTTCGCGTATGTAGCAGCACGTGAAGGGCAAAAAGTTTCTTCTAAACGTAAAGTGATCTCTCACCTTTGAAATACCTGGCAACATTCCATCCATGCCACCCGGCACCCACCTACACTCGCTTCACTTTCCTCCTCTCTCTCTCTCTCTCTCTCTCTCTCTCTCTCTCTCTCTCTCTCTCTCTCTCTCTCTCTCTCTCTCTCTCTCTCTCTCTCTCTCTCTCTCTCTCTCTCTCTCTCTCTCCTCTCTCTCATCTCTCTCTCTCTCTCTCTCTCTCTCTCTCTCTCTCTCTCTCTCTCTCTCTCTCTCTCTCTCTCTCTCTCTCTCTCTCTCTCTCTCTCTCTCTCTCTCTCTCTCTCTCTCTCTCCTGCGTTTTTCACCCTCTCGCGCCTCTCTCTCCTTTTTCTTTTCTCCGCCAGAGCGACACAATGGAAAAGGGAACATTTGTTTAGAAAACGCCCTGGCAGTTCACTGTAATCTTAATGAAAAAAGCTCCCTTTCTTTTGAACGCTTGAAAGACTGCTCGTAATTAAAATCCTCGCTGAATTTTTTAAGAGTACTTAAGAATTAGCTATTCAGATGCAACGCGGTATAATGGACATGTTGTCGGGCAATTGTTACGCTTTCTTTTTCTATCTGTCCGCGGCAACTATCGTCGGTGAGATGATAATGTTCAAAATTAATATTAGTAAATAGTATAGTTAATAGTTCCGATAAAATGCAGTATAATTATTAGGTATATGTATATATATCAAACAATTTAAAAATATTTTGAACGATTGTACATAGAATAAAAATTATAATACAATCCCTGGTCATATTATTAGACGCACCTTAATTTTTTAATAGAATTCAGTTTCGGAGAAGAAAAAAGTTATTAATTTTATATTTACATGCCTAAAGAAACTCTTAATATCTTTAAATAATAGTAAAAAATAAAACACAGATTTGATAATATTGTAATAATCATGTATTTATTTATTTTTGTCAATTATTTAGTTAAAAAACACATATTTTTAACATTTAGTCAAGCCGCCTTTGGCGGTTATTATAGTTTTGATTCGCTTTGGCACAGATACTATTTTGATGCATGCTCGTACTGCCTCCTGCATCTGTGAGTGTTATAATTCCAGACATAAATAATTTTATCAATCAGCTAAGTTTTTGGTGGTAATCACTTTATTTGCTACTTCTCTCTTCACCTGTTCCCACACATTTTCAAATACGTCATAAACAAATGTCTATCTTCTACAGAACAATAGCTTCTCGATGGATTATAACAATGATAGTGCTGGAAAGTCCGTGAATTGTAAAAAATTAAGGTGCGTCTAATAATATGGCCAGGGACTATACACACATACCTAGCAGAAAATTTGCTATTTCAACAATTACGTCCATCCGCGCGTAAATCTCATCGGTTTGATGATAGTTTGACTATCAGTCATATATTACTTTCGTATCTTGTTATCGAACGCGGCGAGTTGCAGCAACCTTTTGCTGCAATTATGATATCAGCGTTATTTCCGATGTATCGTATATTTTATTCGAGCTCATTGTGACCTCGAGTTATGCTGATACGCGACTGTTATTAATATAGTCGTCGTACTATGAAAAAAAAGCCTTCATATACATATATCCGCGGCGCGTAAACTGTAAACACATCAAGCAATACATCAAGCTCGCGCAACAGCCTCTGTTGATACAGTTCCGAGGGAATGCGGGCAATTATTCAAGCACGTGATGCTTTATGAAAGCGCCGAAACATTTTCAATTTTATTTCGTAATAATCTCAGGGGAAACGATAAACGATATCTCGCGCAAATGTGAATTTATTGCACTTCTGCATAATGGCATCCATACGCTTTGCACTAATTTACGGTCGATAACACTCAGATATATACCTGCCATCGCCCTTTTCACAAATTTCCTCTCTGCAGTAATCGTCATTAATTGGGTAGCAATGCAAATGGTTTGTTCAGTCTGACGTCGCTAAATCATTGTACCATTTATATTTTGACAACATACAGGAGTCTCTTAACAGGTTGGACTATCTCATAAATATTCTAGAAGCTGTCAAATACTCAGAAAGCTGCATTATAAAAAAATTCGTTTTTTAAGAGACATCTATTACTCTCTCCGTACACACAGCGTCACAAATGATCTGCCTCGACAGTGGTACCGTTCAAAAGATATAACTTAATCAGAATGGAATGAGATAACCACCGCATGCCAGCCGCTTTTGTCTTTTTCCCTTATATTCGCAGACATACACACGTCGCGCCCGGTTTTTCGAACCGATCGCGTTCCCTTATCTCGGGAATCCATGAATAATGCACGTCCGAAATTCGCGCTTGTCCAATTTATGCTGTGGAAATGCTGCCCCGAGGATTCGAGCCTTACACCCAGCAGAAAATCGATCTCCCAGGAACGGGTCCGCGTTTTTTCGCCACGATCCATCATGCTACGCGACGTTTGACGTGGGCGCGAGGTTAACAAATCACGATTTTACAGAAAATTTCACGTTGCGTTACATCACGGAAACATAATAACGTTAGAGGTTAACGAAAATATTGCATTGTCTGTTCAAATAATTACTTTTTATATTTGCAGTTTTTAGATTTATATTTATAACGAGTCAACTGGAAAAGCCTTTATTAGTATTATTCATCGAACAGGAAATGCGGACATTGCAGTTTGGTAAGGAACACAAAGTTTAAAGTAGTAAGAGATTCGATAAAAGAGAGCTTCTTACAATTAGTGTTGTATTTTTTCGTTGCACAAATTTGCGCAGGCATTAAGCAACGCAATAGCAAAACGCGGATGCCAGATAAACTTGTCGAACTTTATGAACGTAGCGTAAATACCGAGAAATCCCCTTCTGGTCATCTATCATGTCACGAATATTTGAGCCGCCAAGAAAGTGAACGAGTTACGAGACACTTTTAGGTGAATCTATACAGGGATTCCGACATGTCTGACTTTATGCTGATGGCGGACATTAGCATTGGAACCATTAATTCAGACGATTTCTGGCCGGTAATGTTCAAAACGTTTCAAGTCCAGATGATCACATGCTCCCTAAACATCTCCTCATTGGAAGCAATTATCATATATAAATTTTATGAACTTTGTTTGGCTTTTAAGTCTTTTTCATTATTGTTCAATTTGTCATAAAAAAAACACATGACAAAAATATCAAAAATATATGTATAAGTTGAACTAATTTTATAAACAGCGCAAGTACAAAAACACTTTCTTCTGTTATAAAGCATTGATGTTTGAAGAAACTAACGAGTTAATCCAATTGGTAATATGTGTTTAATATATGATCAAACAAATATTTTATATTAATTGAGACGAAACGTAAGAGAAGGAAATTTCATGTGTAATTATTGAATCAATTACAATTCACAAAATATGAAATATCTTTCAACCGTTTCTCAACTGACGTATTAATTATCATAAAGCTCAGTAATTAAATACATGGTGATTGAAAGTTTAATACGAAAAGAAACATAATATTCTAGAATAAGTAAAAAATAGATTAAAAGCAAACTGACGCGCGCGCGTTATTATACAAAATTTGCTTTATTATGCGTTTAAGTTTATTTTTATACTTTATTACGAAAAGATCTTTCGATTACAATAAAATCCGTTCCCTGTGATCACGTTTTGAAAAGCATATTTTCTCGCTTAAAGTCGTATTATCGGAAAACGGAACTTTAGTAGCAAGAAAGTTGATTTATCCTTCGAAATGATCATCCCCCGACTTTTAATAGGAAATATAATAGGAAATAGGGTAATGCCTAGCATGGCGGTGGCACAAAGCGAACGTTTATTGCATTTGGGCAGCACTTTACGTTGCATTATCTTATCTAGACGTTCCTTGGATTCTCCTCGTGCGGAAGAATCGTAGAATCGTAGCTTTCATAACTCATCTTCGCTGGGATGAATAAAGGGTATGATTCTCGGAAAATAAATTATAGAATAGGAATACAATATAGCACAGCTATAGTTGTTCGCTGCTAACTTAACTTACGTTCGCGTCTCAACTCTTCCGACGTTCCCGCCCGAAAGAATCGTAAACTGATATTTCGATGGGAATTAAGTCCCGATATTCTTGCGGAGGGAATAGATAATACATTGACTCTTTACATAGACTTAACTATCAGCCTATATATTTTGTTGCATTTAAAGCATCACGTGCGTCAGGACAACAAATCTCACCATCGCTACACTGTTAAATATTAAAGGATAAAATATAAACCAATACCTTGAGTTAAATAACTTTTTGTTACTTTTAACTATCTGCGTCGGAAATTTATTACTTTAACGCAAACTAGTATTATTTTAAGTCCATTGTTTAGTTAAATTAACGACATATTGAGTAAGAGCAGTGGAGCGACTAATAAGAATGTTAAAAATGACTCAAATTGAGTATAATTTGACACTACGAATTTAACAGTTCTTCTTCCATAGTGCTGCAGCTTTTCCTCAATAATTCGATCTTTTAATTAAATATCGATCAAGTTATCGACGACCGAAAACAAAGTTTTAAAAATAAGCATTCAAGCTAGTGTTAAACTATCCGCTTTCAAGCATTATTACTTCGATAATCGATTTTATAAAAATGTGTAGTCGATGAATAAATTGATAGGAATATCGCTATAGTACAGATAGATAAAAGTTTATAACCGATATTATTGTGCAGTACTTAATGCAAACTAGTAAAATAAATAATAAGATATTCAAAACTTTTAATGACGAAGATTATTACGCTGCAATATTTCTAAAAGATATAATTATTTGATTATATTTGATTTTAGAACTAAATTATTATTTAAGAATATATTCATCAATGATTTAATTTAGAGAACGAATAGAGAAAAAATGCTATCCGATAAGTAGCAATTGACATTTCTTCTCTCGTTTTCTTTCTCAAATGCTCATTTTTAAGCATTTGCACTTTAACTAATGAGACCTAGAAAATAATGACGTTCAAGCAATCAGTTTCTTCGTTCATAAGTTCTCAAGAGTGTTAACTGGTAATTAGACCGTAATGAGGAGATCTTATAAATTTCGTTAAAGTCCCTTTTTCCGTTTAGGGAGCAATTCGAGTTTTACTAAAATAAATGCGACTAATCCCTCGCAATTATTTTCTTTTTAAACTCCATTTGATTTTCCGACTTAAACTCGAGAAAACTTGCCCGTAATCGACGCGTCTCCGCTGACCGTCTCGCCGCAGGTAGATCGATATTTAATTAAAGGTGGATCGCGCAGGGGAAAAAAGAAAACAGATAAGTGGAAGGAAGAAAAATGTGGAAAAGATTGGATAAATCTGGTGAACGTGAACTAAAAATGCATCCGGCCGTGCCCCCGAGAAAATGCGCGTCGAGCAATTCCGTATCCCCAGCTATTAAAGAAATCTATATATTCGTCCGTTTCCAATAAAATCTCTGTTAGATACAAGTACGTTTTCGAAATATTGCACATTGAACCACGTTTGACTGTACGATCAATCTTCAGTTTAAATTTTTACAGCTGGACGGCAACGGTAAAATGAAACTTTTTTCGCCAAAGTGGACGCGGTTTTTTGTTATTAGTTACACGCGCACGAGAAGAGAATAATAAACTAAATAAAAGGGATATTTACTGAAAATCGTAATTTGCGGTATTTACCTTGAAAAGAAAACGATTAATAGTGGAATATAGAAATATATACAATAGTATATGAAAAACGAAATATTTCGCCATAATTTTATGCATGCATAATTAATATAGAATCTAACAAATCGATAAGTTAATAAAAAAAATTTTAATAAATTATAATATAGGAAAAATAATGTATTATATGCATAATACATATAAAACGTAAGTAACAAAATATTTAAATACAATAACTACTGACAAGTAGCTGAAATAAACTAATAAAAATAACTTTAGGCCAGATATCAGTTAGAACACGCATATATTTCTTTGCCAGCAGCTTTCAAATTGACAGAACCTTTGTATGCTTGATAAAGAGAGAAAGTCGCTCGGATCATTTGTTTCAACGTCAATTTTATCAAACGTCGTAAAAGCGTCAGTCGACAGACAATTACACTCATCAATTCTGGATGTTTCTTCCTCCGGGCGAAAAAGGTGGGCGAAACCCCGCTGGAAAAACCGCATCCATCCACCAGTTGCATACGTTTACCGCCCTTCGCTCGATAACAATAAAGCCCGTATAGGAGTACAAAGAAGCCTGTCCGAAGCGAGAGAGAGGAAATTCGGAAAAGCGGAAAAGTGGGTCGCGAAAATTGGATGGGTGTGTCGAAAAATTGCGTTTGCGGAGAAAAATGCATAGTGCGAACCGTATGACATTCGCTTCGTAGGAATGATTCCCGATTGGGGTGCCAAGTGCCTTTAATCTAACGAGTGTCCGCGAACGAAGTGTAACCGACCGACAAATACTGAATGCGCGGCCGTCGGCCAAGCCCCGACGATTCCGCATTCTTCCGCAGAGAACGTTTACAGCCACCACCTAACGTGAATCGCAGTCGAGCACTCCGCAAATTCGCACGCTTCGATCGTTTCATCGACCTTCCTTTTGCCTCCCTTGTTACCGCGAAACCATCTTCCCAGTTTTCTGGCAGTCAGACTGCCGCAGCTCTCTCTCTCTCTCTCTCTCTCTCTCTCTCTCTCTCTCTCTCTCTCTCTCTCTCTCTCTCTCTCTCTCTCTCTCTCTCTCTCTCTCTCTCACTCTCTCTCTCGCAGCGAACGCAAGAATTTTCGAAAGATTCTATTTGCGCGTGTTCCGCGGAGCGAAGAATTTAGGTAGGTAAGTTATAAAGCGTTCGTACTCCGATGTAAACGCTTTAGGAATTTCCCCCTTTCCTTTTACATTCTTCCCACGCAGCGAATTTGCAACTTTTCGCTTACTTTTTACCTCGATTACGGTTTAGGAGCTACATAAAAAAGTGAATATGTCTTTTTTTGATTTCAATGTTATAGCTCGCCCCGAAAACGATTGAGAAATAAAACCTGCACCATTCTTCATAGTTCGCGTAAGTACTCCATATCCATAAAGTCCAATGAGTTCGGATCATTGTAATTCGGTCCATTGTGTAAATTCACATAAAGCACTGAAAACTTTGACGATACAATAAATGGCTGGAACGCGGTGAGAGCTGAGAGAGGCAAGGCTCGCGTTGCTGCGGAAAAGCTACGCTAAGGCGACCATACGTCTTTGTTAAATCTATGCCACGCTTAGTCAACGCCGCGAGATACGCATCGGGGAGATTTCGCCTTCGAAGGAAACACCCCGACGTCTGTGTCCCCCCGCGTGGCTCCTCCATGATATATCGTCGCAGACACGCCATTTCCTACGCGCTACGACCGGCTACGACACCCACCCCCCGCCCGGCATCTATATGTTTACGTGTGGAGAACGCGCTCTAATCGCGGCCGCGATATTTATTGGCGACCCGCTATTACACGGAAGCGACAATTTGTCATGCCGCTGTATTAATTACGTAGGCTATACCTTGTGCAGATAAGGCCGCTGGAAGCAACCTGTTTGAATCGAAGCCGTCTCCGGTAAATTTTCAGATTAATTGCCGTCGGGCCAGTCAGTGCTTGTTTGCAATTAATAACGATACATATACGTACCTACGTACGACCTTTGTTAATTGTCCAAGGATGATTTATATTCTGAGTAAAGCAATATAAACGAAATTCGCATTTCAAATAGCTTCATGATTCTATCTGCATAACAACAGCTAGGGTAAATATATCATCTATCTTTGATGTATCACAGAGATTCCAGCTTAATTAATATTACAACCAAGTTTTAGATTAAAATACGAAATACATTATGTACAACTTAATTAAATCGATGGAAAGAATTCTCTTGCCTGGCGTTTACAGTAAAATGTGATAGCAAAATCAGAAGAAGAGACTTACCACTTTGTCGCCCAAATTTCGCACGCGGCACGGCAGATATGCGGTTTGCCCTACAAATGCACTGACGTTTGCTGCTGTCGGCTCGAAAACGGGCATATCTTCCATCAAATCATTACTGGCATCGTTTGCATGCCGCTGCGCATCTTCGGTGGATGTTACGCGTACGTGTGCTGACGCTGAAAAGAGAATAACGATCTGATGAACATGCTTCTTAACGCTGATGCTTAACATATTTCTCAATAATCTTATAAAAGTTACGTTAATAGAAGTAATTTTTATTTGTGTTGCGCTTTTATTTATTACTCCAATGCCGTGAGTTAGTGTATATACGTTAAATTGTTTATAGAATAAAGAGAAGAGCTATAGTGCACGCACAATATGTTTCAAACATTTTTTCTCATTTTGTTTTATAAGAAGTATGACAATTAAGGACGATAATTAAAGATTAAATTCATGAAAAAATCATAAAAGATGTACAGAAAAAAAGTAGTGTTAAATATGAAAACTGACATACTCGAATATACGCAACAATCTGTAATCTTCTTATATAAGAACTTATATAAGAATTTTAACTTTTTATTTCAACTTTGTTTTCTTGGTTGAACTATATAAAATACTTTATTAAAGCAAGTTTTCTTCGTTTAACGCAATATAATCTTATTTCAAAATTTAAAACTAAAGATATTTTACAATCAAGAATATTCTTTTTTTATGTGCTAATCTTATTCTTATGTGCAAGAGATTGTACGGAATTATTAATATACGGATTAAAAGAAGTCTATCTTCGTAACGCGTTGGCAACTTAATCACGCGTGTAGTGCAGCATGTGCAGCGCGTCACAAAGAAGCGCGCGAAACGTGTTCTACCTCCCGTGAAACTTATATGCGGATTTTGGACAGGAAACCAGCGCTCACCGACGTCTCCCACGAGAGCGCAGCTCGTGAATCTGCTGCGAGCGACTGCTAGATGTACTACTTACAAGATACCAGAATCCAAATGCGCGTTATAACCGGCAAGTAGCGAACTGGCGGCGCCGAGCGAGCAAACTCAGCTCATTTCTTAAGCATAATACGCTCTTCGACATTTCGGCGGAATATCTTATAGAACATAGCTATGCACTCTGCCTCATTGTATATGCTCGTTTGTACCTCCATAGAATTCTCCGCCCGACTCCTTCGCCACCCAGTTCGTCATGTACTATGAAGAATAAGCTAGCATACTTTCACGACAATATACGCTCGTCTTTATAGTGATAAAAGACATTACACATGTGCAGCGAACGACGTGTATTTTATCTAGAGAGCGAGCACGCTCGCTCACTAACAATTTTATTTCCAAAATTTTCGACAAAGGATATCATGTAGTTAAAAAAAAAAGGAAAAAACAAAACAAAACTGGTTCATGTTTAATCGATAACGCGTTTTTATTGGTTTATACTTGTAGGATTGATTGAGTTTGTAATAAAAGAGATTGTTTTGAATACTTGTAAAAACTTGTTTTGATGAATTGGATTAGAGAGACTTTTGCGTTTTTATCATGAGCACCCATCCGTATCTGCTTGTATACATTTTCATAGTACATTTTCAGAGTTCTCTTAATACGCTTTACTACATTTTAACCATGGATTCGAAACATGGTTAAATTCACTATATATCTAAATAAACAAATCTTTTTTGTTATTTTTTACGAAATTCTTTTTACATATATTTTATTTTATTTTTTCTTCACATATTGCTGAGTATATTTTATATTGGTTGGTTTTATAATAATGCAATATATACAATTAAACAATATATTTACGTGTACATACCAGATTCCAAAACTAAAACTTAAAACCTGATTGCAATGCAACTCGCAAGAAGACGCGCAAATTATGAAGATAGGACCAATATTCCTTAAGTCTGATTCACGTTCTCGCATCTATTTGCTTCACGTGTGCGAGTGGCAGTAGAATAAATTCGATTCACACACATTCCTCTCTCTCTCTCGCAACCCATCGAATTTATTTCAAATATGCATGTCACGTAAAATAGTGACACGTACTACAGGGGTCGCGCGAAAGCCAAACTTTCAAACGATTTCGATTTTAGGAGATTATAAAGGGCACATTATTCACGCAAATTGTACGCGATAACCGCAAGCATTATTTTACAATCATGATAATATAATCTAGTGGCGCTAGCTTGAATATACGATATAAAAACTTCATTATTATTATTATTATTATTATTATTAACATCTTTTATTTCAGTCACGCGTAAATTCTTGTATCTTTCGATATCTAGCGAAATTCCCATGTCGTGTAAAACAATCACGCTTTCAATTCAATATTAAATTTCTAATACTAAAATTGAGATATCTTTTTCTACTTAATTAATATGATCCTTATTAGTTAATAGTCTAAAAATAATGGAAAAGTTATTACTTTTATTCTAACATTTATGGCTTTCCAGCTTTTTGATCTTTCCGTTTGCTGACTGAACACGTGTTGCATAAGTCTTCGAAGTTCTCGAATAAACATCATTCAAATGGGGCTGCCGGGCTATACGGATCGTTCTCTGCTTAGTATACCTTCGGAACAGTTAGTATATTCTCCATCATCATCAATCATCATCAGACCGAACGACGATACTCATTGGCGGTTGACAGGGATTGATCCGAAAGGAAAGTTCGTAATAGAAACTGGCTGGCTGCGAGTGCATTAATACAAAGAATTCTGTCGTTTGCGGTCTAACTTATTTTCACCGTTTTGTTCAAAACCGATCACTATACCATTGTGACAAAATTTTTTAACGCCGTATATTCCAATTGCAATATTTCTATAAATTTGTCAAACGCTGCACAAAATTTAGAAATAAAGAATTATTTTTTCGCACGCAACGGTCCGCGAAATAAAAGAGCCTCGCTTTAAAGTGAGCCAAACTTTGCGAATATAAATTCTTCATTTCAATATTTTCAATCCACCACTATACATATATTGCGCAACCATTGTCCACTTCGTGCCGCTGCAATGTCCCAATTGAGAATGAAAAAAACTACGTTCTGCCGTGACCCCAAAAAGACAAACGTCTGCCAATCATCGCGTATCCCCCTTTTGACTCTCGCGCGCGTGCAATCTGATAAATTTAATTGGATGAACCTGCGTGCGGCGCGAGGGTAAATCCACGGCGAACACGCGGGGTGGATTGCGAGTAGGGGCTTGAAATGCGGACGGCTATCGAATTATCAAACAAATCTGCCCAGAACAACCCCGCTGACATCGTAACTCGTTGAGCTTGACCGTTTCACATAAACAACGCCCTTCCCCAAAAGCTTGCGGTATCCTCTTTCAAATCTCAACGCACACACATGACAATACGCCCTCAACACTCTTGCGAATAATTTTCACCCGCGCGCTATCACCTGACATATTCGAAACTTCCACTTTACATTGAAGAGGACTACAATGTGTATAAAATACAGCATGAAATAAATTGCAAGTTTGCTCGATATTTCATGCGCAGTGTTTAATATTTAATTTACGGAATTGAAAATTGAGTGATAATTGTTATATATTTTATTACGTTCTATATCACACGGATTGTTGTTCCAAACATAAGATAGGCACGCACGAATATATCATTAAATAGTACGCGAGAGCATACCCCAATGAGATTTACAAGTCGAAAGTTAATATTGATGCAGTTTATATGAACATCTTCGCCTGGTTTGCTCGAGAATCGAGAGTAAATATTAGTTTGGTTCCATCACTACTTCTCCCTCCCATTCCTCTTCTAGGGCGATAACGCCCGTATACATACCCACTCTACTGGCGTTATACAAATGACCAACACTCTACCCCTTTATGCCTCCGCCGCAGTAAAGCCCTGCCACAGATTCAGATAACTCCAGATTAATTGACAAAAAGCCACCGTCGCAAATAAGGATGATGTACATTACACGAAAATCGTCTCGCGTCGTCATTATCGCGATCTCTACCACTTCCTATGGTTCTTCCGGTACGGAGAAATCGGAAAGAGGAATATTAAATTAACTTTCAACTTTTTATCGTTTTAATTGTTTAGAAAACATATTTACATTACAATTAGATACAAATACGTATTAACGTTACACCATAAAAACTAAATAATAATGTACACGTATTATTCTTTTTTTTTAACGTAAAGTATATAATCCGAAATCTCTTTCCTTTCTTTGCATGTACTCATATGCAATATTAAATAAGGAAACTCCAGAGCAAACGCATGAATCGTATCAACACACTCGTGAAACAATTTCCACTCTAGTTTTCCTCAGGCAAATACGTTAGAGTATTTTCACGTCTGATTACGACCGTCCGTTTCCACTCGTCTCGTGCGAGCTATCACAGGCGCCACCTCTGCAAATGTCCTCGCAACCCCTGTACTTCTGCCCGCTTTTTTATCCCGAGGGCTTTTTTTTCGCGCTCACACAGATTTCGTAATATTATAAACTCCATGCGCCGTAAATGTGCCGTAAACTAAGATTGTAGCTTTCCTCCATCATCATTGTTGTTTTCGGGATATTTTTCTTCGTGAAATGTCAGAGGGCATGTGCCTCTTCTTAAAAGATCGCGAGAGAACGAAACCATCCGCGTGTATACGAGATCTGGGTTTTTATCGCCACTAAAAACGTCCGGTCACGCCAGACGAATTATATCACACCCGATAGCCATAAATTCTAACGGGACGCATCGTCGCGTTAATATATAATTAAACGCGTCCGCGCTTTTTATGCGAGCCGCCGTATTTATGAATTTTATTCCGGTTGCACTGTATTATAATTTAACGATTGACATCTCAGTGCATCTCAAACAAGCGCAGATAAGGCTGGATACATTCGCGAGAACGTACTGTGTCATATTGAGCGAACATTTTTACGCTGCTTAGTAGACGAAAGCACATGATATGCAATGTTGAAATTCTCTTCGTATTTACGATCAATATTAATTTCCTCTGGAACTGACAGTTAATTCTTTTGCGTTATGATATAAAGCTCGTTCTGCCGCATTTGCGAGATATATTTACTCGAACGGACAAATATTTAATAAATCTCCAAGATTCTCAAGTATTTATAATGTTTATAAAACAAATATGACATAATATAAATATAAATATTTATAAAATATAAATTAATTTACCTGTCGCGCCCGCGTTTGTAAAATTTAAATTACCGTTTTCTCTCAAGCTATTATTTTAGCGAATAAATACCCGCAAATATATGTACGCTTGTCACTGAGGAAATTAATATAATTTTTTATTGCTCCTGTATTTCATCCGAAGGGCGATAAATTGAGATAAGAAATTGCTGTCTCTCGCGGGACAATACATTTTCGTAAACTCTCGTGTGAAGTCACAATTACTATAGAAGACTAACATAACGTTCCACAAATTGCCACGCGCTAAATCTTCCTGGACTACTTCCTTCCAGATCCCACTTTCCTTACGAAGTTCCTAATTCGCGTGTTCGAGCGACCGACATTTTTATTTCTTGGAAGCATTATCTCGGTTTTCCTCCAGCATATTTCTTCCCGCGGCGCGCTTCTTTTCTCGCGCGCTCGGTTTCTTAACGCGAATGACGTGCAGCATTCTGAGATCTGCACGCGCGAGCAAAAACAAATTTCGATTCGACTAACGGGTAAAGGATAGGCAACCCTCCTCTCCGCCCCAGAATTCGTATCCGGAATACACATGCACTCAGAAATCAGTTTCGTTTTAGATATGAAAAGATTATCTTCAAATTAACAAATAGTTTTGTAAAGCTTTATATATATTCAAAGTGCTTACAGAGAACATATTTGGACAATCTTTCAATACAATAGGTAAACAATTATATCCAAATTTCTATCGATGCAGATTAACTTTTTAAATCTTGGTTTAACTTACTTTTTATCTTTTTCTAGTTTTTGAGAATTAGAGAATGCATTTGAAATGTAGTAACCGTTATAAAAAAACTTTTTTTATCTTTATTAACATGATTATATCTAAACACGATTGATATATAAATTGAACAAATACGCGTGATGGAAGAAAACGTGGATGTAATATAAAAAAAAATTGGATTTAATGATGGTTATTCACGTACAGAGTATTAATGTTTGCAAATTAATCAAATAAATACTCGATCTAAGGTGAATAACAATTAATATGCTCGATTTGTGTTTCATTTTATTAAATTATATCAGTTTGCGTGCATTGCTTCTGTTGTCTTACGGACGCAACAACGAGCGCAACACAACGAGCAGTAGTATTTCACGTCCGTCCGTATCGTAATGCACACATGCAGACGAACGCAAGTGCAAGTAGTAAGCGCGGGACGACCTCCATGTTTCATTCAAAATGCACTTAGATAAACACGTACGCAAACGGCGCACTCGACGGAGAACAAATCTCTCCACCGTTATAGGCGGGAAAAAAAAGGCGGAGGATGAGGACACCGGGAAACAAGAGAGAACTGCGTAACTCTGAAATTATCCAGTGACACGTTGACACAGTGGCGTACTGCCACAGAATCCTTCCGCGCACCAACACGCAGTCCCGCTCGAAGATGCGCCTACGACGTGGTGGCGACTGGCAGCGTGACCGCAGTTTACGAGCGCTGCGGCGAAAATATACGATCCTCCCGACGGTCTAGTGCGACCGTAAACTTTCGTCCTCCCATTGTTTCGAGCGGGAAAGGCAGAAAAGGCCGGGGTTCAAGGGGTGCGCAGCGCGATACGACGCGCGAGATTAACGACGAGATTATTTCATAGTTTCGCGGGCAGGTCCGTTGCTGAAATGACGCCTATTTTGCGAGTTCGACGACGATGTTCGGATTCGGCGGAATTTACGACACGGCGTGGCGTGCGAACGGGAAATCCGGCGGAGAATGGGACTTGCGGCTGAGGGATGACAGCCGAGAAGGAAAAAGAGAAGAGAATTAATTCTATTTCTGTCCGTTGCCTATGAGATAAAAGAATTGAGAAGAACAAATATAACCGAAAAATTGTAAAGACCGTATTATTGATAACGTTCGATATAAAGCTGAGGATCGAAATAAAAGTATTAATTTTGTTGCAATTCTGTCATCTGGATGTAAAATAATATATAATTAATGTGAAATTTTTCTCTCATATGCTTTTCGTATATAAATCTAACAATTGTAAGTATAATTAGAACTATATATTAAGATTAGCAGAAGTAGTTGGTCTAGGATCATTACGGCAGTAGCTTCATTAATAAAATTAACAGGATAATTATTTTTATTAAATTAGACAGTGTTGTTGATAAATAGTTTTCACATAAAAGATTTATCGACTAAACATTAATTGGAAATTTTAATTCTTGTAGCAATTTTATCGAAATTATTCATGCGAGAAATTATATGCGCAGAAACACTTAAGGTATGCTTAAATATATTTGAAAATAATTAATGACCTACTTCTATGATATATTAAGAAGGAACATCAAAAGATGTTGCATGAACTGCATTTGCATACCTGTATATACGTGGTACATTCAGTATACAGACACACGTATTTAGACACTTCAAACAAGCGTGGAGGTAATGGATGCACTCCGCGTAGTACTCGCTATCAGGTACCATTTCAGCACAAGTGCTATAACGATGCTTAAAGCGGAAGTACGCTCGACGTTCAGCACGATATAAACTAAAGCGTGATTTTTAATTAAGGAATGACAATGAGCCTCGAATCTATTAACAAATACATTGTTCCGCAGTTCATACATATCTTTAAAAAATCGTTAGATATCGCTGAAGTTATTATATGCACACTTTTGTTTTATTTTTATATATAATGAAACTATTGTATGTTAATATCATTTATTATTAATCTATATTTTTGTATACTTTACTTAAGAGATCTTAAATAATAATTAGTTTTGCAAAATTGGAATAATCAGTTAAGCAAAACATAATTGATTTATAGATTATCACCTACGATATTAAAATTAAAATTATTATTATAATTTCACCTAATTAATACTATTTCTTTCTTTATTATTCTTTTCACGCAAACAGCTTAAAATAATCTACTGAAGTGAGACCAACTAGATTGTCGTTGCACGCGAAAATTTAATTCCGACCAATAAGAAAGAGGCGATATTTTCATATAAAAGTTTCGCGACGTTTTCGCAATAACCTTGGTCGGATTTTTCGAAATCTTCGAGTGCTCGAGAGACGCGCCTGTCTAAGCCCATCCCGCTTTCCCGTTGCAGGAGCCGTCGACGGCTCAAGACTGTTTCCAATTTGACGTCGCGGGCGAATATAATTTTTCTCGCCTCGCCCGGTACGCCAGTAACTTCGGGAAACCGTTTACGAGCTTAAGCCGCCCCAGTTAGAGATAGAGTTCTTTCGCGCAGGCGGCAACTTCCGGCCGTCGTCGACTTTGCCTGAATTTTTGCTACGCGCTACGACGGAGAAAATTTATCCTATGAAAACTTCAAGCTCAAACAAATAAATGGTATAAAAATTGATCTTATTTCAAGTGGACTTTTTAACAGAGTCTTGCATTTTAAAGATAAGTTACAAAGTTGATAATTTACAGCGAATTGCGATACCCGATATCTTCGCGAAAAAGAAATGTCAACTCATCGAGAAATGCATTATTAAAGATTAATAAGATGCTGAACAGACATTCTCTAAATAAATGCGACGCATATAACACGAAAGGATTGCTATACAACGCTAGAATTTGATTGAGAATACTTTCGTGACGGCGACATCGTTTGGCGCTAGAAGAAGCTTCCCATCGTTTTCGTAGGTGCTATCGAACGATTTTGAAGGAAGAAACATGAAAAATATCTACAAATTGGATGGCGGGATTGTACAACGTTTGCCACTGCCAAATTTCCGCGTGTAATAAGCATGCCACGTGCTTCAAATATATGCGTTCTATCTGTTTCCTCTCGCTATCGAGACTATCTGACACACAGTCTTGCAAACATTCTCCACTTTCAAACATAACTTCTTTGTAAAGAATTTTGTAGAATTTGGAAATTCCATTTAGCACTGCACGAGGTTATTTTAACTTCAAAAATAAAATTAAAAACTACAAGTTAAATTTTATTTTATAGGTTAGAATATGGAACATATTATTAAAAGACATAACAAATTTTATTTTAACAAAATTTAAATTATAATTTTAATAATTAAAATTTTTACAACGCTATACACACTCTAATATTTCTTGTATCTTATTTATTTCGGTATTTATTTTTCATTATATTTGAAAGTATTGGATTTATTATGCACTCGCGTTTTTTATGTGCTAAAACATCAAAGTTTACGAATGCGGTAGTGACAGATACGATTTTACAATGGCGTCACGGAACGGAACTTCCTCTCGAATTAGTATCTGTAAATGGATTCGACGCTGTCAGCCTCATATGAGATATAATGCTGCAAAAAAGTCACGGCATAAAATATTCCGAAAATTATAGACGACTACGTGAAGGACGCGTATATAAAAGATATGCCTTTAAAAAAGATACTTTATGTATGTGTCAAGATCAGAATGCGTGAATTCACTTTTTTCTATGGGAAAATGTGCACATACAGCATTATTATCATTTATGAATTGGCTCCCTGAAAAATGTAGTATACAAAATTTTCTGCCCTTCCATATACGATTAAGGAAAGATATTATTGGATTTTGTATTAAATCTGCATATATAAGTAATATTTAAAAATAGTTAGAATTGATTCTTCCTCAGATTTTTCACGGAGCAATTGATCGACGTCTCAGAAAGTTACTAACTTAAATTATTACTTGAAAACTGCCGAAATACACTTGTTTAATATCGTGAATATTTTATCGTCAAAAGTTCGCAACTTATTAAGCAATGGCGAGTAAATAACGGATTAATAATCCTATAACACACCATAATCTGACTAGTAAAAGAGATATTCGAGAGAACTAAGGATAAGGAATCTGCCAGTTAACTGAAGAAAACGACAGAAAAGGAGGAATGAAGCCTCGAATTAACCTGCCAAGAACAATCTTGTAAGTCGTGCAAACGTGAAGTAATGTGGCGAAACTGGCAAATTTCGTCGGACGCGAGAGAAACTTCGTTTCATCAAGCGGAAACACAGAGGTTGCCTGAATTATGCGGTGTTTATAATCCGTAACACGGAGCTGGCGCAATGAGAGATATCGTGCGGGTGTACCGCGGATACGCGTGCAAACACATGCCAGACACGTGGTATTCTACGGTAAGCATGACGATTTCCAGGAAATATTCCGTCTGCTTGATCTACCGAGATGAGCGACTTTGTGCTAGCTCTCAAGGACCGCTTAAGCGGTTGTTTAAAGTTCCCGGAAAGCCGATTTTTTTCTTGTTGTATTACATCCACGTTTCCTTCCATCACGCGTATTTGCTAAATTTATGTATCAACCGTGTTTATATACAATCATGCACTGAAAAAAAATCTAACTATTTTTTTTTTCAGTGTGTTAATAAAGATAAAAGAAGCTTTTTTTATGACGGATACTGCACTTCAAGAAGTGACACATGACGGTTTAGGTTTAGATAAATGGACTCTTAAAAAAACGGTGGAATGGGAAGCTCTTATTCACCGCGTTGCCCGCCAAAATTTAACGACCTGAGATAGATAAGAAAAAGGTATACAGAGCGAGTGGAAAGAAGATAAGATTGACGGAGCGTCGCTTCAAAGTCATAATGCGAGAGATCGTGGATGACTCTAGGCAAATAAACGAGAAGATAGAAACTGCAAAAGAGGATATTCGACCTGCTAATAAAACTGAAGCCGATCACCCAAGTTGGATGACCGAACTTGCCAGGTCCGACGTGTGCCGGGCGAAGAAACGGAAGTGGTAAAAGAAGGAACGAGTGCTCCTACGCGGAGGTGGAAAAACAAGAAGGGAAAAAAAGCGGAGAGAAATCCTTCGGAGAAATTCCACTGTGCGGTTTGCTCTTTCCTGGCTATAGGGAGAGACTCGTGGCGACATTTACGCGCGCGTGTGGGCACATGACATATGTCGGATGCGAAGCATATGCGTTTGCTTTACGTTTGAAATGAAAGAGCGTCTTTGTAGAACTCGTGCGACAATACTCCTCAATCTGTTAATCGCAAAAATTAAAAGAATATATGTACAGTTAATTTTAATAATAGTTTAATACTTTGTTAATATTGATTTAACAGAACATCTTGAAAACGGCATTTCAATTTGTAAGTAAAGACGCAAATAAACTAGACAATCAAACCACAAATATAAAAAATTCATGACGCAAACAACTTTATTTCTTGACATTATTAAAATCGAATTATTTGTAACACCTCTTTAAAATGCTTTTAACAGTTTGTTCCTAAGAAGAGATTGCAAGATGTGTTGTTCTTTTACACATACAAAAATTTGAAATGAGAACAATTTAAAATAAACTGTCAATTCACCCGCATAAAAGCGAGCCATAAAAATATGTTTATACGTTTATAGTTAACAACTTCTCCCTGTACTTCCCTCAGATATGTAGATCGCTGTGGCGATCGTGGCGCAGAGGGTTATGCGCTGCTCTAATGAGCCAAAGATCCGAGTTCAAATCCGACGAAAATATATCGGAAGGTGATAGCAATCCACCGAGAGTACCTATATTGCCGTTGTCGGATCCTTTAGCGGAGATATATAAAATAAATAAAAAATATTAAAATGAAATGTATATTGTCCAGCGGACTCCGCCGAGAGCAGGAAATTCGCCTGCAAAAACACACCGCAGTAAATCTCTGAATTACATCGCGCGCGATAAAATCAAGCGTGTTACCCTGTACACAAGCCAGCTAGGGTCTGTGAATGAGCGTTTCGCGCATGGTCGCCGGGAAGTTACGATAACGTTTGCCTGGGCATTAAAAACGAAGTAGGAAAGAACACGGCGACGCGCGACGTAAGCGGGAAGAGAAAAAGAAAACGAGATAAAGGTGGGGAAAAAGGACGACGTGCGGAAGTAGGGAGAGTGCGATGAGAAAAGTGAAGCGGGTCTCGCGGAGGAAACTTGAAAAATGCGGCGAAGGCAAAGAATCTCTTTCAGCTTGGTACGTCCGACGTACGTGCCACGCTCGCCCTTTCTAAAGAGAAGAAATCACTCGTGCGCGCACAACCGCGGTCCAAATTGCTATTAATCAGATTGGGTAACGCGATATCGCGATGGCTGTCGCGGCAGGTTAAAACGAGCTAAAAGGTTTCCCTTTATTGGGAGTGAAGTTAAATCGGAAAAATCGCTTGATTGCGCCGGAAACGCGCGTTCCGTACGTTACGCGTCGATTGGAAAATTTTCGACGACTGTTTATAAATTCCAGCTTGCCACGTTTTCATTTCTCGTATAAATAACGTTACATCGACCGATTAAAGAATTTTGCGGTGCTTTGTGATATTTTTTTTCCCGAATCGCAAAAACAACATATTTTTCCGAATTATTTTTGAAAATAATTCTATAATATATAAACCCGGAAAAGAACTGTTTTCTTTATCTTTTATCAAAACGTTATGATTACTCTTTTAAACTTAGTTTGAGTCGTAATAGAATCTAACTTCTTCCCATCTCGCGAATGCAGAACGCCAAAATGCTTTTCCTGACAATGAATTCGAGGGAACTCTTCCCCCCGACGCCGCTTTTTGACGCATCAATTTTCGAAGTTACGCGTGGATCGAACTTCTGCGGAAATACGCCGGAATTTCGGATTGTACGAAGCGACGCGACGGATAATGGCCAAAGAAAGTATTACACCTCGCCCAGTCGTCGTTCTCCGAACCTCAATTTTCTCTTATCCGCGGTTTCGGCAGTTTATTGAAAAAGCTGAGTGCGAGTGCGACGCCGAAGTTGGCAATCCGCTCGGCAGCGTCTAACCGACAAATCGGACGCTGAATCTCATCTCTGCTCCGTTCTCCGTTTCATAGAAAATCTTGAAGCACCTGTTTCGTGTCATTTCTAATATTAAATAAAAAGATAAGTGACATAATTTATCATATTTATAACAATTGCAATATAAAAGAGTTTTACTTTATACAATAGTATTATTATATAAACTGAACAAATATTTCTTTTTTTTTTATTTAACTTTCTATTTGTTTACATATAATATGGTAAATATCATTTGTGGGATTCAATAACAACTTAATTGTTGTTTACGTTATGTTATTTGAACAAAATATACTCTAAACTATATATAAGCTTTAAAAGCATAGATAAATTGATACGTGTATTTAGTAATAATTAAAATATGATTTATTTATGTTTTGTGTGTGTACGTTATTACCGAAAATTATTTAGAGTACTTAATTACAAACAACAAATAAATGAGTTATTATAATAAACAATATCCATTTACACGTAACATGAGAAATAATAAAATAACATTTATCTATACACGGAGAGAATTTTCTCTTAAAATTTACCCTGAAATCATATGGTAGTTGTGGGACAACATGTACCACCAAGAATTTTATGCGAGCTATTCTGATTAATATCTACTATAATAAAAAATATTAATATCTATTACATTAAAATATAAAATATGTTTGATTAATTTTACTAAAATATATCTAGGAAATTTCAATAATTTTTCAAAATTCACCAAACTGCTTGGTAATTTTTATCACGTTGTTTGTAAAATGTCTTTTGTATATTTTAAAAATTCCTTGGTTGCCAAGTTGTCCCAAGTTTCTATAGTGAATTTAAGGGTAAAATATAACAAAAAATTCTCTCCGTGTATAATACTATAATATTTCATACTTCCCAGAAAAAATTAAATTTTTAAATAGACCTATTTATTCCTAATTATAAACTCTTTAACTGTGTTTGATATAAACAACAGAATATTAAATAAATTTAATCGATAGATCTTATAGGAAAGATATTTCTATTTTTAGTTAATATAATTATTTTCACGTAAGGAGTTGTTAATATAACAATAGATCTCTTAGGGTAAAGTACGGATTTCAAATTATGTACATATGTGATCAAATCGAGACGCTTTAGCGCATCAACGCTGTTAATGTGCTTTTATTTTCGCTTCTATATCAATCACACATTTAAAAGATGATAACACAAAAAGAAATAATGTAGCTTTGCTTTCTTTAGTAATTTTAAAAAGTAAAAAATCGGTGAATTGGAAAATGTATTAAAATGCAAGAGATGGAATGGAATTACAGAACTAAACAGACGACGAATAAAAGTCTATGGTATACGAGAGAATGGCTTTTCAGAAATAGGACGATAAATAAATATTCCGACGAACATCACGACAGAACAGTAAATGTCGATCGTCGTTACGCAGCAGGGGAGTACGACCTGAAAAAATATACTCGCGATATAACAACGTGGAGATATCGCGGCGTGCGGCTTACGATGCAGAAAGCACATAATACGTCAAATTAGTCGTAAAGCAAGACGTGTCGGCGAGGTTTATTCGCGAGCCTTTGTAGGATTAGTATGCGAGAAGACCAGAAAGCGAAAGTCGCGGGAAACGAAAAAAGACCTTCGCGCAACGTCCATGTTCGGCGCGTTAGCAAAAGCTCCATAACAAATTCACATGCAGAATGAATTATACCGAACTTTGTGCATACACGGCCGGGTTATATTCAAGCTTTCGCCTTTCCATTCCGCCTTATGCTTTGACAAGCAAAAAGATATGCACTGGGAGAAAAATCTAGGTTTAAATTGTTTGAAAATTAACAAACAAATATAATCCGATAACTTTCACTTGGAATTACAAAAAGCCTATCAAGGCCAAAATAAATGTTCGATCTATGATATTCAATTATCAATTATATCTGGATATCATTAATCGGACATTATTTTGGCCTTGATCGGCTTTTTATAATTCCGATTGAAAGTTATCGGATTACCCGTTTGTTAATTTTCGAACGATTTTATTTCTCTCAGTGTGTTTATACGTTCAAACATCTACATCTTTGAACATCTTTAAAGCATGTAAATAAATGATATTAAAATTAACAAGTAATATGGAAAAGTGGGCTTTGAGAGTCAAGCGCGGTTAGTTGTGCGTGAATTAACATTATGTAACATTGAATTAATAATTTAATACAAATTACAAATTGCGCCCGAGACTCCTCGCATTCGCATCCGCATTCGCACTCTCCGGAATTCGCGGAAATAACTAGACTGGCTTGCGGGAAAGAATTAATTTATTCGACGATAAGTACAGAGGAACACAATGCAGTACGTTCGTATACGGCTTGACGACGTTCGCGTTGACGACTCAGCTCCGAATTTTCGTAGTGTCTGTTTATAAACGACGCCGACGCGATGGCTCGTCATCACAAAGAACGCTTCGCAACTTCTCGAAGACAGCTCGAATCTAAGGGGTGGGCGTAACACTTGTAATTTGTATTAAGTTTTATTAATTGAATGTTACATAACGTTAATTCACGCCAATTAACTGCGTTTGGCTCTCAAAGCCCACTTTTCCTTGTTACTCGTTAATATCAAAGCATTTATTCGTTTGAGATTATTCTTTTCGTTAAATCGATTGTCAATTCATCTTGGATTATTTTCATCTTTAACGATTTGCCGCGAACACGAAAAATGTATGAAAATTCATCGTTTTTTAATTAAAATTCGAAGAGGTTTGGTAAGATTGTCGAAGAGATAAGATTCCGTTTTCTCGCCGAGCGTATCTATAATAAATGCATACATAATTACGCATCATTAGACGTAAATAATGGCGCGGGGGGATCTCAGCAAATACTTGTGTCGGAAAACTGGTCTACGCCCCCCCCCCCCCCCCCGCGCCTGGAATGTCTCTTACCGGGTCATTTTTCACGTTTGTACGAACGCCACAGCAACGCGAATGCATAAAACGACGACAAGAAGCGCGCCGTGGTAACGTACACGTCCGACTCCACCCCCGCCGGGCCGATGGAAGAAGAAACCGTGGCAAATGCTTTCCGGAAATCCATTGGCCCGTCAGCGCGCGCGCGTATCGGGACTGAAATTGTCGAAGAAACGAAAATAAAGACGGAACACGCGCGGTCGGGGGCGAAGGCGAAGGCATAGATGGATCGATGGAGGGATTTATTGCCGCGCGGACTTTCTTAAGACCCTAAGAAACGTAGGGTGAGTTGAAACAGGCAGCGTTAATCACGATTGCTATTCCGAACGAAGGCGCTGAATGACGAGCTGCGATTAAGCGATTTCAGATATTTTATTCTTGTCCAATTATAAGTCACGATCTTTAAGTTGTAATTTTTTTAATATTATTTTTATAAATATTGAAAATATTAAAATAAACATTGCTTTGTGTATGTTAAATTTAAGATGCTACTATAGTCTGTTGAATATTTTTTAAATATTTTAAATATTTTAAGTATTTGCATTTATTTTGATATTAAGTGTCTATTTATTGCATGGCGAGCAACATTTTCTGCAGTTTTATGAATAATTGGGTCGGGGGTTTAATCATTCCCAAAATTCCAACAACGATACGCAGTTCGATGATACACGTGCTGGAAACTGTGCATATTCCACGAACAATGCTCGGAAAATTATGGCACAATGTCAACGTGCACCACATCGTATACGCTCGGTAACCCGGAATTCATATGCGTAGTAATAGAAAACCATATCGTATTCCATATAACATGGTTTTGACATTAAATGGCGGGATTTTATTACGACGCTCTGCAATTAGCAATCGATCCGAATAACGCATTAAAAGAAGAAAGTTTTAAAATTTTGTCTGAAAGTTAACAATACAAATTTTTTTTAAACATAGAGCTATCACGCTCAAAATATCGAATTTTAGAGTTTATTCAGCAGAATTCTTGGATTAATTATTTTTCTTTTTTGTTAGAGAAATATTATTTAATAATTTTATTTAAATATTATTGAAATACATAATTAATAAAATATAATTAAATACATATAAAATACTATTTAAATTGAAATATTAGTTTTATATAAATGATAAGGCAATTAAAAAATAGCAGATTATCAAATATGTCCTTTTTTCTTTTAGAAACAATAAATAGCTGTAGAAGACGATTTTCCTAATCCTATATTAACGAGCCCTGGGAAGCCAATATGGGACGCCTCAATCCATCCTTGTTGTTCGCAACATAATTGTGCTGTAACTAAAGCCTTCCCTGACTAAGTGTCCCTAAAATGCCCATCACACGTCCTTGCCATACAGAATACGCGAGTCTCATCATCTACGTCAATCGAATTCGAGTCACGAACATAGACACCGATTTAACGTGCCGTAATTAATCTATAAATAGCACGGAGAGCGACAATGTCGCAAGAGCGGAAAGAGGATTCGTGCGACGAGCCTGGGAAAGGGCTTGCCGAGCCCTCGATAGCAAGCACTAGACTAGACCGACGCAGGGTTTGTAACCCGTTAACTCGACTGTGCGCCACCGTGATTTAGAGGCACCTCGCGCGAACGTGTCGCGCGCGGATGCGGATCTGCTGCGACAAACGAATGTTTTCCTGTTTATGTCGGTGAAGTCGTATTCCCAATGAATCGACTGCGGGACTCCGCTCTTTTTCAGTCTGTCACTTTTTCCAGCGCTCTATAGTTGTCTAGTGTACGATTCGTTCTAGTTTCATCGACGCTTTGACCGGCTTTCGAAGTACGATTAACACCGTATCTCGCGTTTCTTTAAATCTGTGTTATTTTCAAAGAAAAGATACATTCCAGTGATGTCTTTTAATATAGAGGATCATATAAGGAAATCATGTTTTATTCTTATTATTCAACAGAAGTGCTTCGAGAGTTTTAATTAAAGATATTGGGAAGATATACTTTCAAAAAAGCGCAGATATAATATTGATTAGAAAATGCGCGGGAACATGAATGAGAGAAAATATACGAATTGTATATTGCAATTCCATACGCTTATTTAAATTATTGGTATCTGTACCGGCAGCGATAACAAGTACAAATAGATAATTCAAAATATATGATACGCTTGTGCTTCACCGTGCTTTTTAATTTAAAACAAATATTTATGCTTCTATCTTCTGTTAATAGAATTCTCTTCATACTGCCCATCCTATTTGTGTAGACTATTGCGCTTTGCTTATAGACGTTCACGTGTACGAATCAAATTCAACGGGAATTCTAAAGTGATGTGATATGATCAAATATACTCTAACGAAATATGTAATTAAATTCACATCTTGAAACTTGACTAGGTGAGTCACTCAATTAAAACAAGCATTAAAAGCCACATTGGAATACGTCACCGTTTTCAAATCGGTGCAAGCGCATAGATCTACATCAGGGAACACCTGCAGCCTGTCACGAGTGCATAAAAAGCTCTCGCAGGCGGAAGTCAAAGAGGACGGGCGAAGAGGAGCCCGCGCGGAAACGAAAATTTAATATGAAGGCGTCTCGTCCAAGTGATTTTAATATCGCGCAGGCAGACGAGCGAACTCTCTCTCTCTCTCTCTCTCTCTCTCTCTCTCTCTCTCTCCTCTCTCTCTCTCTCTCTCTCTCTCTCTCTCTCTCTCTCTCTCTCTCTCTCTCTCTCTCTCTCTCTCTCTCTCTCTCTCTCTCTCTCTCTCTCTCTCTCTCTCTCTCTCTCTCTCTCTCTCTCTCTCTCTCTCTCTCTCTCCTCTCCCTCTCTCTCTCTCTCTCTCTCTCTCTCTCTCTCTCTCTCTCTCTCTCTCTCTCTCTCTCTCTCTCTCTCTCCTCCTCTCCTCTCTCTCTCTCTCTCTCTCTCTCTCTCTCTCTCTCTCTCTCTCTCTCTCTCTCTGTCTCTATCTCTCTCATACTTCCTCATCCCGATAGTCAGCATACACGTGTGCCTGCACATGTGTGTGGATACGTTAGCTCGTCTGTCCGGCTTTGTTAATAAAGTCAGTGGCATTAGAGAGTCACCAACTTGTCCTGCCGCACACACATCCACGTGCGCGCGCGTACGCGCGTGGTTACACAGACAGACACAGGCGCGAGAACTGAATCGGCCTGCTGGAGTATCCTGGAATGTACCCGAAAGATTTGCTCCGCGAGATTGGCCCGAGATAAAATAACATGAGGCGAGAGAGTGCAACAATGTTGCTTTACCCTGTTTAATTTAACGTGTAAATCTGCGGAAATAATATTGCGGCCGGCGCGGCGGAGCGCGCGGCGCGCCCGTTCATCTCATTGTTATCGGAAGGTATTACGGTGTAATGCGTGAAATTCCGTTTTGTAGACGGAATTCGGTAGAACGACGAATGTTTTCACGTCATTATAAATCGCTTATGCAGTTATAATCATTTACGATAAAAAATAGAAAGTTCCTCCAGCAGGGAAATACGAAATGATCGTCTTGCAAAAAGTGCTGTTAAGTTTATTCCCAATTATACCCCAATAACACGTTTATTGGCCTCTGCAATAATTCAAGAAATCTTCTGCTAATTATTATTAGAATATTGCCTTATTTGATCGCACTGTACTTTCTTTCCGAGTGGAGCGACAAGATTTCCGGCGTCAACGGAGACACCTTCGTAAGACATCACGCGCGCGAAAGACATCGTCCGCTAGCTAGATGCGTGAGATGTCAGGGTCCGGGCGAATTTTCGGATGCAATTCGAAACGCTCCACGGTGACTTCTAATTAGCGTGGCTCGCCCGTCTGGCAGAATGCGACGGCCGAATTTCGGCCGGGCGCGTTGTCGGCGCCGGACGTGAGCCGGACGAAGAAGGAGGCTAAACCGCAATCCGCCCAGGAGTGGCGGTGAATCATTCTATGAGCATAAATTAGCGCCCCATCGCAACGCCGGTTAATTAATTAAGGTAAATTGTCCTAAGCGTAAGTAACTGCCGGCGCTTGGTCCACTCCTCACTCGTTCCCTCCTCCCGGACGACGGACCCCACCGTGTGATCCTCTTTATGGGTAACCGCGAGATGCGTTTCCGGCAACGGGGGGAGACAGAGAGCGCAGGCAGTTTTGTTTTCGGTTGTCTAGACGTGGCTTGACTGCATTTCGCGACGCTTGCCAACCTGACTGCTCGATAGCCGAGTCTGCCGGGAGGAACAGCGGTCACCAAACTTTCTCAGAGATCACCCGTCCTTTTTGAGATCATATACATCTCGCGGGACCGCAAATTTGAGGAAAGCACGGAATCGAGTTTCCTCTCCATTTCGTGATGATAAATAATATGACTTTATGCTCCGAATATTGACTCGCGATAATTGACTTCTGTCATTATTGACAGTGCATTAGCTGCCGGAAGCAAGTAATACGATAAATGAATAAAATAATAGCGCGCAATCAATAGCATACCAAAGATAACAAAGAAGAGTCAATATTCTTATTTAAATTAATGTTGTATTCAACAATCTGCAAATTTGCTCTCCCCGGGAGCAAGAACAAATCGAGTTGCAGCGCGCTCTATTGATAGATATGTGGTTCGTTTCCGCCAGACGAGTACAACGGAGCACAGTTTGTTTTCGGTTCTCCCTTTCGGCGATACGTAGTCGGTATTGTCTCGGGGAAAATCGAGCAGTAAAATCGAATTTTCTGCCACGCGTTACGGTAAATGTAAAACAGCTTCCTCCTTTCGAAGCTTCTTTTGTTCTATTATCCCTGGCAATTCTATATTCGTCGTTTATCTCGTAAACTGATTACCTACAAATTATCTAGAGCTTTCAGTTCCATAATTAGAAAAATGCATCAATAAATCGGTATCCGAATTACATATGAAAAGTATGACAGTATGAAAAAGTATTAATGGCACATTATTTTATAAAAAAATAAAAATGCGTTTAAATCTTCAATCATTTCGAATCACCGTCCAGCGTGTAATAACTGCAAGAAAGATAAAAGAGTTTAGAGCATTAGTTGTTTAGATTTAATTGGCAAATGTCAATTAAACATTATCTCGGGTTCGTGTTCTCTTCGCCGCGTGAGAATCAACACGGGACTCAAATGTTTAGACCGCTAAAACCAGATGTTTAGTTTGCAGGGAACTTCAAATGTGGCACTCGGTTCAAGAAACCAATTAATGCGCCGCTCGTGTTCCCCCCTGGAGGTAAGTAAACTTTGCCCGAAAGTACTTGACCAAGACCAAGACTATCTTCCTTGTTTCAGCACAATACCTCACGTCTGAGGATTTAAACATTTGTAAGAATTCTGTCTAACTTCAATTAAAATTCGTATTATACATTAACAATGCAGGAAAGAAGAAAAAGAGTACAATGTCTTATGATGGCAAAGCTTGACGCTACTCTTATTTTAGCGTCTGTAATTATTATAAGCTATTATAAACTATTACAAACAACATAATTTAAAGAAACTCGCATATAATACAATTTGAAAACTAATTTATTCAAATTTAATATATGTATAAATGCATAAATCACGTATACGTATTAAAGAGGATCAAACTGAATGCCACATGAAAGCACAGATTATTATCTGCGTTTCCTTTGATATAATTTTATACAGTCGCGTACATTTAGAAACGTCGGAATTTCGCGAATGCGTGGGCGCATGTGTACACATGCTTTCATAATGGCACGTGGTCGTCATAAAGCCAGTGCTCTATGTAAAAACGATGTTGGCGACACATTTTACAATATTTTACTTGCTAGCGCGTTATTTTGAATGCAAAAATAATATCACGTCACTTGAAAAGAGTTTTTCGGAAAAAAATTGCAACCTCTCGTCAAATCGTTATATTAGGAGTATAAAAAAGTTCTCGGCTTTTTTTCACAAAATTCAATTTTTATTTGAAAACTTACAGAAAGAGCTGCTGTGCAAGCTCCTTTTCAGTTTGTGCGGTGTTTTGATCGAGTAATGCTCGCAGTTCGTCCGTTTCAAATTGGGGAGGGCGTCCAGCACGCGAATGGTCTTCAAGATCGAAATTTCCTTCGCGAAATCGTTGATACCATCTTTTACACGTAGAATGTGTTACGACATTCTCACCATATGCAGCACAAATCATTTTAGTGGCTTCAGCAGCGTTTTTCTTCAAATGAAACGCAAAGTGGATGAAAAATCGAATATGCTCTTTTGTCATTGCCATTGTAAACACCACCGATTTGTAAAGTTATATGCATCAAATGCCAAACTGTGTGGCATTTTGAAAAGCTATATGTCAGCACTTTCAAACCGCAAAAGAGCGGGAGAATAACTAAAATTTAAAATGTAGTTTCGATTTCATGAAATCTAAAGCCGAGAACTTTTTTATACTCCTAATAATTAAAAATTAAATAAAAAAAAATATTAAGTTTCTTTACAATTTAAGTTTCTGTGTGATACAGAAAGAGAAAGAGAGAAAAGGAGAAGCAATGTTCTAAAAAATTTTTAATTAATTATAAACATACTTTTGCATATACACAATAATTCTCGAAACTGATCAAATATACTACACAATAATTATCCACATATTTATAGATATAAAAAATTAGATTATTAAATACTGTTCCGTAGCCTAATCTGAATTTAGTTTAAGATAAATGTGATTAATTTTGTTTAATCGAAACGTTTTAAAATGGAAATATTGTTACTTGAATTCTAATTGACAAAAAAAAATGCTTCAATCTGAAATATACTTTTATAATTGTATGTTATAACAATAAATTTTAATTTAAATATGTAAATAATTAATTAACTAAAAGACTCTCGATTCTAAAATTCAATTAATTTACCAAAATTACTAAAATACTAAAATTAATGAATAACAAGGAGAAGTGGGCTTTGAGATTCAAAGGTTAGTTGTGCGTTAACGCTATATAACATTTAATGTAATAATTTAATACAAATTATATAGGTAAATCGTTTCAGCTCTACTTTGAACCATCTTTAGCGACGAGATGATAAACAACTTAAATTATCTCAAATTCTCTAACGAGTATTGAAAACACGTGTTAAAAAACATCATTTTTTACAAGAGTTCTATTCCAGTTTTACACAGATATACAATTTCAGATCGATATTCCATGAATTAACAATTTTTAAACAATTTTTTATATCCGCGCCCAGCAAAACATTTAGTGAAAATATGTCCCGTGCTGATAATTTTTCGCAGTTCTAAAGGTAGTACTCGATAGAATTCTATAATAGTTAATTTTTAAAACTTGTTTAAAAAATAGTTAATCACCGGAACTCTTTTTAGAACTAATTCTAAAGCATAGAACTCTTGTAGAACTGTCAAAAACAACAAGTTAAAATTGCGAAAAGTCATCAGCACGACATATTTTCAATAAATGTCGTGCTGAGCGCGGATATAAAAACTATTAATTGGTGGAATATTGATCTAAAATTGTATGCATATATGTGTCGAACTCGATTAAAACTATCGGAATTAACTTTTGTCAAAAATAATAATGTTCAATGCGTTTTGATACGTTAAAGGGAAGGGTGTCATGCTAGAGTCGCGAAGTTAGTACATCTTTTCAATTTCGTTTTTTTAATATAAGGAATGCGGAACTCTTTTTAATGTTCTTCAGGAACTGTAGACCTATGGAAAGTGCTACTAAAACTCTTAGTATTTTTTTGAAATTCGTAGAACGTCGTGCCAACTCTACAGACGCCGATCTATATTTTGTATTAAATTATTAATTAAATGTTACAATTAAATGTTATAGCATTAACTCACGCACAATTAATTGCATTTGACTCTCAAAGGCCACTTTTCCTTGTCACACAAATTTTAATTATTATATGCAAAAAATTTAATTTTTTTTTAAATAAATTTAAAATTAAAATAAATTATGTTATTTAAAATTTATTAGATGTATTATTTGGGAAATACAATTTGGATTTTTCTTAGAATTTTTCAGTAGAAATGCGATTATATACGGGTCCACGACTACCACATTTTACTTTTAAAAGCAAGTACGCGGAATTTATTTTCCTCCTTTCATTCAAGTGAAATGTCAAATCCATGACGAAACGAGGAAACACAATGGCACAGATTTGAGGGAAAATAGAATGAGAGGTATATCTAGGAAGGAACACACGGAGTCGAGACACGAAGTGCCAGCGAGCGTTACTTGCGAATTTAATTCTAGCTTTACAAATCCTGAGCATGCTGTAGACAATTACGAGATAATTGTTAATACGACTTGCAATTTGCACTACGGCCGGTGCCGCGCCTCGTTTAAACTCTCGTGTGCTTAATTAGTTCCTATTTTGTCTGTGAAGCGTTACGAGTTGCATATCTCGACGCATAGAGCTGCGCTTCGCGTTCGAGTGCGTCTGAGGACGTCCTTTAATACTACCCTCGCTACTTTTACAAGGGTCGTTTCTCTCAATTTATATTTCTAGTCACGCTCTTCTGACATCAAAACAGCATGTGTAAAGCTTGTGCCTCTTTCATAATTTGTAACAAACTTTAAAACGATCGGGGGAAAGTTTCAAGTTTAAAAATTAAATTTGCTAATAAATGTTTTACCATAAACGAGGGAGCAAAAGAATTTAATCGTACACGTTACATATTTTACATATAAAATTATTTATAACTCTCTCCAACTTTGTTAATACAGTTAAAACTTAACGGTGTATTTAAAAAAAGATATAGGTACAACAATTAACATTTTTATATGGATTTGAGATATACAGTAATTGAGAGAGAGAAAGAGAGAGAGAGAGAGTTATTTTAGAAAAAGAATTTTAATATCTCTCTCTCATGATACATTTTAGCTTTATTATGATACCACAGTGGCCGAATTAGAGTTTCTACTAGTATAACTTGCTCCGGTCTCTGTGATGTCTATTTTTAATAGGGACCAACGCTCGAATTGTCTCAGGAGCTCTAAATGTATCTTCGCGGTAGTTAACCTCTCATATACAACGTATGCCATAGATTTTGTCGCTAAATTGTTCGAAAATATTATTCTCTCGTAATTAAATAACCCAAATTTAATATATGTATAAAAATACTGACATGTTATTAAAGTTCATATATATATATATATATATATATATATATATATATATTATATACTGCACCAACACAGTTTCAATGAAGTTGAAACAGTTCTAACAGTTACAATGTCAACAGCGAAACTAATCTACAATATATAGAAACAAATATCCTGACTGACTGACTCATCAACGCCCAGCCCAAACCCCTAAACCTAGAAGCATGAAGTTCGAGGAATATATTCCTTCTATAACGTAAGCACCCGGCACTAAAAAGAGATTTTTAGAAATTCTACTCCTAAGGAGATGAAGAAGGGTAAAATATGCAATGTGTTACCCTAGCGAAGCACGGGTATCTAGTTTGTAATAAAGTAATAACTCATTTATATTTTATATTAATAAATAAACTAGCTTGGTAAAATATTATCAATATTGCATCACGTATTATAAGGTAATAACTAAATTGTTGTTAAGCAGAATATTGAGAATAATGTATGTGCTTTTTGTAAATGTAAAGTTCGACATGATGCTGTGAATTCTTCGCGCAACACAAAGTGTTATTGCTTATTTCGTTCCATCGCAGCGACTTTCTCATTATAAAGTTGAAGTACGGCAGACATCGCGAACGACATTAAACTAATCTTTAAAAGATGGAGACGACAGCGCCCTAGGCGGACGGGAAAGATTTGTGGGGAAAGTTTTGCAAAATTGAGACCACGCGAGGCTTGATGAGCGCCATGATTTATGCTCTTCATTTCTCAGGTGAGACCGCGAGACCCTATATTAAAGAACGACTGCAGAAAAGTTTCACTCTCCCGCGTTCTGCATCCGCGCGCAGAAATCATATTGTCATTACGCCTGACGTTGTTGACGACGGTACGTAATAGCGCGATTTGTGAGTTACCCACTAACGAGAAGCGATCGATTTTTTTTGCGACAGGTCAAATAAGAATATTTTGCATAACATTTATCAAATTTTCCACCAAAGATTTAGTTAGTAACTAATATCTTTAACAAGAAAACAAAATTCACGTTATTTAGTTGTAATTTTTATTTTAATTGTAAGGAAAATAAAAAAAATTAATTTTTAAAGGAATGATATAAAATGTATGTAAATTATCAAATATATGCATGTATGATTAAACATATCCGTTAAAAATCGACATATGATATGTCGTCTATTAAAAATCAATCTTACAATGAATGTAGATTTATAAGACTCAAAACAAACAAATTTTTGTATATAAGCGACCGATAGCTTTATATTCGCAATTATAAACTTATCATAATTCACCTATTATTTTTTACGAAATGTATCTATTCCATAATGAAAACTAACTATTTCTTAAATAGTGCATAACTGTACGCGTTACGCTATTTCTTGGAAGAAAGGAACATTCCCCGTAGACCACTTAAAGATCTGTGTCATAGAGATCGGACAGAAAGCCGCGACATATACATATATATGAAGAAGATCATCGATACTCACCGGTGAAAATAGCGCCGGGCAGCAATGCACAGATGCTCAAGTACACCAGCAATACTCCGCGAGCTTGACGCACCTTTTGGCAGCAGTCCAGCTTTTTCCCGCTCGGTAGGCCACCACCGATTCTTCTTGGCCCCCTCATCGTGCCGCATAGTTTTCGTTCCGACCACGTAAACCACGCGCGTCACACTCGGATTAGAGCGAGAGAAGTTTAATAATGCCTCACGTGCCTTCCTTCCTTCCTTCCTTCCTGCTTCCTTCCTTCCTTCCTTCCTTCCACTTTCGGTTCTCGTACACGTGACGCGAGATTTCGTAACGATCTTAACGCGCGTGCCGCGGATGCGAACTACATTCATTAATAGGACGCGTTGCATCGGGCGCGGCGAGTTGCATTGTGTGCGCGCGGCCGACTTGCGAACGACAGTTGCGTTGAAACGACCTCCCTTTTTCACAATACGGGGTTATTTTATCGCAGCATTTTTATTTTGTGTTATATACGGGGAAATTTCACTCGTAAACGAATCCGATGAAATTTCGGTGATTGAAGTTATATCACCGAAAAACTAGTTTCCACTCCACACACGAAAGTCGTTTCTTCCTTGTGGCAACATTATGTTACCTAGATATTGGATACGCAGTCAGAATATTAAAGGCAATTAAAAGTAATTATAGAAATAAGCATAATTGGTTGTATCAAACATTTGCTCTGTTCAATAATAAATTTATTTCGCAACGTGTAAGTCACTTTGTTTAAGTATTTTTATATAATTATCTTACCAATCGTGTCTTTTTTCACTTATTTCATATGATAATTATATTATAATTAAGCCTTATTGTTCCTTTATGTAGAAATGCTTCGATATTCTGCTTGGAAATTTTTATATTTTTAATAAAGTTCTTGAAAGAATACACGGAGAGAATTATCTCTTAAAATTTACCCTGAAATCATGGTAGTTGTAGGACAACACGTATCACCAAGAATTTTATGCGAGCTATTCTGATTAATATCTACCATAATAAAAAACATTAATATCGAACACAGAATATACGAACACCAACACCTTGTTACGGCTCAACGCTCCATTTTTCTTCGATTAAAAAATATTAATATCTATTACATTAAAATATAAAATATGTTTGATTAATTTTACTAAAATATATCTAGGAAATTTCAATAATTTTTCAAAATTTACCAATCTGCTTGGTAATTTTTATCACGTTGTTTGTAAAATGTCTTTTGTATATTTTAAAAATTCCTTGGTTGCTAAGTTGTCCCAAGTTTGTAGTGAATTTAAGGGTAAAATATAACAAAAAATTCTCTCCGTGTAGATATCCTTTCTAATAGTAATTTACAATTGCGCGTGCCTGTCTTTAGTTGCTTTAGTTTCACTCGCAGTTAAGTGCAACCGTCAGATTTCCTCATAAAAAAGCTGCAGTTTTTTAAACCGCAAGTTAACATAATTATATTCAAAACGTTAAGTTTTGAAAAAATTAACTTTTTTCAAATTCATTCTTTGACTGCATAATAAATATTACTAGTCTAATTATTAATTAGAAATATTTTTATTTATAACATAAGAAATCAACGTTCTTCATAAACGTTGATTTTACTATAACAACTCGACAAATTAATGGATAATGGACTTTGTGTAGCACATTCAAAGTATAATGCGAATTGAGATAGAACTGGGGAACGCAGCCGTTATCATCGCGGAAGATTGAAACTCGTCGGTGCGGCGCGACGATGCGGAGAGACGACAAGATGCGTGGAATGTGGCACAAGTTGCCGTACACTTTTCGCCGCGATAACTAATTAACGAACTTCCGTCTCGCTATAGTACCTGGAACCGCATCATTAATGCTAAATTTAACGCGCTGTCACTCAGCCAGCGTAGTAAGACCTGCCAGCATGATAAATGGGATCCGTTTATGCGATTTCAGCATGCCCCTGGCGTTTGATACTAAGATTCGGATACGATGTATTATACTGCGCGCCCATGCGAATGCATTACGTTTGTCATAAATTTTGGCAGTTAATTTTCGCGATTATTCGCGTTCCGCGCAATAAAATGGATCAGCACCGGAGTTAAATGGCGGTGAAACGATCATCTTAATTTCTGCGTGCACCGTGCCATCATTACGAATGGATGTAGCGGTAATTTACAGCGCACGGCGGAGTAATTTTGCAGTTATTCTGTTTACAATTACAAGGATAATCAAAGACGACAAAGAGATCCGTGGAATTTCTAAGAAACGTTAAAACTTATTCTTCAAGAAAGTTGCATGCATCTGGATAAAACCTAGAAATATTTGAAAACTAAAAATTCCATCCGCGTTTCAAGCCACGATAAAACCTACTGTTTTAAATGACTGAATTAATTTATGATGACTGAAAATTATTTGAAGGAGAGAAAGAAAAAGAGAGCAATGTTTGTTTCATCAAAAAGTGTTTTCACACGGTTTATATTCTTTATAATAGAGAGACTACGAGGACATTTTCAATTTGTGACAAGAGTTGGCTAAGTTTAACTTAAATTAGATAGAGTGGATGAATCAGCCCGATGCTGGCGGCTTCTGTTTCTAGTAAAGATCATAAATTTATTTTTATTGCACGATATTTATAACGCGACTTTATCGTACATATACCGAAATAAGTGACCTTACTTATTTTTTATAATTCCGTAATTTCTTCTCTCTTTTTTTCGTAAGTAATATAATCTCTTATATAAATAATTTATTTATTTATTAGTATAATGAGATTATAATACTACGTTCAAAAATCAAATCGCTCAGTTGGAGTCTAAGCGCTTAAATATAGTCTAGACAAACACATGCAATATGCGCTTGAATATTTGTCCATTCAGAACAATTTTAATTTTGTGAACAATAATACAATTCTTTCATGATCGATATAATGTCAAACATAAATTAAAATTAAGCGATCCTTTAACGATCAATAATTCCAATCTGATAATAAATTTGCTATAAGCATTAAAATTTTGTTCAGTTTTAATTAAAATGTTTAGCTATTTCGTTATTCAGTAACGACACCGCTGAATTTTATCCGCATATAGGTTAATTGGGGGCAGGTGGATCGTGAAAGCAGTGCGTTTCCATCTCCAACTATTTTTCAAAACAACCTCGTTAATTTCCATCTAAAGGTCTCGATTTTCCGCTAATGAACACATATCTGGTCATAAAGACATTGATTTCCGGAACAAAAAGCGACGAAGTTACGCGTTGCAAGATCAAATTGCTCCCGATTCGAATTAAACCGTATCTAGATAATGACATTCCGCCGTTAATTAATTCGTCAGTGGGCTTTGTACCGGCACGTCGGCATCATTATTACATGGTCATTGTCGTCTTCGAGGTATCTCCACGTGCCGGCGGTTTCAAGAAATTATTATCTATCACAGCGTGGAAGAGGAAACGTTGTCTTTGTGGCGAGAATTAAATTAAACATATCGAAATGCGATACAATGGAATTTATTTCGCGCATGATCGCCATAAAGCGTGACTATTATCGCATCTTCACTGGAATGGACATAAATAAGATGTTCATAAAATAAAAGTTTTACTCTAAATTTTTACCGAACTTATTCTCATACTTTCAAAAATGTCTTATAAATAACGTATGCCATCATGTGTATAGATAGAAAAGATTCAAAAATGAAATATAATCTCGATGTTAATCGAAAATAGTGAGCAACTTCGTGAAAAATTATTTCAAATATTAATTTCGGTAGATCGCATCTGTTATTGATGAAAATGCTAAATGTTATTCCGCTATGAATTGCACATCCGATTGTGTTGCCTTCAAATTGACCATTTTAACAGAAAATTCGGGGACACGCAGTCATAAAAAGCATACTGGTTTGAAAATATCACGGCGTGATTTTACGAGGGACGTGTCGAACCATGAAATGTGCATAAAATGACGAATCCAATATGGCACGAGAAATCGGGGTGATAAAATACTGTCATTTGTAGACATGTTAAAATAAATGCATAATTATTGATTTTCGACTGCCTTATTAAAATTAATTTTGCTTACAACATAAATCAATTTATAAAATTATAAAAGTTATGTAAATAAATTTTAATAAAGAAATAAAAATCACGGAAAATCATCACACACTTGTGGTAAAATTTAAACATTTAATGTTTGTTAATTGTTCTGATTAATTTCATTATAAATCAAAAATAGTACGAATGCCTTAAAAATAAATTTACAAAGATAAATAAGGAACTTTTTTATACTCTACAACTACATATCTTTCTATCCAAAAATATTGTTACAAATAATATATGTTTACATCGGACTGGAATCGTGTTTCCAAAACAGCACGCCGAAAATAAAATTCATAAACCAATGCGGATTTTACATATCTGTGTATAACTTGAATGTTTACGTCGCAAATTAGTGAAATGACTGCAACAAAACACCGAGCTGTCTGTATAAAAATAATATTTCTAGTTTGTAAACGTGCACGACCGCTACACCTAATCCCTCATTCAGTTTATCTCTCTTTTATTGAAATAAAATCCGTAAATATCACATGTGGTTGCAAAATCTGCAATTTTATAAGACTATCAAAATATTTCTACTTCACGATTATTGTTCAAAATAATGTCAAGAGTGAAGACATTCTTCAAATGTGATATATACAGATTAATTTAAAAGATTGACTTTCCTATAATAATAACTTACTTATGTTATTTCCATTATTTTTCGTAAACTGTTAGAATTGCGTCCAGAAAGCCGGCGCGTATCTTTAAACACAGTGCGTGCGTGCGTGCGTGCGTGTGTGTGTGTGTGTGTGTGTGTGTGTGTGTGTGTGTGTGTGTGTGTGTGTGTGTGTGTGTGTGTGTGTGTGTGTGTGTGTGTGTGTGTGTGTGTGTGTTATGCATGAATCGCACCAGGTTAGTTTTAAGATGCATCGCGATGCAGACACAAAGGGTTAGACGTCGACTCCGCGGACAATGACAATGCTGATGCAAGACGGCAGGCACAAATTATCCCTGGGAGGTATTATTAATTAATGCCCTTGTTAAGCTACGGAGCTTGATGAGGAACGAGGGCGAAGAAGCGAGAGATGCGGGTTGGAGATAACGACCGAGTGTATTGTACAGGTGCACTCGGTGGGATATAAAACTGGGAACACGTAAAACGCGTTTGTGTACGACGTACACATGTGTGCGCATACGATAACACGGCGTGAATGTACGACATGCGGCGGTACGAGCACGCTGGGAATAACGAAATTTTCTGGACGGGACGAATTAAAATTCAAACACTTATATGACATCGTCGAGGGAGAGAAGACTCGTGTGAATGAAAAGAGGAGGGGAAAAAATAACGTCGAAAAATAATTTTCGTGGAAAAGCAACGTGGGTAAGCAAAACGGAATTTTCTCAAGGATTAAGAGAATGGACTTTAAGTTAGAAGAAAATGAAAATATACACAGAGGATGTGACGCGTAGTATAATCGTAGTAAACGAAATAATAGAGCTTGCAAAAATAAATTGAAAACGTAAAATAAATTTTTCTATTCGAGAGATGACTAAAAAAATAAAAAAAACTAGTAATATTTTTCGCTCTTTTTTTATGAATTTGTATATTCTAAACTACATGAATTTTGCATTGAATATCACACAAAGCCTTTTGTTTTGAAAATATAATTTATATCACTCATTTAATCTTATTCCGTTTTATTTTTTCTCATCTCAAATGTAAATTTCTTTTTTTAGCTTTAAGTTTAAAACTGTAGCTTTCACAAAAACATTAAAAATGACAAAAATTGTGAGGCTTTACAAACCTTATACGATACGTGCGTTATTTATATCACACGTAGTCCCAAGAACATGCACGATTGTCTCTCGACAACGTTACTGTCTTTTCCTCTCCCTCGTCACCGACATAAGAGAGTGTGTAAAGCCCTTCCCATCCCGCATACGTAATTACTAAAGTTAATTAGAATTTTGAAGTTAAAAGAGGGAAAGTAAAAGAGACGCGGGCCTTAATCGAGAAAGGGAAACGAAGCTGACGACACATTTAAGAATGTATTAGCTTCAAGAAAGCGCCGGAGCTTGAAATGACATTAAAACGTCGCGTCGCGCGCCGCTCGTACCGACAAATACGGCGACGAAAAAAGGCTCGACGAGGTTCTAGTGGAATAATTTTAGCATCGGCACAATCCGGACGAACCTCTTCTTCGAAAGGACGAAATTTTCGACATCCGTTCAACGTTTTGTCCTTGGCGGCGGCAGGAAACGGCGCAATTTTGTGACTCGAAGAGTGGAAAAGTCAATGTTGTCGACAATATATCAATTTACCTATTTCACTTTGCAGCATCAAAATTTCCATCGAGGATTTCATGTTCGGACACTTTCTTTTGTGAGCGTTTTGAATTTTTGTTGGAATCGTGATGTGCTCTTGCAAAACGAGTAAAATTAAGAAACGCATGAAATAAAAGAGAATAAATTAAGAGACGAAGCGTTATGTATCCACTTTCCTCCAAAATTCAACGAAAGCAAATATGTGCGTGGAAAAGAATCCGGGACAAAAAATAAGAAACTATTAATAATTTGTCAATTTAATGCATGTTTAAAACTTTAATTTTCAGTCAGTTTTTATCGTTAGTTATTTTATTATAAAACTTATTTAATCTGCTTTATTTAATGAAATACCTATTTATTTAATAAAATATTTATGGTTATTTTTGAAGCCTCTCTCTCGCTCTCTCTATCTCTTTCTCTCTCTTGATCAAATGCTCATTAAAATATTACGCGTTCTTGAGCGTCACGCTTCATGTACGCAGCAATTTGCCTGACAGTTTTATAGAAATACTATTTTGGGAGTAAACAATGTGTCTATCTTCACCGTCCTCGGACTCTCGTCGAGCTATCGCGCTTTCAACTATCCACCAACTCCCCCTCGAGTCCTCGTGCAATTGGTTTTTCGTGTTCCAAGCACTTCGCTGTCCTCGAAATCCTAATTTCTCGTTTTTCACTCCCTCACTCCGCCCGCCGCACCACCGTCATCTGATGGAGCGAGGCGGTTCTCCGATGGTGCGATGCCCGCAGAATCTCGCCGTTGCGTTTCGCTTGATTTTCAGGTTTGTGACGGAGGGATGTACGGAAAATGGGAGCAGATTGTGGTATCTGTGTAAACAGGTCGGAGCTATGCGTACCGTGACAGTTTTTATTTGCCTCTGGTATTCTGGTTCGGGGCTCCCTCCTCTTCTCCACGTATTTTAAAATGGGTCGTGTTGTAATCTTGTTATTTCGGATTTAATTACCGTCGTAGAGAAATACACCTACATTTCTATCTCCATTATTTCTTTTTATTTTTATCAGTCGATCATGTTATCGTAAAATTTATTTAATATCGTCACACAAATAATTTATTACATAAAAATAATTTTTGTAAAGTTAAAATTTTAGCTGTGTTTTTTTTTATATTACTTATTAAATTATGCAATTGTTTTATGATATTATCGTTGTTTTATCTTTTTATAGTTTTAAATTACTTTCTTGAGAAGTTATTTATCAAACAAATTAGAAGTAACTGCACTCTCACTTATATCCATTCGTGACCTTATTAAAAATCTATCAATATAACAATAATCGAAAACTATAATCAAATCGTCATTTTGTGATTCACCTTAATTTGCACTTGCACATGCGTTTACGCGTTATCAGCACCGAGATCTCTCGCGACATCACCGTGGAGACGATCGAGATAGATCGGAGCCGGCACACGTGATACCCGGACCGGTCTGCGAGACGCACTAAATCGTCAAGCTCCGTCTACAGTGCGCTACGCGCGGTCCCTCTAACAATAAACTTAGGTAAGCCGACGAATACGACGGCGACGTATAATGTGCACACACGCGTGTCGGCCACGCGTGACAAACCAGTCGCACGCACTGTGGGTGCGTGAGCCGCACTAACCGCGCGTGGTGCAAGACCCACGGAGACGATCCACTCGAGACGACGTTCTGGCAGTGTGCGTGGCCCGCGACGATGATCGTCGTGAATTGTCGTCTGTCGAGGCGTACACGCGTGTGTAAGTGCGAGCGAGTGAAAGCCGCGAGGGTGTGGAGGGGCCAATTGCCTTCCTCGTTGCGCCGCCACGATATTGTGGTGGTGCAAGCACTTGCCCCTCGTGAATTTGGAGCTCCACACGAAGATACGCGCCGAGTGTGCAGCGGGGAACTCGATAATCTACGTGCGCGGGGAGCCCGCATTGTAGGCATACCGGCGCGGCGCCGAAATGTGATATAGCAAATCGTGTTAATATTGTAAGAGGAAATACGGAGGAAGTAAAGGGTTAAGCGATGTAAGTGATAAAGCGTTGCATAGATTAACGTGGATTGTCGAAACGTATGTTACTCCGATACTGTATATTTCCCAAAATGACTATGCTCCTCGAGATATTCAGTAACTGAATACGAGACGTGTAAATCGGTTAAGGTTGAAATACAATTTTACCGACTAGTCATGTGTAACGGCAAAAATAAAATTCTTATACAACTCATTGGCAGATGCGATATGACAAGTAAATTTTAATTTTCAAATAAATATAACGCAATTTAAAAGATAAAAATATAATACAAGAAAAATATTTTTATCTTTGATTCTTTGATTTTAATTCGCGTTATAACTTATTTAAGGATAAAATGATATAAATGTCTAGACATAGGTACGTGTCCAGTCATTGGTATTATACATTTACCTTATATCTCAACCATTTATAAGGGAATGGAGGCATTTGCAGTATATGTATCTGTTTGGAGAACGAATCATAGATCAGATGTGCACCATTTGGAACATGCAGATGCTACTAGTCAAAATGCGAACGCGATCAGTATATATATATGTGATCATAATTAGCTATGCAAACTTGGTTGTTTATCACAAGTACAATAGGAAAACAGTGCACAAATGTATTAATATTATTCCGCATCATGTTATTCCAAGATATTGTGAGCAGATATTGCAATTATCCATAAAATGTAATTTATAATTATAATCTTGACACATAACAAATTTCATGGTAAATCCATTCAACTAAATATGTCTTCTTAATTTTGATAATCTGTATAGTTTTATTAATTGTACTTTGATAGTTTTCTTTACAAAATTCACTGGTCTTCACAAATCAAAAATATTTAATTCGATATTTCGACTTGAAATTATTTTTAAAAATAAGCTTTACAAATTCTACAATTTCGTTATTACCGAATACGATATCACAGGCTTATAATTTGACTAGTCTGTTATCGTCGTTGACGAGGCTAATATACTAACGATGCAATAGTATTATATTTGTGAATGTCCAGAGAATGCAGGATCAAAAATATTTTGTTAGCGGTGATGAACGCGCGGCAATCAATGATGAATTTGGCATTGTGTCTCGCTTAATCACATAAATCGCTCATAATGGACGGCTCGTCAATTCGAGGCGGGCAGCGTTAAAGGGTTAAGTAGGGGGCGAAATCTGCGCACAGTGAACTCCGCTTATCAGGCAACAACGTAGTAACGCCGCGCGTATCACGACCGCGCGCGGGGGAATTCGCGACCGGTTCATCGACGCGACCCGCGCGCAAAAGCGCAGCATCCGAGCGTGCATATCTCCCGCGATCGATCGTTCCGGCGTTGCGCGCCGCTAACCACGAATGCACACAGAATTTGCGATCCATTGCGTTGAACGTGTGCTCTCCCCCTTCTAATCATACGGCGGCGCGTATAGCAGCAAACGGGACACGGATTTCACGTCTTATGCTCTTGGAACGTGCACACGCGAACAGAGAGAGAGAGAGAGAGAGAGAGAGACGCACGCGCGAGGAACTTCTGCACGTAGGAAAATTTTATTAAGCGAGCCACTCGAGCTTTGCGCGAAGCTGCCGTACGTGGGGAAATTTAAATTTCCAACACGATATCCACCCTCCGACCGCGAGAAAGGAGTCTTTAGCCTGTAGGTATCTTGACATTTTGTTAACTTCTTTTCGAGTTTGCTCGGCATACTTTTTAATAATAATAATTTCCCTGTTGCTTCTCGCTCTACTTGTACCTCTTCTCGTGATTAGCTAATTAATTAATTTCTTATTTCCATCGTATTTGCTCTTTAGAAAGACAATATTATTGCTCGTCGCATTGCATGTATATTTAATTTAGATAAATATCGTTGTCTTTCGATTGTCCTGATTAATGCTTACCGCGGTGACAGTTATATATATAGATATATTTGACAGATCGTAACGCGGAATACTCCGCGCGTCAACTATCGAGCGACGCAGAGAGCGTGACATCGCACTCGCGCAATAAAATCGTAGTACGACATACGGGGACAGCGCGACGCATCTATTAACAGCGTTTCGCGAACAACATTACTTTCGGCACGCAACATTACCCGTTACACGCATCATAACAGTATCCTGACTCTCTATGCTCGGTCCATTCCGCGGCGATCCGTGAAGCCTGTTAATCCACGCGACGATCCGTACGAAAGCCCGTTGCGCGCGGATCCGCGAGATCGTGCCGCCCTTTTCCAGTTTGCGTGAATCATGATATCAGAATGAGACCGCCGCCCCATTCAGGTATCACTATCACTGAGCGCGCGTAACATTGTGTAATAAAAAGTCGGCAGAGGAACATAAATTATAAAAATGTTTTCTAGGCTCTAGTCTATCCATTTCCGAGCCTGTCCATTTCAAGGCAATAGATTATAATATATTAAGTTATTTGTAATATTTTTCTATTGCTAATCTTTAATGTTTTAATTTTTTCTGCAATAACTGTAAAAATAATTAATATATTCGGATGAGATTAAATAATACAGACACTTTATCGCTACATTAATTATCATTTTAAATAAAAATTTTGATATAACGTCTAATAATCGTTAGAAAAAGACTGTTCGTGATTCTTTCATAATATCTCGTATCTTATATACATACATTTTATTTACGTTTGTAATATAATTTTTACAAATCCATTGCCTTGACATTAAAAATAAAATAATAACTCACCGACCGACGAGCAACAGCGGAGATGTAACCCTGCGTTGATCTGTAACATATAAATATTTTTACATTAGAGCAATACCCAAGGTAATCAATACTTAAAGTAAATAATTATCGCGCTCGTTAAACTTTTAAAACGTTATTTTAACATTGATTTAAAAATGCTAATACAAGAAAAACAATCGCGGCTGCAATATTTCCGTATTAACTCGTTCGCATAATTAACTCGTGAAAAATTGTACAAGTAATATTATGACCATGTGAATAAGAGAGACGCGACGTTCGGGACGTAACATTCCTTCTCGCATATGCCGGAGATCGAACTCCGGCGAAATTGCGCCGGAATTAACCTCGAACGGTATTGTACGAATAATAAGTATATCATGTAATGTGGGCGAATCAAGTCGCGCTTGAGAAAGTTGCAGAATCCGTCACAGGACAGCAAAATAATAAACGAGAAACAATTACTCACCCCATGGTCGCTCCGCCGCGGCGCGCCGGTCGCCCGATCCCTCCCAGGCCCCCTCCTCCTCTCCTCGATCCTCCTCCGTTGTCGCATCTCCGTCGACGCACTCACTCACGACGCGGCAACGTTCACGCGCGAAAATATCGACACTTTGCACGACACTCCCGAATTCCGGTATTAATCTCGACGGAAGAATTACGGCGGAGAAGCTACAAACGAAACTATACGATCCGCTCGATGCCCGTGACGCTTGACGTCCCGCAGCCCGCCCGCAGGTAGACGCTAACATGGCGGAGAGAATTCGCGGTAAATCACGCGGCCAACTTCACTCTCCAGGAGCAACCGTCGCGTCGCGTCGCGAGGACGCTACACACCTGCTGCTCCCACACCTGTACTTTTCGCACTTTGAACAACGAATATAATGTCAAGATTACTTTTACGTATTGCAATATAAAGCTGCGGTCCACTTGACGCTACAAATGCTTTGGGGCGTTCTTCTTCTCCTTCTTTCTTCATTGAAAGAAAAGAGAAGAGGAATGCTTCGAAGCATTTGTAGCGTCAAGTGGACCGCAGCCTAAGACACGTAAGAGAAATAAATGTATGGATTAGGGCCCGGGCACAATTGGGGGAGGCCTCTAGGTCCGACTCGGACTGTTGCGCCATTGAAAAGAAAAAAAAAAGCATATTTCGTGGCTATTTCTCTTTGACTTTAAAGTTTAAAGTCAAAGAGAAATAGCCACGAAATATGCTAACACTTTTTTTTCTTTTTTTCAATGGCGCAACAGTCCGAGTCGGACCTAGGCCTCCCCCGAAGTCATGTGCTTGTGGTGCGCACACAGGTTGTACACAAGCACATGGGACTTACATGGCAGTTTAATGCCGAATCCGAAGAGGAGGTTTCGAGGCAAGGGATACTCCTGACGGGCTGCCATTCCGTCGAGGAGGAGAGACAAGCGATACAATTTATTTATTTTGGTTCTACCAGGAGTACCAGGACTAGATCCGAACCTGCAGATCTTTGGTTTAGCAGACCAGTGCGCTATCTGCTACGCCACGCTCGCTCTCACATGCTAACATTGCCAACCGAAAATAATACGATCGCTGCTTTACTGCGATTGTCAGGCGGTTTTGGTTATAATTGCAGCAATTAAATCATCGATTTATGAACATTACATTATTTACATTCGTGTCTATCCCCCACGATCACCCAATATTGCCAAATATCAAAACACGATTTAAATACGAGGTGAAACATACATTAATGGAGACTTTGATCGCTAATTCGTCGAAAAACACGTCGCGGCGTTACTCTCAATTTAGGGTCCGTTCGTATCTTTTATCCGCGTTCCGAAAACGATCGATGGCAACTTCATTAATTCTGAAACCACGCGACGCGACGCCAGTCAAGTTGACGGTTGCGAAAAGCGAGACCGATCGACCGAAAGAATGTAATCTAAAGTCAATATTATCGAATGTAATGTACCTCTCGATATCGATGTATCCGTATAAATTCCGCGAAGCACATGTATTAAATAAACACTCGATATAATCACAGTTTTCCGTAATCTGAATCGCCGCGCAGAGTCCGACGATAATGACGATATACGTGTATCGTGCCGCGAAAACATGAGTAGAGGGGATAGAGTGGGGGTAGGGTGACACGGTGCGCGCTCGGTGTGCGTAGTCAGCCTATGATCCCCACTCTATCCCCACCACTCATGTTGCTGAGAAACCGCTTTATTTGAATTTGAATGCCGTAAATTATGGCTGTATTGTCTCTGACAAGAGACTGATGGCACTAATTTAAGAAGAAAAAGAAGAAGAAGCATGCCGTGAATGCCGCGAAATGCGGGTGTGGGAAAATCCGCGATTTGCACGCCGACGCGTTTACACACGGGCACCGACGCTCGTTATTGCCTCCGTCGTCTCGTCAGAACGGCGGAAGAGGAGGACCGATGAAGAGCGTGACGAAAAAAGCGCGCGCCGATGGGTGCCAGAAATATTATGCGGATAAAATATTCATGGTTATCGGGAACTCGCGATCGAGACCGGCTTTATTTTCCGCGATGAATAGAAATGGTGCCGCCCTCGCCGACCTGTGGAACACAAATTCTTCCTTGCTTCTCCTCGGCAAACGGCAATAAAAGAGAGGTGCCGTGCGGGATTTGGTATGGGCCGTTGTCGGCTGTGCGCGGCAATAATTATTGGAGTATGTTATATCGCGCTTGTCTGCGGTAAAGAATCGTTGACGATCGGCCTGTGTCAGTTATCCGAGGTTAATTTAATAACCTAAATTCAATAACAAATTCGTATTTAATTATATATGTTTATTACCTAAAATTTTTGGGTTTTAATTAATTTTTCAGTTCCAATAAAACGAAGAAATAAAACTTTACGTTTTTAAAAATTAATTAGCAATAATTCATTATATTTGTAATAATAGATTAATTTATAGCGTCGCTTTCAGAAGTATCTAGAAGCTAGTAAGACTAAACGATAATATTCTTATCTATGTACGTTTTCGATTCGTGTGCCATGCAGTGACTCTGATAAGGAGCAATTTCTAATTCTCATTTCCCACCGCAGTCTGCTGAAATGCAACGTTATTATTCGGCGCGAGTACTACGAGCCCCACATTACCAACTCCTAAACTAATTGCACCTGTAAAAGCAGTTGGAACTTGCTATCTTGACGCGAAGAAACGATATTTGATTATTCTTGAAATTCAACAATTGTTTTTGAATAATCATCGTAGGCGCAACGAAGAATACTTCTGCAATCTTTTTTCTACTTTCTTTTTTCTACCCTCATGATTGATAGTTGGAAAACATCGGGAATATTAATCTTAATCGTGCTAATTGCATTTATCTCACAGTAATAGAAACTTTTAGCTGATTCCAACAATTGGGTAAAGTAAATTGAACAAGTTTCGAAATATATACTGGATATATTTATACATATAATGGACCGCGATAAGAAAACAATTGGCTAAACAATTCTTGCAATATCGCGTCGGAATTAAATCATAATCAATTTGACCATTTTTTTTTCACGCAAAATTCAAGGCTCCGCAGATGATTTGTGGAATTTAATAACGGCATGCCAGATTTAATTGCCATTTTTGTGCGTGGCCATAGGCTCACGGCCGAAATGACTGCCGAGATTTGATTAAATTCCTAATTTGCGTGGATGAAATTAACTCAGTTGCAGAAATATAAGTTTGAGGAATTAATTATCAAGGGCGCGGAACTCATTAAGGAACTATTGAAATTTTCATTAGAGTACAACTTCTATATTTTATGGCAAAATAATCCCTCCAGCGTTCGAAATTAAATGATACTCCTACAAGTTAAATGCGCCGAAATGAAAACAAAAAGGACACATATAATTCCAATGCAGGAAGCAGAGAGGAGAAAGGAGATGTAGTCTCTGTAATCTGGAATAAATACTTACATATTAAATACTTTCAGTGCTTAAAAATGTAAAATTTGTTACTTCAGAAAGGAGAGAATTAATAAAAGTTTATATATACACTCACAAATATGTAAATTTTTCTATCAATATTTTTCTACTAATAGCTTTGATATAAAAGCTTTAATAATTGCCAAACGTTTTAATTCGTTTCGGATTTTTCTCAATAGTAAACTAAATATCAAAAATTTTATATCAAAGAGCCATTTCATTTTTTTTCTCATGAATTAATCGTTATTGGAGGATTATAACCAAACATTGATCATAAATAATAAAAAATATTTTAAAAACTTTATTGATATTAATATACCTTTTTTACTAGTAGATAACATGGAAACATAAAAGTTATCGGAAACAATAAATATAATAATTAATTAAAAGCATTACAGCAATACCGTTATATATAATATTTTTTATTAATTACTTATACAATTTATTGCTATCATTATATATAAATATATATAATGTATAACTTGAATGGAACAAAATATACAGGTTTAGGAAATATTTATAAAACCGCGTACCCTGCAACATTTATAAAAACCCGCTCACGTAAAGGGATACTTTAAAAGTAACGACCGTAAAATCAAACGGGGTTTTCCCGTCTCCGTTTTAGTTTGAAAATGAAATATGATTAAATTGCGCCTACGTTACGCGCCGAGTACGATGTAAGCCGGATGCGTTTTCAAAATAATTGGAAATATAATTGGACAAAGATACCGTAGAGGAATAATAGCGCCAGAGATTCCACGTATATTTCCTCTTTCTACTTTTATAAATCAGCTCCCTCTCTCGTTATTGCGAAATCCAAAAATATTCTGGGGATTAAAATTCAATCATCCGGTCATCCGGATGTTAATAAAACAGCCATACAATAAATTCTAACTTTTCGCGTGTGCGATCGATCGCCCCTCGGGCGCTAAATTAAATTCAATTAATCTCGTATAAGTTTACCGCACGCGCGGCCTAAAATCAACGTTCCATATGTAATTAACCGGAGTGCTGCCTCGAAATAATTGGGTGTATAATTGACCAGAAGCCTACTCGACACATGTACACGTGGTTGTTGCGTGATCGATGGAAAGCCACATAATTTTCCAACTTTAATTAATAGTCTTTGATGATTTGCGTACAAGAAATCATAACACGAAACGTTATTACACGACAAAGTAAGTATTTTCATATTTTGTTTAAATTTAATGTACCGGAGTTAAAAGAGATTTATTACGTTTACTGTCTGACGCTATTTGCGGAGTCCCCCGCAATTGCCACGTGTAATGACACAGAATGCTCTTTCTTTAACGTTAATTTACGCATTCCGCACGAGAGCGAGATAAAGCGATGAAAAATGGTAGATGAGTGATAGTGAGTAGCCACTGTCTTATGTCGTCCCAGTGTGCCTGCCTCTTACAATTAGATGATATCACACACATGCTCCTAAGTTAATTGCATAATGGCGAGTGGCAGTTGGATTCTGTAAAAAAGCGTAACATGCAAATCGCCGGTATAATAATGGAAACTGGCGGGTAGAACACGGACCGTGTCTTTCAGTACCTCTTCTCTCCGTTTCTATATATAATCCTATTCTCTTTATAAGCGCTCAAGTACGGAGGCTCCACGGTCGGTTCCACATTATCTCGTTATCACGTTATATAATTAGTTTCTCTTTGCGCCACTGCCAGAAACTTAGCCAGACACGGCATAACACTTTAACGATTGGAACGATTATCAAAACGTTATTTTGCACTCTTGGTATGTTAAGCGAACCTCCCAAAACTATAACATATTATAATATTAATTTGGACTTTAGGAATAAAATAATATGGAACAAAGGCGTTGTAATGGCTTAGATATTCATATGAATATGTGACATATATCTAATGTATAATACATTTATAGTAACATATGTTTTGCAACGATTATTATCACAAATCGTGGAATATGTTCAGCCATTAAACTTCTGCCAATTTAGATGCTATTATACGTGAATATCCCACTGAATAGTTTAATATCTAACAATGAGATTGCAAATGGTATTCGGCTGTGAATTGAGAATCAGGATAATGGGGATATTCAATAAGGATATGGTTTATTACAACGGACGAGTAACTGTATTCTCCGCTACGAGATAGATATTAAACATTTCATGCGTAATTACCTCCAATATAAAATTTCATTTCTCAATATGGATTAAAATGGTATTTATAAACTTGATTTTATTACATATTATTGTAATATTTTTATTATATTTATCTACGACATATATTCCGATAGAAGTAACTATATTGAGATATCTTCCCAAATCCCTTATATATGAATTTTTCTCGCCATTGATTCGCATTTCAACCAATCATACAATTACATATTACCTTTAAGCCTTTAAACTGGAAACTGGTAACTGTAACCCAAAATTATCCCACACGTGGTATCCCGTATAGCCCTATAGCAATTATATAGCACCAAGGGTGGTCGCGCTAAGCAAAGGGTCTTCTGACTTACATCAGGGTGTGCAGAAGTGAGCGAGCTGTAAGCCTTTGATTATGACGTGCCCAGGGAGAGTTTGAATCAGGAAGAGCGCGTAAGATGATACTCCTGAATGGAACGACCGGAAGTCGGCTATCCCTCGTGAAGGAGAGAATGCTATGCTGCAATGTGGGCGCATCGTAATAGGAACAGAGAGAGAGAGAGAGAGGGAGAGGGAGAGGGAAAGGCGCACGTACCGGTTACCGGTTTACCCGCGCCAGGATAAGCCGCAAACCGGCGTACCGCGTCCGGTCCACCCGTGTAATGAAATACAGTAACACAATATCCGCGATATACATCCGCGGTGTGCCGTTACACGCGATGAGTACCCGGCGACTGCGGATGTAACGCGTGCAGGCCCAAGGATATCGCGTCGCATCTGGATTAATTCGACTTCGCGGAAACCTGCGGACCGTGCGACGCTGGCCGGGTGTGTTGCGGGTTTCTTCGCGGGATCGCGCCGGGAGAGAATTAATCATCGCTCCCGCTCGCGCCGCGCCGCGCCGCGCCGTGCGACGGGAAATTGCTCGGCGGCGAGCGCGGCGCGGCGGGCCGGCAGCTTTTTCACTCGAGTAAATCGACCTCTCTCCCCTCCTCACGGCTGCCGCCGTATGTTTTAATAAGTAGCCCGCTTTCTTCGTGCGATTCATTAACTTTATCGCGGCTTTTTCCTTCCCGCTCGACTTTATTCTTCTTTTTCGCGTACATTTCTCCACGTCGCTCTCCCGCTTCTCGGTGATTTTCCTGCAAATATGTCGCGCGTCGGTTTCATTAACCTGAAGACCAATCAAACAGCGTGCACTTCCTTTTTTATTGTGACGAATTGCAATTAAAAAAAAAACGAGCTGTCGTCGAATTCATAGAGCGTTCGAGCAATATTCACTTGCACGCGAACGGCGGCTAGCCATACGGAAGCGCCATAAAGCTATAATGATCCCTAAGTGATCCGTACCATGACGACATGATGACTGTTGTGCCAGGGAGGATGGGATTACAAGCAAATGGAACGGGACGGAACATCCCATCATTATCCAATGATCTACGTCTCTTTACTGACTACACAAAACACACCTACGCATGAAAGATTTTACAGAGGCTCAAGGCAGCTGCATCTTATATAATATCTGTATCTTACATTATAATATACAAATGTTGCAAATTTTATGTATCACTTTTTTATATTGTTCGTACATATAACATTGTATTTGCTATAGAAAAATACGTGTATATTATCTATTTTCTTTGCATTAGTAACAAATTAAGATCTGTTACAATTGTTATAAAATTGATAGATTTAACACAATATATTGTAAAAAGACAAAATTATAATTATGACGAAATTAAATGTATTAATAATAACGTAATAGTTATTTTGGACGTTTTTATTTAGCATATTAACATATAACATAACGAAATTTATTTACTACATTTTCAAATTTGTTTAGTGTTGACCGGCTAAATCGAAGCTTAAAAATAAAAGCGTGGGAAAAAATGCGGTCGACAAAGACGAACGAGGAGAGGACAGTTATAGCGATCTAAAAAAAAGACCCACATGCATCCAAAGCTGCGGAAAAAAGACGCGGCTGCTTTGTGCCTCACAAATCACAGTGCGACAGCGAGAAAAATCTGTTGACTCGAGGTTTAATGGTTCTACATCGTCAACAGAATTAATCAAAAAAAGAATTCTATTATCAGTCTAATGTATTATAATTATGATATATAATAATTAAAAATTTAGAAACTATTTATAATTCTAATCCTAAAATTATTTTCTTGACCAAATAATCTTCGACGAAATCTGTGAGCTTAAATACTAGAATGTATAACATGTCGCATACTCTTTTAAAAATTCTTTAACAAATTTGGAATTTATAGTTTCCTTTAGTAAAAATTTGAAAAACATCTTTCTCGCGAATTTTTAAATTTTTAGTGGACATCAATGGATGCTTGTAAACGCTCGTTAATATCGAGTCAATCAATTTTATTCTTACAACGGTTTCTCTTAACTATTCCGAGATATTGCAACTCGGACTAATCCTTTCGCGCTTATGCATACGAGCGGCAAGATCAACCGTCAAACGCACGGGATCTCGCAACTGTGCGCCGCGATGCATCTCCATAAAACGAGCATGGAGCTAGCGAGTCCGTCAAAGCTTTGTTAAACTACACCGTACGCCCCGCCGTGTTAACGTATCAGTATGTTTGGCGTCTAAACCACGAGGCACCGCAAGATCGGTACCCGGCCATCCATCAAGCTCTATTCCCCCTCTGTACAGGATGACCACCTGTATCTCGCTAAACAAGATTTACTCCGCTATAGATCATCCCGCGTGATCGAGTGGCCCGTCCGTGTGCTCGACGAAAGAAACAATTAGTCGTCGGATGATGATGGGCCGGCGAGAGTAACCCAGGGAAAGAAATGGATCACGTAGAGTATCGCGATGGCCCTGTGCCGGCTTAGCTCCACTTTTTCGAGCTTCAATGCCGCTTTATGCTTATATATACATAGATATAACATATTAATCTTAGAACGGGCTGGAGTCGAAAGTAGGAACTGAGATCTGATCGGATCAAATAGGATAAATCCGTGCTGTAAACGCTTCCCGCAGGCTTAGACTTTAGGTTTGAAAGATGAATAATCAATGACGGTGATGCGACAATATTTGTTCTAGAAGTTCTGAGAAGGGGATACCTGGCAGGTTGAATAAATTTTTAGCTGTTCAATATATTTATCTAAACTTTAATATATACGTTCGTAGAGCGATATGATACTGATGTACGTATAAACTTGTCAATTCCATAGGTACGTTTATCTGTATGCTAAAACTGTGCAAAAAAAATTATATTTGTACTAATACTTATAATTAATTTTGCAATTAATAATTTGCAGAGAAAGAAGAATACAATTATAAATAATTGTATTCTTCTTTCTCTCCTTCACATTTTACTCCAGAAATGTGTAGACTTACATCTCTACCTGCTTTTTGCATTCAAGTTTTATGCAAAATTAATATCAACAGGTTTATCAAGCGTCAACTCTGCTAGCACATATAATCAATTTATTACATTTACTGACGCCATAAATTTCTACCAAAGTGGCGTTAAATCTTCTCTCGAAATCCCCGCGTAACTTCATCAATTTCGGGAACGAGACACCGCTCAAAGAAACTAGCGATATTAACGCAGCGCGGAGCCGACTATTTGGACAAATCATATATAATATGAAATGACTCTTTGATCCCTCCCATATAATAAGCGCTGTAACGTTGTTCTTTAAGACTAAGATATACCGAAACTAAGCACACACAGCGGTTTCTTAGGTATCAAATATAAACGTCAAGGCTTAGAGGCGGCGAGGGGTCGATCACCAACCGAGTCGCAGAGTCACCGCGCTCTCATAATTCAAAATTCTAGACGACTCCAGTCGTCCGAAGTCATGCGCCCGAACTGGGGATCTCGCGCCAGACCCCCCGCTGATAATTTATGAGGTGCAACCCTCGTCGAAGCTGGCCCCGTTCAATTTTTGAACGGGCGTGTGGCCACGTGTAATATCGGGGAGATTACATCGGATCCGTCCGCGAGAAAGTTACTGACTACGAAAATATCGATCCCTTTTAAGCAATACATCTTGCATCTAGACACGGAAAACTTAAGGAAGAAGAAGCAAACGCTCTTTCTATTCTCTCTTGCTCTTGTACGCATTTGGTGAAAACATTTATTCGTTACGTTACACGGCACAGTTTTTTCTACGCGCAATTACAATGCTCGCGAGCATGAGTGTGTACGTAAGCGATTATAATAATGAATGCATCATTCGGAACGCCTTAATGCAGGCGTGCATAATACGGGTTCAACAAAGGAGGATGTATGAAAATGACGTTTTATTCTCACCCCTACATCTCCGAGAAACCTTTCTAAAACAACGGTTATACCGTATAACGTAGTATAGCCGAAGGCAATGCGTTTTTATTATATCCGACCATATTTTCCCTATCATACCACAGACCTGAGATAGATAAAACATTATATCGGAGCATTTTTTCCACACGTAAAAGCATAATTCTTGGATTTAAATATCATCTAACCTTTCTTTTACAGTTTGGTATAGTGAAAGCTATATAAAATAATGGCACAAGCAATATTAAAAAAAAAAACAAGGAGAAATATATTTCAATTTGCATTAAAATACTTAAAAATTCGAAAGTTGCTCAAAAATTGCAAGCTATCATTAGCGATCGAAATAACACAACAATATTTCAATTATAAAATTAATAACTATCATTTTTTAATTATTTTGAATGATTGTACTCATTAGTTATTAATTTATACGAACAACTATTATATTACTGTCAGGGTAATGCCTTATTTATTTCAATTAGTCTATTTAATTTTACAAATGACTACAAAGTAGCAACAGTTTTGATCGACACAAAATATATCATCTTTTGATTGACCGAAACTATCTCTATTTCATATAATCATCTCTATCTCATAATTCGTTTCACGCGACGCTATCTACACTCAATGCATTTTTAAGTCGCACCGCAATTTTTTAAACTCAGAAGCATCTAAGAGCAGCGTGAAGAAGGCAGAGGAAGATTGATGAAAATGAAGTTCCCTTCTCTGAAGTTACAACCACAAGAAGTGGCTTTAAAGTATCGTTACACGACACAGCGTGATACACACTGTGAGAGACAATGCTTCTTTATTATGCACATCCACAGGTTCTTAAGCTGACACGACGTAAGGCTAAATGACTCTTAGATTTTTCTTTGTCCATAACTTTGCCATTAAACAGTATTACCTAGATTTAAAAAAATAACAGTAATAACAATGCATAAGTTGATTTTTTAAATAAATATTTAACTTAATTGTACTCCGCATTAATACTTTCGGTACTCAAATTACAATGCGAGTAAATATTTCTAAATAATTATAATTAATAAATATTATCCACCAAAAATCTTCAATACATTACGTAATATACAAAAAAAACATAGAGAAATATTATTACGAACTTATAGTGATTCCTTATACCAAAAAAATCAATCATGTAATGTGTAGATAAAAAGATATAAGAGCGAAAACGAATGTCCGTGCATTGAAAGGAATTAGTCGGGTTAACGCGTTCCACTCGAATCTACGAAATCGAAAGATGATTTATGGATTGACTTAATGTCTTTCTTCGAAAACCGTTAGAGATAGTTTCTAGGAGCTATCCGTAGTAAAGCCAGGAGAGAACAAGCCATGAAATGTTCACGAATATATGGCAAAGGCTTTAAATCTGTTATAATGTTAGATTGCAGGATAGAGATCAATTTTCTTATATATAATAAAGCAAAATTTTGCAGTGATTATTTTACGTAAATTCTCTTTCGGTCAATATCATATACTTAACTCGATCACTTCTGTGAAATATTCATAAAACCTGTAAATTAATTAATTAATCAAGTTTCAAGTTTTTTTAACATTAATATATATCTTATTGTAATATCAATAATTTAAATAAAATAAATCTGGTAAATCGTGCAACCGCTTATATTTCTGATCGATATAAATTCGAATATATCGTTAATGAGAGACTGTTATAATGACTTTCTGACTTAATTATAATGTTGGTTGGTTTGAAAAACGTTTTTATATCTTTATTACTTCATTTTAGAAATCTCTGTTATGTTCTAACTCATATTTGGCAGATTATGTACATATGTCATTAATTTATATGAAAAGTGGAAGAAAGAGGGGAAGAGAGAAGAAGAAAGAGACGAGAGAGAGACGTAATAAATTCCGCGTTTATGCAAATGAATAGATCGCTAACAAACTCTATAATGCTTTTATTTATAAACAGTGGTCTTACGCCGTATTTTACTTTATTGTGCCAATTACATTTGGAGGGGTTAAAGCCATAGTGGTGTAAGTCAATTTTTTTTACCACTTTTTTTTTCTTCTTTTTTCAACATATCTGCATGTGTAGACTGCATCTATGAACTTAACTCGATAGGTTAAAAAAAGTGACTTACACCACTATGGCTTTAACCCCTCCATTTATAGTGTATGAAAAAAGTATATATTAACATGTTTCTTGACAGAAGATAAAGAAACAAATATAACGTTACGTTTATTAAAATGCAGTTTTAGATATGGCATTCTTTGACGTTCTTACCGTATAACAAGATTGACATAATATTATCGTGTATATTTAATTACCATTCCTTTTTTGATTTATTTAAAAGAAATAACTAACATTCAAAACTTAACTACGGTTAATTCACGGCGAGTCTGTTTTAGCTCAAAACCCAGCAAGTTCCCGGATCACTGCCAAATCACGCAGATCAAATTGTCGGGAACACCTTTGTCCGCCGAAATTGTCGTCATTGTTACAAACATCATCTCGATTCGGTCCTCGGCAACAGCTTCCGCTCCCACGAGTGTCACATAAAGGTCGAAAAGAACATGCTTGAGCGAATCTCATCAGTACGAATGCCGGCAATAACGAAGACTTCTTCGTCGAGTAACTGGATCGTCCCCTTCGGATCAATATAATCGATATCTACGTGACCATGGCCTCTCCTGAGAATTCCAGTCACTAAGAATGGAACGAAACTCTTGGTAAATATCTTCAAGACTCGAAACTTTAAAACTATATTGTTATAAAAGCGGAATGACATTGTTTCAGTCAGAAAATAAAGTTTATATTTTCTTGTGTCATTATTACCATTTCATGTTCCTTTATGTGAAGAATTAAATTAATATTATCTTCCTAATTTAGAATATTTTTAATGTAACAAAACGATTTTTAATGAAATGATTTACTATTATAGATAATTTATTAAAATGTTTAAAAAATGATCCCAGCAATGTATATATATGCTGTATATATATTTATATATAAAAAGAATAAACAAATGTTTGGAAAGTAATAAGTTATTACAGAATTATCATAAATATTAAGCTCTATAGCAAGTGCCAAGTAATTAAAGTTTATATTCGCTTTTAATCTCTTTTCCAGTCGCATGTATTTTCACTAATATACATTCTGTCAACGATATGAACTGCTAGAATGACGCACGGACATCCTATTGATTGAATATTATACGTAAGTACCCGGATTGGTCCCACTACTATTTGCAGAGGTGGAGGACCACTCGGACGCTCCATATACGAAGGATTCCAGCGAATTGGGAGGCTATTGAGTGCGGCCGAGTGGACGAATGTAATGTACAGCCCACACACGCCTTTCACGAGTGCCCATACCAGAAGGGTCGTTCAGGAATACCCAACCCTTTATCGTTATTGCACGTCCGGGGTGGCGCGCGGAGATCGCTTGTAGGTGGCACGTTTGCCGCGTGTTTCCCGGCCGTTCGTCATTTTTAGTGGTCGTCCCTCGGTCGTTGAGGTATTAAATTATATTTCATCGATGTGATTAACGGTTCCGAGATGTATTATTAAAGGACAGGACTCGGTAGGACGTGGAATCCTTGCTGGGCCAGACGTTCCGCCCTGCTCCTTCACCAATGCTCGTTCGAGATATTTCTTTCCGTTTGGATCATATATATAGCTCTCTTCCTCTCGATAGAATAATGAGTGAATGATAAAATGCCTCGCATGCTGAAAGTGAGTAAAAGAAAAAAATCGTCTAACCGTTGTTAGACCGCCTTTGAAGGTCTTTGAGTTCCATATACATGAACGGCTATATTAAAAAGTCTTGAATACTTTACAATGACAGCAAGAACGTTTCAAGAATTTTGGATACATCGAAATTTCCATCAAAATTGTTGTCGGTATACCATCAAATGGAATTCCCAACGATTCTTTTATGATTACGTAAGCAATTTCAGAGAATGTAAATCATATAAAGAAGGAGTGGTCTCGAAATAGGTATCTTTTCTAATCGCGTTCGACTACGTGTGATACTATGTGTGATGAAGATATTTTATGACTATTTTCGACATGATCTATGATAATTTCTTTTAAATCCACAGTCTTTATAAAAGCAAAAAAAATACATCTATTACAAAGATATGATTATTATACTAATATAGAGGAAGAAAAATTTAACATTTACTAATACTTTATTTATTATATATTAATACTTAACAGCACTTGATTATATGGAACTTTATTATACACGATAATATAAAATAAGTTATGAATTTGAATATATAGAGACAAGTATACTTTATTTTTAGTAAATTCTTAAGGGGGGAACCTGGTTTAGGAGGCCGAAAAATGCATGACTTTTAGAAAATTTTTTCTCAGCTAGAATAAAACCAATCACTTCCAAATTTTAAGGACGTTTTTATTACTTATTTCAACTGAATAAAATAATTTTTTTATTGAAAAATATTGACATCTTTGTTTTAAAAATGGAGTCATGTTGGTAGTGCCAACTCCCAAGCCGTGCAGTTGTTCCACTGTGTACACTCTAGCGATTGTAATTTTTGTCTGAAACCAAAAAACCAATTTTTTTCTTTAACTTTATGTAATTACCTTCTAGTTAAACCAAAAAAATTAAAAGAAAAGCAAAAATTGAAAAATGTATACGACTTTGAAAAAAAAAGTTACGATTTTCACGAAAAAATTTCGACGTTTCCTTGCAATAAAATTAGTCTAATTTAACTTTTTTCAAAAACATTTTGGTTTAACTAATAGAGGTACTAATTATCTATAAAACAAGCTCAGAAACAGTTCAATCGATTTATTAGATTTTTCTCTATCGTGTACACAAACTAAAAAAAAACTGTTTTGAGAAAATCGCGTTTAAAGTTTGCGGAACAGAAAAGTACTACTTATTGAAAACTTACAGCAGTCACAGTACTTTGAAATTCGGCCTAAAATTTTAAGAGGATATTCTCAGATAGTGCTACTATCGATTAAGACTACTTCTGGAAATTCGATTTTTTGGACCCTATAAACCAGGTTCCCCCCTTAAGCACAATAGGTTAGAATGATTAGATTGTTATACTTAAAAATATATGCAGTATAAAATTAAATCAATAATTATTACAAAATTATTACAACTTGTACCATCATTACCAGCTTATTGAGTTTATGTTCACTGCTGGACATATGCCTCCCTTAAATTCTATGAAATAAATAGGAAAAAAGAGTTAAAAATGTCATTCAAAATTCTATTTTAATATTTTTAAATTTCACTAAAACATTTTAATAAAAACACATGAGTTAACAATTTCAAGGAACAGAGAATAAATATGTCACAAATGTATAAAATTTAATATTCTGTTCAAGTTTTATATACGTTATTCTTATTTTGAAAAAATTGTTGTTTGCTTACCAAAATAGATGTTATTCAGCAAATTTAATTTTATTTCTAAGCGAAAGAGAGATGTTATCGTTCAGTCATTGTATTCAAAATCAACTGCTCCATGTATTAATATAATATGATACGTTAATTTCTTAGAAAAAGGTCAAACAACAAATATCACATAAGAGGTCTGTCCAAAAAAATTCCGAACTTTTTTATAATTTCGAGAGTTAACTTACAACTTATTCAGTCTTGTCTCCCTCGAAATATGTTCCTTCTCGGTTGATACACCACTCCTATTGCCGTTTCCACTTCTGGAAACAATCCTGGCACGCGATTTTTAGGATCGCGAGTAAATCCGAACATATTTCGAAGAAAACAAGACTGAATAAGTTGTAAGTAAACTCTCAAAAATTATAGAGACAGTTCGGAATCTTTTTGGACAGGCCACATATTTATATATAAAAAAAACAAGAACTTAAAAATTAACTAGTAAAAAAATTAGTTAAAAAAAAATAGACTCCCGACTGCAGCCTAAAGTTAAATAATAATAAAAAACAAATAAAGCTAAAAAAATAAATGATAAAAAAACAGGTAAAAAATTCAAAACAATAAATAAAAAAAAACAGGTTTAAAAAGTTTAAAATAATAAAAAATATGAAAAGGTAAAATTTTCTAAAATTGTAATGCATATATAATAAAATATACTTTTTATTTTTATGTTATAATTAATTGCACATTTAAAAAGAGCAGTTTGGAGACGCTCTATCACCAAATCTAATCATATTTCCTATCTTACGATATTAACATTAAATATATACGCGCGCGCGCGTGCGTGTTTGTGTATATATGTACGAATAATAAAATAAGTATAATATATGTAATAAGTATAAAAATTTGGCGTGGCGTCTCTTGGCTGCTCTTTTTAAATGTGCAATTAATTATAGCATAAAAATAAAAAAGTATTTTTTATTATATATATATATGTGTATATATGTATATATACATTTTTTTTAATCGAAATTCTATCTCATGACGGCCTTGGATGTTAAATTTATTATATACATATAACATATGTAATATATTATACATAAACGTAACAAGCACATGATGAATCAATTATTTAATTATCAGAAATTTTTCGTATTAAAATCCAGTTTTTATGGAAATATTAGATAGACTTTTTTAAAATAAAATTATAATAATGAATGACTTTTGATAGAAGTCAAGATATTAAAATCTGTTGTTGTGCGCATTTAATCGCACAGCTTATCTTGTGTGCACTGATACGACAAGTATCATCGCAATGATTTCAAGTCCGAGAAGCGTTTCTCCCCCTTCCTATCTTGGTTTTCTTACATATATAGGTACATACATGCGTAAAATGCGCTACACGTACGTATTTATAAAGTTCTACGTCGCGTCCGACGAAGCATCTCGTTAGTCTATTATCTCATCGCATCACGATGGTTTCGACCTTCGTGTTGTTGCTGACTACTCTAGTCGTCATCGGCGTTCTGAAAATTCTTTCTGTGCTGCATCACGCGTATTTTTACTGGAAGAATAAGGGCCTACCTTACCTGCCAAATTCGCTATCGTCTTTTATAACAAATTGGAAAGTGTTTCTTGGCTACATCTCACTGGCCGATTATTGCCAATACATATACAGTTCCTTCCCAAACGCTAAATATGTTGGAGGAGTGGATTTTTTTACGCCTGCCATATTTTTGCGCGATCCTGAGCTGATTAGAGACATCATGGTGAAAGATTTTGAACATTTCCCGGATCATCGCATCTTCGTTGACGAAAGCGTAGAACCGCTGTTTGGCAAAAACGTCTTCTCCTTGCGCGGAGATCGTTGGAAAGAAATGAGGACTACGCTAAGTCCCTCCTTCACCGCCAGCAAAATGAAGTTCATGTTCGATTTGATATCGAAATGTTCTCACGACTTCGTCAATTATCTGGTCGACCATCCGGAACTCTGTCAGGAGATCGAAACAAAGGCGGCCTTTAGACGATACACCAATGACGTAATTGCTACGGCAGCCTTTGGCATAAGTGTGAATTCTATGAAAGATCGAGACAATGAGTTCTATACAAGAGGAATAGAGGCTACCACACTTTCTTCCGGACTACTAACGCTTGTTAAGTTTATATTTTTACGCGTGTGTCCACGGCTTGCTAAATTAATAGGTGTATCTTTCTTCCCGTCGGCCACGTCCAAGTTTTTTAAGAAGATCGTAGGGGAAACCATTAGAGAGCGAGAAACACAAGATATCGTCAGACCAGATATGATTCATTTGCTAATGCAGGCTCGGGACAAGGACAGTGCCAGTATACCGAAAATGACATTGGACGATATCGTTTCGCAAGCTTTTATCTTTTTCTTCGCTGGTTTCGATACCTCCTCGACCCTGATGTGTTTCGCTGCTCACGAGCTGGCGGTTAATCAAGATGTTCAGGATCGCCTGCGCGAGGAGATCTTGCAGCATCTTACCGAAGGAAACGGTGAGATTTCTTACGAGTCGCTATCGAAGATGTCTTACATGGACATGGTAATTTCCGAAGCTCTCAGAAAGTATCCACCATTTATCTTCATCGATAGACTTTGCGCTAAGGAATACGAACTACCTCCGTCGCAACCAGGCAACAAAAATGTGATCGTCAAACCTGACAATATATTGATGTTTCCCGTTTATGCTATACATCGCGATCCAAAATATTTTCCGAACCCGGATAAGTTCGATCCCGAAAGGTTCAGCGAGGAGAACAAGGACAACATTTTACCATACACTTATCTGCCATTCGGTCACGGGCCTAGAAAGTGTATCGGCAATCGATTTGCTCTTATGGAGACTAAGATTCTGATAGCTCATCTTTTGCAAAAGTTTACTTTGAAGACTGTACAAAAAACCGTCGAACCAGTTGTGCATTATAAAAAGGAGTTTTCGCTGGGCCCTGTTGGCGGATTTTGGATTGGCTTGGAGAAGAGAGAAATGTGAAAATCTTGTGCGAAATACATAATTCTATATACGGTATGGTTGTGTTCGTAAAAATATTATCGCATTTTTAACTTGCAAAACATTCAACGCTTTTAAAGATGATTAAAGTGTACAATAAGATTTATTTGCGCTGTATTATCATCCAATGCACAAATCGAATAATTGTGTTTGCTAAAAGGAAATGAAAAAATTGATAAGCATTGTCACTTGCTTAGACTCGCGAATCTACTCGACGTGTCGATCATTTTTAATGACTTATATAACTTCGACTTGTCGTCCAATAGCACAGTAGAGGTGATGGAGATACGATATCGTTAATTCTTTATATAAGAGTAAATAGTTTTATTGCGCGAACGTCTATTGCATTTTTCTACTTTTGAGACAATTTCGTTTCTTATTAGTTCAAATTACTTTTACTTTTAGTTCAGATTTTCTTGTAATTTATTGTAAAATTAAGCATTCGACGTTATACGTAATATTTTTTAAGAAAATTTAATCGTATCATTAACCGTTGGTGCGATATACGCATTATGTACCTATAATACGTATCGTATGCGCACTTTTTCATATTTTAATTATAACATTTTTAATATCTTTAAAATTATAATATCTTATATGATACCTTAGTAAATGTTCTAAAAATGCGGAAAACTATTTTATATTCCTTCAGAAAATAATTAGGGTAAATAGAGAGAACATTGAATTTTGTATCTATTTGTATCATAAGTTTAATATCAAAGCGCATTTCTTTCAGTTGTTTCAGTTTACCTCATATAAATGCTGAAGTTTAATTGTGTCATTGCCAGTTTCTTCTCCATTGACAGTGGTCTTGTCATTGGTAGGTTTGTAGATCCGTTAGATACTTATTTATCAATTACTTTTTTGGTCTAATTTAATCATGTTTTTATTGTGTCCCTTGGAAAATGTTGTAAAATATTTTTGTTTGCTTGAGGAGTAAGTTTTAATTAACTTCTGAAATAAAAATATGTAGTGGAAAATGTAATCACACTGCACGAATTTAAAATATCTTAAAATGATGAAAACGTTTGCTCTATATTTAATATTAATCTTATTTAATAACTACTATATATTAGTTTAACGTTTAGTAACTTTGTCATAATCCGCTATTTTCCAAGGGGCAATTAATAAATTTTTTTAATTTAATAATAGAACACACCGTTCATAGATACACTACATTTTACTAAATAAGATAAAATTGCATGACAAGTAAGTTAATAAAATATTATGATAATAGGGTAACTGGGAGGAATATTTTTTCCTATTTTTCTTTCTCTTTGAAGTATCTTTGCATACTGGTCTCCTTTTTCCTTCTTTTATCTGTTATTTGTATATGATTTTAATAAAATATTTTGATTGTTTACTATCCACTCATAAAAAGAGCCGTGTAAAGCCGGTATCAGACTACGGATTGGGATTGAGATTAGATTGAAATTTAATCAATCAGAATAGAGAAAACTGATCTCAAGTTTAGTGAACTTTGTTGACGCTTTTCCGCGATGCTGATTGGTTCTCTCATTGCGTTTACTTCGTGATGAGCGGCTGTCATTGCATATTTTAACAGTTATGTGTATCAAGGAGTTAATAAAATATAATAGTAACAGTGTAATATTAATTGTTTGTATTTAAGTATTCAATTCGAGAATTTAAAGGTTGAAGTATTTTAGCACTTGCTTCTACGTCAACAAAGACTTCTCTCTTTTTTTTTGTATTCATTCAAGATTGTATTTTAGATAAGTTTTACAAAACGTTTTTATTATAATCTTTATTCTTAATTTTTATAAAAAATGATACTTTGTGTAACATTTTATTTTTAGTAAACGGTTTTTGTTTTCACCCTGTTGACATTACGTATGAGATATTTTGTGTATAAATGTTTTACGATGACTATATAAGGTTATATCTTATACATGAATCTACGACGATTTAAAGTATTTGGATAGAATTAAGAAAGGGAATAAAATAACGACAAAAAGAAGGAAAGAAGTAAATAAAAGAATGAAAGAGAAACAGAATTTCTTAAATCATACTTTGCGTTTTTCTGTGTAGTTCTTATTTGTGTCAAATTTTTATTTAAAAGGTTAAGATTACTATTTAATAAGGTAAATGAGTTTGTTATTGTTTAGAGATAAATTAGTATAGTTTTTTACGCTATGTCTATTGCTAATTATTTTAACACACTACATATTATAATATTTGTCTATATGTATAGTTTTAATTAGCTTGGAAAGGAACAGGATATAAAATTTTGATAAAGTACAGACAGTGAAACTTGCAGTATCGGTAAAAATTAATAAAATTATAAGTCAAAGTAAAAGATATTTTTTAGTATTTTGAAATAATATATTAAAGTCAGATACAAATAATGTTAGAAGATAATTGAATTTATAAATTTTATAATATTTTTATAAAATATGTAAAGTATAAAATATGAGAGAGACAGAGAAAAAGGAAAAGAAGGAAACAGAGAAAAAGAAAAAGAAAAAGAGAGAGAGAAAGAGAGAGAGGGGGGTGGAAGAGAAGTAGGTAAGCCTTGAAATAATAATTAAACTTATATTGTGCGTAAATCGTCGATGATAAAGATGGTGATAACATGTTTCTTTATAATTTTTTTCTGCGTGATTAGATGTGATGACAAAGTTAAAGATGACGAACAAGAGAAAAGGAAGAAGACGGAGAGAGAGAAAAAGAGAGAGAGAGAGAGAGAGAGAGAGAGAGAGAGAGAGAGAAGTTAAATATTCACCTTTGTAATCAAAGAGATAATATAATGATAATATATCGCCTGTTAAAAATTTCATATATAAAGAATTATATGTATAGTTTTTGTTTTCGAGGCTTTTAATTAATTATTAAATTTATTTTTTGAGACTTTTAATTAAATATTAAAAATGTATTTATATCTTTGCGAGACATAAAATTAATGGCAAGATTCCGATAACCCTGGCGCCTTAATTTGACGATGGTTTCTGGTAGTACTTTTAACGCTGAACAAAAAATTATATAGGTCTTATAGGGCTCACCGCTCTGGTTTTCAAGATACACAGTGTTAAAGTTAAAAATAAATAATATGAATTTTTAAATAATACTTCAATTGTGTGTTTATAAATAGTACACATGTAGGCGAGGGAGGGGCTACCGCCCCTCCCCCGCAAGCAGGGAAGGGGGGGTGGGGGTAAACCTCGGTTCGCGTGAAAAGTTAAAAACCCATTCTTTTTTCTTTCGTCGCTTTGTATAAAAAGTTGCATTGTGTAAAAATATTTAATATCTGTAACAGATAATGTTATAGCAGAGAACAATTAGGATATTGAAAAAAATGGCACCTCGTGACACCTCGTTTTGCGTGGAAAGTGTATGCGTGGAGGCAGTAGGTTCCGCCCCCTTGCGGGGGGCTCCACTATTGTTAAACTAGACACATAGTGTACCTTCAAAGTACATATGTCGGCTTTCCACCGTGAAAAGTTGTAAACCTATGTGGCACCTCGTTTCATATCGACAACATATATCAAGGTCATTGAAATCGGTGAGGTCGCCCTTAATCAAAAGTTTTACCAACTTTAACACTGTATATCTCGAAAACCAGAGCAGTTAGCCCTATAAGACTTATATAATTTTTTGTTCAGCATTAAAAGTACTACCAGAAACCATTGTCAAATTAAGGCGCCAGGATTATCGGAATCTAACCAAATCAATTTAAATAAAAAGATTTGTTTGTATAAAATCATTTAAAAGTCATGTTGTTATATTACCGTAATTAAATTTTTCTTAATGTGGTATTACTAAAAAAATAGCAATATTAAATATTATTGTAAATGTTGTTTTGTGTAATAATATAGTAAAAAAGTTAAATGGCGCGCGCCTGTAGTGTTCTAGTATATGTATATATATATGTAATATACATATAATATTTTATACGTATAAACGTAACAAGCGCATGATGAATCAATGTCAATTATTTAAACATCAGAAATTTTTCGTATTAAAATCCAGTTTTCATGGAAATATGAGATAGACTTTTTTAAAATAAAATTATAATAATGAATGACTTTTGATAGAAGTCAAGATATTAAAATCTGTTGTTGTGCGCATTTAATCGCACAGCTTATCTTGTGTGCACTGATACGACAAGTATCATCGCAATGATTTCAAGTCCGAGAAGCGTTTCTCCCCCTTCCTATCTTGGTTTTCTTACATATATAGGTACATACATGCGTAAAATGCGCTACACGTACGTATTTATAACGTTCTACGTCGCGTCCGACGAAGCATCTCGTTAGTCTGTTACCTCATCGCATCACGATGGTTTCAACCTTCGTGTTGTTGCTGACTACTCTAGTCGTCATCGGCGTTCTGAAAATTCTTTCTGTGCTGCATCACGCGTATTTTTACTGGAGGAATAAGGGCCTACCTTTCCTGCCAAATTCGATATCGTCTTTTATAACAGTTTGGAAAGTGTTTGCGGGCTATATCCCATTAGCCGATTATTGCCAATACATATACCGTTCCTTCCCAAACGCTAAATATGTTGGAGCAGTGGATTTTTTTACGCCTGCCATATTTTTGCGCGATCCTGAGCTGATTAGAGACATCATGGTGAAAGATTTTGAACATTTCCCGGATCATCGCAGCTTCGTTGACGAAAGCGTAGAACCGCTGTTTGGCAAAAACGTCTTCTCCTTGCGCGGAGATCGTTGGAAAGAAATGAGGACTACACTAAGCCCCTCCTTCACCGCCAGCAAAATGAAGTTCATGTTCGATTTGATATCGAAATGTTCTCACGACTTCGTCAATTATCTGGTCGACCATCCAGAGCTCTGTCAGGAGGTCGAAACAAAGGCGGCCTTTAGACGATACACCAATGACGTAATTGCTACGGCAGCCTTTGGCATAAGTGTGAATTCTATGAAAGATCGGGACAATGAGTTCTATACAAGAGGAATAGAGGCTACCACGCTTCCTTCCGGACTACTACCGCTTGTTAAGTTTATATTTTTACGCGTGTGTCCACAGCTTGCTAAATTAATAGGTCTAACTCTTTTTCCGTCGGCCACGTCCAAGTTTTTTAAGAAGATCGTAGGGGAAACTATTAGAGAGCGAGAAACACAAGATATCCTCAGACCAGATATGATTCATTTGCTAATGCAGGCTCGGGACAAGGACAGTGCCAGTGTACCGAAAATGACATTGGACGACATCGTTTCGCAAGCTTTCATCTTTTTCTTCGCTGGTTTCGATACCTCCTCGACCCTGATGTGTTTCGCTGCTCACGAGCTGGCGGTTAATCAAGATGTTCAGGATCGCCTGCGCGAGGAGATCTTGCAGCATCTTACCGAAGGAAACGGTGAGATTTCTTACGAGTCGCTATCGAAGATGTCTTACATGGACATGGTAATTTCCGAAGCTCTCAGAAAGTATCCACCATTTATCTTCATCGATAGACTTTGCGCTAAGGAATACGAACTACCTCCGTCGCAACCAGGCAAGCAAAAATGTGATCGTCAAACCTGACAATATATTGATGTTTCCCGTTTATGCTATACATCGCGATCCAAAATATTTTCCGAACCCGGATAAGTTCGATCCCGAAAGGTTCAGCGAGGAGAACAAGGACAACATTTTACCATACACTTATCTGCCATTTGGTCACGGGCCTAGAAAGTGTATCGGCAATCGATTTGCTCTTATGGAGACTAAGATTCTGATAGCTCATCTTTTGCAAAAGTTTACTTTGAAGACTGTACAAAAAACCGTCGAACCAGTTGTGCATTATAAAAAGGAGTTTTCGCTGGGCCCTGTTGGCGGATTTTGGATTGGCTTGGAGAAGAGAGAAATGTGAAAATCTTGTGCGAAATACATAATTCTATATACGGTATGGTTGTGTTCGTAAAAATATTATCGCATTTTAACTTGCAAAACATTCAACGCTTTTAAAGATGATTAAAGTGTACAATAAGATTTATTTGCGCTGTATTATCACCCAATGCACAAATCGAATAATTGTTTTTGCTAAAAGGAAATGAAAAAATTGATAAGCATTGTCACTTGCTTAGACTCGCGAATCTACTCGACGTGTCGATCATTTTTAATGACTTATATAACTTCGACTTGTCGTCCAATAGCACAGTAGAGGTGATGGAGATACGATATCGTTAATTCTTTATATATAAGAGTAAATAGTTTTATTGCGCGAACGTCTATTGCATTTTTCTACTTTTGAGACAATTTTGTTTCTTATTAGTTCAAATTACTTTTACTTTTAGTTCAGATTTTCTTGTAATTTATTGTAAAATTAAGCATTCGACGTTATATATAATATTTTTTAAGAAAATTTAATCGTATCATTAACCGTTGGCGCAATATACACACTATGTACGTATCATATATATATATATATATATGCGCACTTTTTTATATTTTAATTATAACATTTTTAATATCTTATATGATACTTTAGTAAAAGTTCTAAAAATGCGGAAAATTATTCTAATGCTTATATTCCTTCAAAAAATAATCAGAGTAAATAGAGAGAACCTTGAATTTTGTATCTGTTTGGATCATAAATTTAACATCAAAACGCATTTCTTCCAGTTGTTTCAGTTTACCTCGTATAAATGCTAAAGTTTAATTGTGTCATTGCCAGTTTCCTATCTATTGACAGTGATCTTGTCATTGGTAAGTTTATATATCCGTTAGATACTTATTTATCAATTACTTTTTTAATCTAATTTAATCATATTTTAATATTGTGTCCCTTTTGGAAAATGTTGTAAAATATTTTTGTTTGCTTGAGGAGTAAGTTTTAATTAACTTATGAAATAAAGATATGTAGTAGAAAATGTAATTACACTGCAGGAATTTAAAATACCTTAAAATGATGAAAACGTTTGCTCGATATTTAATATAAATCTTATTTAATAACTACTATATATTAGTTTAACGTTCAGTAACTTTGTCATAATCCGCTATTTTCCAAGGGGCAATTAATAAATTTTTTAAATTTAATAATAGAACACACCGTTCATAGATACACTACATTTTTACTAAATAAGATAAAATTGCATGACAAGTAAGTTAACACGATAAAGCGCGCGCGTGCCGTAAAGATCGGGCGCCAAATGATTTCTGACTTTCATAAAACGCTTATATCTCGGCAGCCGTAAATGATAGAAAGATGATTAAAAAAAGACTTTGTACTTCGTATTTTGCCCTATTGGCATTACTCAATTGTATTACTCGCAATTATGTATTTTCGTTTATTAAAGCAATAGGTAAAGCGCGAGCTGGCCAGAAGATTCGCGCGCTCCGCCGCATTCATCATTTTCATTAAACGTTTATATCTCGGCAATCGTCAAAGACAGAAAGATGATTCAAAAAGCACTTTTTAGATCGTGCTCTACTCTATTAGAATTGCTCACTTTTATTATTGGCAATTATTTATTTCCGTTTATTAAGACGAAAAAGCGCGCAAAATCTTGAAGATTCGGGCGCCAAGCGATTTTTTATTTTCTTTAAACGCTTATATCTCGGCAACCGCAAACGATAGAAAGACGATTCAACAAGCACTCGTTAGTTTGAAATCTGCGCTATTGGAATTAGTCATTATTAATATTGGCAATTTTTCAGTTTTGATTACTAAGACGAGATAGCGCGCAAGATCTTAACGAAATGTGCGCCGAGCGACTTTTTATTTTCATTAAACATTTATCGTATAATATATTTCGGCAATCATAAATGATACATCGAAGTATATATACGATTGAACGGTATAACTTTTCGGGACATTGTCTCATTTCTAAGATTTCTGGAAAATGACATTTCGGTGCACATTGTCACGTTTCTAAGATTTCGAGATTATGCCCTTTCGGCACATTATCATAGTTTTCAATTTTTGTGATTTTGATTTTTCGGGACATTGCATGTCCACTTATAATCTTTAAAGCAGAGAATAGTAGAAAGCATAAATACAGAGTATTTTCTGCTTTAATCAAAAGCACAAACTATCGTCTGCTTTAATTGTAATCCTTTAAATTTGTATTACAAAACGTTTTTCGAATAAATTTGGGCCATGTATTCACATTACAAATTACATCTTGAATTGCAAGCAAGGATATACTCTCGGCTAGATTCTGTACGGTATATATTTTTACGTATTTTTTCTTTGGCTCTATCGTTTCACACAGTCGTGTCAACCGTCAACCAATACCAACACAGTGGGTGCATCAATGGACAAATAAACGTAGTGTTAATGGTTCGTGGGAGAACATGATATTTCCGGACATACCGATGGCATTCAACTTTCTATAATTTCACTTGGAAGCCACCAGCTGCTGCCTGCGGCTGACAACTTATATGGAATTGTGCTTGCAGGAAATGTGCGGTATACGTATGACTTAAACTCCAGCGATTTACCACGCTTCGATCGAATGGAGCGAAAATTTGCGTTTCGGGCGAAATTTCATGCACGAGAATAGGTGTCCGTCGATCGAACGACACCGGGATTATTGTTGGCACAAGGTTGAAGAATTTCAATGGAGAACGATTTCCGTCTCGTTACGAGTTCATCGTTTATTATACTTTTATCCGGATGGCGTTTCTCCACAAATAAGATATATCGTTAACATCGAAAAATCAGAAAGATCGATCACCTCCTACGCTCCTGCGAAAAAATAGCGTAAGAATTGAAGAATACAATACTATTAATTTGATATATTATTAATCGTACTGTGACAATACACTTTTTAATCGTATACTTTATTATTTCTATGTTTCGTTATTTTTTCAGCATATAGTTGTTTGGGTCAGTTCTTATTTTAGTAGTGTTGAATTTATTTGAAATAAAGATTTTTGTATCAACTTGCAGACTTTTGTGTAGATTCGAAGGAAAATTACGTTACGCGTTTACACTATTTCGTGTCAAAGAGTTTGAGTTCTATTATTTCATACGGTCGAAATGTACCACGATGCATATTATATATGTTACTTACGACTTCTTCCCCGATGGTTTAAAACGTCTCATTGAATGATATACTGTAATGATAAGGCAAAAGAGAGAGTAACTGCAGCTCTCAGAAATGTACATTGCATTTTATTTCTACAATATTTATGTATTCTGGTCATACAGTTAAAATCATTATGCGATCTCTCTGATAATGTAATATTATATAATTCTCTGATGTCTGCGTATTATATGTAACGTTAAACGCACGGAAACGAACGTAAATGATAAATTTAAACGAAGCCCTTTTGAAGATCCACGAGATCACAAGACTTATGCTCGCGATGTTAGAGTACAAAATGGATGAGGCAAGTTTTGTGTGTGATCGTGCGCGGACCAATTATACCTCGGCATATATATCCGGGTACGCGCGGCACAGTAACGCTAATTACACTGTTTCTCTCTACCATCGTGTATCCCGACCAGTAATTTATAACTCAGAAACAGGTCGTAAAGGGAATCGTTACTAATGACATCGTAAAACCAATACAGACGTCATATATTTAATATACATTATCCCCACTTGAAATGTCGCTCCGTGCTCCAATTTAAATCAAACCCCTCCGGGATGTATCGGGGACCCGGGGAAGAAATAATACCGGATGAGAGTCGACAAATAAAAAGATGAATTACGCCGCGATACATTTTCCTAAATCGGATATCGTTAAAACGTTGATTAACTAACGCTTTGTTTCCGGACGCTCGACTTCGATTTCCAGTCTTTCTTTTTTCGCTCAATATAAAGCATTTTGTTCATGAAGAGGATGAATGCGTAAGTAACGTAAACCTGTGCAATTAAAAATATAAGAAAGGAATATCCGTAAATGAATTAATCTATTACGAATATTACGATCAATAAAAAATGTTTTACTTCATCCGCATTGCTTTGAGTTCTTTGATTATACATTAAATAGTTAGTCAAATATTCATCCATTTTTGTTTACTTTGCGTTTCGTTGGACGAGAAAAAAAATTTGCACGCATAATAAATATTTGGGTAACCATATCGGTCCCTCTCTATAAATAATTCCTTTCATACAAGTAATAAGCAAAAAGGAAAGAGAAAAAGCAACACACGGTGTAAAAAAAATTACAGGAAAATCGAGCGAAAAACTCTCACAGCGGATACTATTATCTCTGTCGTGTATATTTTCATCGATTTCCGTTTGCTTCGGCTGCTGTTTGAACGAGCGAAAAATCCGATTTCATCGTAACTGAAATATATATTCAGGAGCCTGGAATATATCTATTCGGCCGAGGCGTTCATTCAACAGCATTTATTCCCTGATGCGCCCCTATCGGATGATAGCACCCCGCGCGTCGTCCCACCCCCTCATCGTCATCACCGAAAATTAGGAGTAGAAAAGGTTTCCAATGTTGCGGAAGAAGTTTTGCCGCAGAGTCCTGCACGAAACCGCGACGCGGAATTATAGGACAGTATAGACTATATATAGACAGTCGAGACACACACACACACACACACACACACACACACACACGAGGGATCGATTAATGGAGGCTCGGTCGCCGATGCGGTTTGGCGAAAAGTAACCGAAACTGCGACCGAGCCCTCCTCTCGGAGCGTGGCGCGAGAACGGTTTCCGGCTCAAATGGAATTTCAAGCGTTTAACTGACAGCTGACGAATCTGCGGCATTGATGGCGTTTTAGCAGACAATCACCGCCGCGTGCCAGGCGTGACATTTTTATCGAAATAGATGGTGTAGCAATGTGGGGAATACAAATCTCATTTGCAAATAAGCCTAAACTAAATTAACAATAAATAAATATATAAATAACACATTATTAAATTAATTGATAGAAGTATATTTTGTAGTCTTTTGGCTTTTATGCAGGAATATAGCAACTGTTATAAACATTTACCCTGGTAAAAAATTTTCTCATATTTTCTTAGAAATTTTGTAAGAATTGGAACTTACGAAAAATTCTGAAAAAATAAATAAAATTTCTCGAAAAAAGATACTTTCAGAAATAATTGCGATAATTTTCGAAATATTTCAGTATCCGTATGTATGAAAATTTTTCTGATAAATTGCAGATTTTCTCATTATTTATTTAAGATTTCTACAATGATGTATTGACGGGAATTATATTTTATTCTTATTTTGATTCTGAGTTTTTCTGAAAAATGTTCCAATTCGTATAAAAAATCTGAGAAAGTCTAAAAATTTTTATAGAAATTCTGATTCTAAGAGTATGAAAAATTCCGAGATATTTTTCCACCACAGCGAAATGCTAATTTTCTGATTTATCCCAATTATTAAAGTTGTTTTATTCATTTATACTTCAATATAGCTCAGTATACTTCAACTAGTCGGATCCTGTAAAAATTTGTGATAGGGATCTGTAGAGAAAGAGAGGGAAAAAGAAGTTAGTCGCAACTCGCAACGGCTCAGCTGGTAGCCAACTCTACCTGACTACCTGAGATCGTTTGGCGGGAAGATAACCACTAACCACGTGTTATTTATGTTGTGCCTTGGGAATCTTGGGATATATCTTCGAGTTAAAGATCAGTGACATTTTATTGTAAAATATCAACATGCTTCAAGATTATCTCTTGAAGCACCACACGAAAGACTTGGAAGACATATTAAATGCTACAGAGGATCACTTAGTTTATTCGATATACGTAAAGTAAGTATTTACAAGCATTTGCTAGGTTAGACTAGTGTGATGTATCTCATTGAGGCTGCGGTCCACTTGACGCTACAAATGCTTTGAAGCGTTCTTCTTCTCCTTCTTTCTTCATTGAACTCGCTGCACTAGTTCAGAGTTCATCTTTTTTACTCCACATTGGAAGGAAACTCTGATCTAGTGCAGCCAGTTCAGAAATAGAAAACAGACCCAAGGATTGCCTGCATAAATCTCTTAAATGTATCAATAAGAATTAATAAAAGTTATAATAATCCTGTAATCGTGTTCTTATCGTATATTAATGACTTTTCAGCTTTGTGCCATTATTTGAGGCTGATGCAGAGAGTGCACAGAAAATCTTACGTAATCCTAAACACTATTTACCACTGTGTAACGAGGCAGCAGTAAAAGCTCAGGAACAACTATGCAAAACTCCGCAAATAGTAAAGACCAAAGTATGAGACTTTATCAGTTATTATTGCATGTGAATTATGTGGATATTATTTGACTAGAAGCGATTATTTTTATTTTGACGAATAAATCTTGAAGTCTATGTCAATTAAAAAGTCATATCTACATATTATCTAATTTACAAATTTTATCTTTTATATAATATATTAACCAGTAAGATATTACATTATTGTAAATATTTAAATAGACACAGATATATAATTTCTATACTGTTGTTAATGAATATTAATATATTCTTATCTGGATCTTACTTTATTATACCATAACCAGGTTCACATTCGAATTACCACAGCACCATTAAAAATCGACGTAAATAAAATTGGTGAGCTAGTTTCGACATCCGGAATTGTGGTACGCATGTCTCAGCCCACAGTTATGAAATTGAAGAAACGTTTTGTCTGTAGAAAATGCAAGCATATTAATATAGTGAAAGTAGGTGAACTTCATGTTTAACAAAAAGCATAATATGAAATAACAACAAATTACAGTTTAAAGCTAGTGTAATGAAAAGTCTTAATTTTTTTCCTTATAGTTAGAATGGGAAAAACAATTGTTTAGAAATATTAAAAGTTGCGAATCATGTCGTTCTCAAGGTGTGACAGCTTCAACGTCTCTAGAACAAGACGATTGTTCTGATTACCAGGAAATGAAGATTCAGGTACAGAAGAAAACTTAATTTTACTATTAGAAATATGTATATTATATACTTGAACAACAATTTTGTATACAGGATAAATGTAAAACAGATACAAGGAGTGGCTATTCGGTGGGTCTGCAAGTAGTTTTGTTGGATGATCTTGTTGACAAATGTAAACCTGGAGACAATGTAGATGTCAGGTTCACAAATTACATATTTTTGTATTTTATTAATGTGTATCTATAATTGATATATAATTTAGGGGAAAAAATACCAATATTATAATTAATAAAATCAGAAAATTTGATTTAACGATTAACTTCAGTTATAAATATAAAAATATTTGTAGTGGAGTAGTTATACGAAAATGGGGCACGTTGAAGGTTGGCCATCGCGCGGAAGCTACGACGTTCCTGATGGCAAATAGTATTTCTGTATGCAGGAAAATCACTGACGCAACGTTCTCTACAACAGAAATAAAAGACACTTTTACAGCGTATTGGGAACATTATCGAGAGAATGCGTTATCTGGCAGGGATAATATTATCGCCTCTATTTGTCCACAAGTATATTTAAATTTAATATTCTTAAATATTACACAAAGTAATATTTTATAATTTATATCATTAATATCAAAAATTTTAATAAACCCATTCTGTTTCTCTTTTGGTTCTCGATAGTTATATGGGATGTATATTGCGAAATTAGCGTTGGCCGTTGTGTTGTGCGGTGGTGTGACGAAAACTAATGAAACGGGAACGCGTATAAGAGGTGAGCCTCATCTTCTTCTGGTCGGTGATCCTGGCACTGGCAAATCACAATTGCTTCGTGTTGCGTCTCGACTGACTACCCGGTCTGTCTTTACAACCGGTGTCGGAAGCACTGCCGCTGGACTTACAGCAGCTGCTGTCAAAGTTAGTACATGTTAAATGCTTTATTTTCATTCATCGTTTTTAGTTAAGCGATCATTTTGTAAATGAGAAAGATAGAGATATCTACTGTGAAAAATATATTACAGGATTCGGACGGTTGGCATTTAGAAGCCGGAGCTCTAGTGCTCGCAGATGGAGGTGTGTGTTGCGTGGACGAGTTCATAACAATGAGTTCGCATGATAGAACCTCTGTTCACGAAGCGATGGAACAGCAAACGATCTCCATCGCCAAAGCTGGCATGGTGAGCACGCTAAACAGCCGCTGTTCCGTTATTGCGGCCATCAATCCAGACGGTGGATGTTTCACAGGCGAAGAATGGAAAACCTGCTTGGGAAATCCTCTTTTGTCGCGCTTCGATCTGATTCTTCTTCTAAGAGACACTAGAAATCCCGAATGGGACAGATTGACGTCGAATCACATTTTGAAAGCTGCCTGTGAAGACGAAGAAAACAATTCGTAATAATACCCGCATTTCCCTTCCACACAATCGATGTTGCGATCATAGTAATAAAACATATGAAATATTACAGATATTCCGAGGCGTATATGGGTCCTTTGAATTTAACGGGCTTGTGGTCGGAAGAGACTCTCTGCGAATATTTCGCACACGTGCGTGCATTAAAGCCAACGCTAACCGAAGACGCAAAAAAGATACTCAGTGCAACTTATCTTCATCATAGATCAGACCCGTACAGAAAGCCTGAGAGAACGACAGTTCGACTCTTAGATAGTCTTATCAGGTAAAGCGAAAAAGTAATCATTTAAATTAGTCATCAATAATAAGACGAGAGATTCTCTTTTTCGAATGTTTTTTCCTGACTCAATTTCGATTATCGGCGATCTATAACGTCATTGGATATTTTCAGATTAGCTGAAGGCCACGCAAAACTCATGTACCGAACTAAAGTAGAGGTCATTGATGCTGTGACTGCAGCAGAATTGGTTGGAACTACACTATTAAATAGTTCCGATGCCGGTTGTCCATTTCCAACAGATCCAGTAGCAACATATCATTTAAAAGGTATATTAGACAATTTACGAAGTAGTATAAATATATAAAATATTTTAGCATTTTTTATACGATACTAATATTTCAATATTTTTTACAGCAAATGACTTACTCAAAAGGCTTAATTTACAGGAATTGGAACCATACATATAAAGACGTAACTTGCCAATATATCACAATCGAGATTAAAAATTATTTTTAAATTAATGATATTTTTATGATAAATATCTATTAGACTTGATAATCTTCATAAAACTTGACATTTGATGATTTCGCATAGAAAATTGTATCTGATATTTATGATTATATCTTTAAAAATTTTAGTTGTATTTATATATATTTATTACCATTATAATACGTGAAGAAATACAAATAAACCGTCGTATATCTCAGTTCCAACAAATAACATTTAACGCTTTAATTGAAAAAAATTATTATACAAATTTATAAAATTTCCAGTAAAATTCAATCTCCCTTTCTATTAACATGCTTCCTTGTTTTGATAAAAGCCGTTTAATATAAAACAACAATCAGTAAAATGATTTAACATATTGCATAAAAAATAGGAATGTACAGGGTTTCACAGGTTCATAAGAAAGCTATTTGTGAATATTTATAAGTAAGTTAGCATTTATGTTAACATATTCAACAAATATGAATCAAATTATGTTTTATAATTCGAATCTTGCAGTTATTTGAACTTGGAATAAATTTAATTACTTTCATAACTTATAATATGATCACATTGTCATGAGACTGTGCCACTAAAATATGAAAGCTAGTAAATATAAAGCAATTGTGTAATAATAAAATTATGATATGACTGATATTATCAATAGCTCGCTCATATCATTGTAACCTAATTTGAAGATCTCATAAATAAACGTACATGATAAACAGTAATACAAACTAATACATCAAACTTATATAGAGATGTGTATAGTATAATTTTTTCTTTCAACATAAAATGTTTACTTAGAAAGAAATACATACTGGTTTCGAAAGATTTCTTTAGAATATCTATTGATGCTTCGAAATACTCTTTGCAGTATTAACTGTACAATTAACGTTAATAATATAACGTACATCAGAGAATAAATTTCATCGTGAAGTATAATGCAATTCATACATAGCAGCGTTTCATTGTAAGAATAAAGTTTTTGCAAGACATTGCATTTCTATGATTGTTTCGTATAATCCATAAATAGTGGAACTAATGAGATCTATCCACTTACTGAATGATGTAAAGCCAGAACATAGTGTTTTTCGTAGAACAAATAAATGGTAGAATCATTTAGTAACGTGGCTGGCTAGCGTTAGCCATTTGCGTGCGAACCGCACTGGCCGCGACATTGCTCGCGGCGTTTTGCACATGCTCGTTTCGCAAAAATGTTGTAGCGAACTCTTGCTGCGCCTTTGTAACACTCGCATCGGAGGTACGATAAATGCGATGGATCTGAAAATAAATAATCTCACTTTAGTTTACTTGAGATCAATATTAATCTTCACTTTTTTAAATCTTAGTCTATATGTATGTACTATGTACCTTAGAAAGCAGTAAGAGATCACCACCTGCCGCAATAAGAAAGCAAATAGCGACGAAGAGCATAAGAAGACCGACGAAAATACCTTTGGCCGATGAGTCAAACATTCTAACTGCGGTAATTATGCCACTAAAAAATAAAAATATACAATTTGTATTAACATACAAGTGCTTGCACATCGTGCACAAAAAATTAAAGTGTGCAATAAAAATATAGTAATACAAATATATTACCAAGTTCCAGCACCAGGAATACCTATAGCCTGGATACCGGTGACGATTAGTTGAAAGAAGAAGACGAAGAAAAAGACCATAAAATTGAAAGAGCTGTCGTTCCTGAAAAATTAAAATAATTAAAATTAATTAATAATTAATAATTAATAAAAATAATTTCTAATCCTTAATTTCACTCCTGATTTCTGAAATGTTAAGTGGATTTACTTGAAAGCCCTGTACGCTGGTCTAAACCAGCACATGAAGGAGAATGGAGTGAAGAGTATGAGATACAAGATAGCCAGGCCGAATGCCGAGAAACCCTCGCCACAAAGCATCAAGACGAAGCCTCCAATTACATTCAACAGCAGAACAGAGCCGTGAACTGTAAACAATATTATTAAATAAATATATAATCCATATATAACATTTAATAAATATAATATCGTTTACAATTGAACTTACACATCCAGAGGTAATATAATTGCCTCACTGTTTTTTGGAAATCGGTATGAATTTCCACGTCGATATCTTGATAGAAGCATGGCTGAAAACAGCACTTGTCTGGTAACGGCGGCCAATTATTTCGTCTCGCTAAAGCACCAATAAATAATTGTGTAAAGCAATTTTATTTGATATTAAAAATTGTTAAGTATAGATGATATGTACTAACGGTAATACGAGGTATTTCTCAATTCCTCTTCCGCCCTGGTTTTCCATTCCGGTTCCGCCTGTTGCTAAAATATATATTAGAATAATTTTTCTTATCTGATCTTAACAGGTTCACGTGCTCCACAGATACGTGAAACACACTCAAATAAATATTCAATATAAATTTACATTTGACGGAGGTGACATGGTGCTTCCAAGCGCCGCATTGACTGTTTGCTGGGGAGTACGAGCGTACGCCGGAGGAGGTGCTTCTTGATTAGAAGGCTGAAGCGTAGCGGGTTGCTGCGTCGCACCGACTCCGCCATAGATGGGCGGATTTACTGCCCCTCTGACTTGTGTAGTTCCTTGAGTGCCTTGCTCGGCGAAAGGATTGTAATCCTCAAGACCTCTGCTAGCCGGTGTAGAGGTTACTGCTCTTCGTATCGCAGGATCCTATTACATATGTTACATGTGTCAATATCCATTGACATTCCTTTTTTAATCTCTTAATAGAATTTCTTATCTTATCTTCTCCTTTGTTCTTATAGATATATAACTGTGTCATTTTAATGGGATACAAAGAAATATATGTATATATGCATACACATTCCAATAAATTATTATTCAAAAATGCATTTTATTCGAATCGTACTTTTGAAGTGGGATTAAAAAATCAAACTATAATCAAATGCGAAAAGGAAATAATATGGAGACATTATACTTTATTGCAGCGTCACAAAATTGCACGCAAAATATAGTGATATCATTAAATATGTATGGCATACGAATAAAACATACAGATATTCAGGGAATTGAGATTTTACAATAAACCATCGGCGTCATATGACGATAAGAAAAGAGGATTGTCAATGCAAGCGGATTATGCCGACATTAAGGATGACACGTCCGATAAATCTTCGGTCGAGTGTCGCAAGTTTCGCTTATTGGCGTAAAAAAAAAATCACTCGATAGGTCGCGATTAAATCATTCGCGGGCGCGGAATATCGGCGGGGCTGGGCCCGATTTACGCCTCGGGGAATTTTTCACAGATACGCGAGCAATATTGGAGCACGGAGCTGCGTGTGTTTCGCTTCCATCACTGTCACGCACACGAGGGTAAAACGCTACTCACCGAGAAGGGATCGTTAATCGTAGGCTCCCCGAAGGGATTCTCGTCAAAGCCGGACATCTCACGTCCTCGTTTTAGCACCGACGACTACGCCTGGGCCGAAACACTCGGGGAGTCCGTACGATTTTGATAATACTCAATTAATCTTATCTAAATCTTGACTAAACCTGACGAGCCATGATTCCGCCGTTATGTACGGTGACGCCGTGGCAGCAGCCGTTCATCTCGGCCGACGTCCATCACTATAGTACCACGGCATGGAACATGGAACTCGATACTATACCCAGAGAGAGAGAGAGTCCGTTCATTAGCGCCTCTACGTGCATCTCAAACTACGTAGTCATGTCCACGATTATTTCCGACGGATAACACGACGCGTTACGTCAACGTCTTTGGTTCTACTCCGTGCTACGTCTACAAAGTATTGATTTTTATATTTCTTATTTTACAATAAAATTAGAATTAAATCCCTGATGGAAAAATATATTTCAGAATTTCTATAAAAATTTTCAGACTTCCTCAAAATGCTCAGAATTTTTCAAACTTTTATACGAATTGGAACGTTTTTCAGAAAAACTCAGACAAAATAAGAAATAAAATATTTTAGATTTTTCCTGTCAACGTGTATCTTTGTAAAAATAAATATTGAAACAAATCTGTGCAATTTATCAGAAATTTTTGTACATACATGAAATATTCCGAAAATCCTGCAATTATTGACTATATCTACTATCTGAAATTATCTAAGAAATTTTATATACTTTCCTCTATATATATTTTTTAGAATTTTTTATAAGTCTTTAATTCTTACAAAATTTCTGAGAAAATATGAGAAATTTTTTCACCAGGGATATTATGCGATTTTTATTTTAAACAGTATTATTTCTTACTTTCCAACAATTAAGATAGAAAGGAAGAGTTTAAAGATTATATATTAAAATTTAAGAGAGTTTAAGAGAGTTTAAAGATTTGTATTAAAATTAAGATTTATATTAAAAAGTAAAAATAAACCACAAAAATGTTTAAATATCGACAGAATTTATTGATCGTTAGAGTTATACACAGAAGTTACTTACGTTATACATGTACAATATTAAATAGCGCCTATATACACATTTATTTCTTACTTTTCAACAATGAAGAAGTTTAAACTTTTGACATTCATCAAAAGTAAAAGTAAACTTCAAATTTAAGTTATCCGTTAATTATTCTGGCGAAATAAAAGTTACTTATTTGGTACAAATATAAAATTTAAATATCAATAGAATTTATCATTAAAGTTGTATAGAAGTTATTTACACTATGTATGTATACAATATTAAATAAAAATTGTCGTTAATAAATTTATCGAATAGCTATGTGTCTTATAATTTTAAAAGCTTTGATCGCTGCTGCATTTTCCGAAACTTTTAAAGCAAATATTTAATGCGCGAGAAAACAGGCGAAGCTTTTTAGTGTGAGCCAATAATCAAATGAAAGGAAAATCGATCAGAAACATTCGCGATAGGTATACCGCGATTGCGATTTGCGATACACGTAGATTTTATAAAATGCACTCTTGGTTTCTATCAAGCGAAACCTTATTGCTACTATTAATAATTACTATTTATACGATAACAAATATATGAATAAACATACACTGAGAAAAAAATACTGTTACTTCAATTAAATGTGGAATCCCGCCGCGGTGCCAGAAACATAAATAGTTGATTCAATTGTATAAATAGTTGATTCAACTATAGTGTAGTCGTTTTAATAATTCAAATATTGAATCAACTATTTAAATATTGAATCAACTATTTATACAATTGAATCAACTATTTATGTTTCTGGCACCCCGGGATTCCACATTTAATTGAAGCAACAGTATTTTTTTCTCAGTGTATATATGATAGATCGAATTCTTTTCTAATTTTTATTTAATGCACATTTTAATGATGTCCTAAATGACGTTAATGACAAATATAATTCTAATGATTTCAATTAACAAAAGATTCTTCTTAACGTACCTAAAAAACTGAAAGAGAAATAGAGTATTAACATGCAATCTTAATCCCACTTTAATGTCATACCGAAAGGTCATTGCACCTCAATGTACCTTGACGTGTGTTAAATTACACGCTTGCAGACTTGAATATTCGTACGAACGCCGTACATAGAAGAATGACAATATGATTTACCACCATGCCTGACGCAGGCGCACCTCTTGCGATTCGATAATAGATAAAGCAACGTTATTGTAGCGGAACTGCCAGTCGCTATGCGCTTAGCCTACCGCGTTAACTGCTTTTTTTTTCTTTTTTCACCAGTACGTTAAATTCGCGTGTTAAATCCGTGGATTAATAGTTGATAAATAAGAGTGATTAATAAAAACGATCGTTATTCTCGTGCGTGGCTATGAGATGGATGAGGAGCGCGTGAATATTTTCACAAATGTATATTGCTTATTATATATATTGCTTCGTGCCCGCGTCTAACTAAAAAAATTTTTTCTTTCAAACTGTCATAAAAATTTCACTACTTTTTTTTACATTTAATTATATAATTTTACGTAAGAATATAGGTATTGTAACCTCATGTTAGATAAAATGCATTCAGAAGAATGATATATATCGACGCACAATTGTTACTTACGTCAAAATACATAATAAAAATGCTGTAGACTTAAAATTATAATTAAAAATTCCTTTTCTTAAAAATTAAAAATTGATTATAGATTTCGTAACTTCTAAATTTTTGTTAAGTGAAACGGATCAATTCTGTCATTCGATTGTAGAATGGATGTAAGCTCGTTGGTCCCGGCGGGACTTCAAGGAGGGCAAACAGACGCGTGCGAGGTTCAAGCGGGATACAATAAGTTTTCGGAAAACTTGCGAAGATTCACACCGCAGGCTATACAGTGTGCCATTTTTTGCGGCGGGTCCAGATGCAAATATGAGAATTCAAAGGCCTGGCCGGCTGTTCACATGGCAATACAGAACATCTTTTCGCATTGGTGAGCGCTACAACCGTTTGTTGAATTTTAATACAATGATAAAAATAAGAAGAAAATAATAATAATAATAATAATATTACTGGTGATTAACAAGCAAAAATACAATTTTGTCGACCAAAGTATGGCCACTGCTTCTTAATAAATTAATAGTAAAATAACTTTAAATAATGCTTCGTTTAAAACATAAAAATAACAAAACGTGTAATATTAGATATTTAACGAGTATCAATTATATCAACTGCCATATAGATCTGCTAACAGTAACTAACTATAATATCATTAGATAAACATGTATTCATTCACTTATATAGTTCTAAACTCTATTCTAATATCATTCGGCAATATTTATAAGTCGTTCGATAATTTGTATCGACTTAAAGGCGCATACTGTGTATCAGAGACATTTTCTTATTGACATTCTGTCGGAGCATCGCTCAATTGCAACAGAAAATTTTATTTAGATCAAACATATATTTGACATATTAATATGCGTTCCATTGCATCAGTATAAATATTGAGTAAGTAATCAGAAATTTGTATCCGTTTTCGATCTAAATTGTTTAATCTTTTAAATATTTTAGGGTGACTGACGATGTCCTTGCGATGGCACGACCCAATACCGCGATGATAATAAAGAAAGATATAATTGCCCAATTCCAAGGATGGAGTATAAAAACCATAATAAACCTGCAGACACCTGGCGAACACGCGAGTTGCGGTGGTCAACTAGAAGAGAGCGGCTTTACATATGATCCCAACATTTTTATGAAAAACGGCAGTAAGTAAAACGCTTATTAAAAAATCCGTTTACACAAAAAAAGTGTCAAATGACTTATATACTCGTATAGGTATAGGTATACGCAAGAATTAATAATCTTGAGATATTGCATTTAAACGAAGAAAATTTGCTTGAATGAAGTCATTTATACAGTTCAACTAATAATAAGAAAAAAAAGTTAAAATAAAAAGTTAAAATTCTTATAAGATTACAGATTCCTGGCGTACATACGAGTTTATAAACCTTGATTTGACACTTCTCTTTTTTCTTTGTACAATCTCATTAATTGCCATAAATTTCTCATTGCTCATTAAGAATAAATAAAGAAAAGTATTGATTTTGTTTCTTAAAATGTATCTTTGGAATAAAAACAAATCACAGACGCGCGTAGAAAGTTCTAACTTATAATTTAATCATTTTCTTAAACTCTTTAATTAATATTACATTTATTTTTAATATTCTTTGCTACTGGTGGATAAGTTGAAGCAATATTAATATTTTAACAAAAATCGTTCACGCTATCATACATAACAAATGTAACGTTTAAAAAGTTATTTACTCAAATCAATCTTATTGTATCGCATTTCGCATTTATATGATAATATATAGATTATATATAAGAATGACGGAGAAATAAAACAGCGACGAATTTTACTTTCAAATTAGCAAGAATAGTTTGTCCTTGTGCTAAACGCATGTAGAATCGTGTGGGAGCGTTTCTCCCCCAATCCTAACAACCACCAGTTAGATCGAAGAGGTTCACAATATAACATGCAATGCAGCAAAAGCGTATATCTATAGAAAGAAAAGTTCCGAAATAACGTTTTGCCTGCCGCTCGTATTCTCTCTACCACATAGGAAAGTTTTAGGCATCAAGCTGTCTTTCAAATACCGATCACGTGAAAATCTTTGTTGTAGTTTATTATTATAACTTCGCTCTGAAGGATTATGGTAGCGCCACGATGGGAAAGCTTTTGGACATGGTCAAGGTTGTGGCCTTCGCCGTGCAAGAAGGAAGAGTGGCCATTCACTGTCATGCCGGTAAATCGATTTTTCGTGCGGTGCACTTGACCCAATTGCATCCCCTGCAGCTATCATGGCTTTTTGAATGTATGATCATGTGAGATGTGGATGCATAAATTAGTCTACGGAAACATCCTTCTTTTTAAATTCAGGATTGCGAAAAATCTTATTCAATTCCTTTGTTCGAGGATACATATTTCTCTAATTTATTACATCTATTTAATGTCATTTAATCGTGATTCTCGTATGATTGTTACTTAGATCCTTTTGCATTTTATTGATATATTTAAAAATATTTTTCAACAATTTGTATTAACAAAAAATGTATGTTATTATATAATATATGTTGTAATATGATGTTATAAAATATTATCCTTAAAAATAACAATATTTATAGTCCGAATACATAATATTCAATATTAAGCAAAATGATATACTTTTCTTAAAAGTAACAATTATAACATATTTTTCCATATTTATTACTTGGCTTAAAACTTATTAATATCTTCTCTTTATTATTTATTAAAAGTTGTTAAATATCTTAGATTTTATTGACCGCTATTTTTTTGCTATTTATTTACTAATTTTCTATGTCAATTTTACTAAAATTTTTGTTAAATAGCTTGTATGCGCATCTTTATAACGAATCTGTAAGTTTCAAACGTATCGATTTAAGCAATAATTAAAGAGAATTTATCGTGTATGATATTATCGTGCTGCATTGCATGCATACAAATCGACTGACGTATATACATATCTGTACCGTACATTCGGATCTTTACGCTGCACACGCGAATAACTTTTATCAAATACCAGAGGCAGGAAAGACTAATCTCAAGTAATGCACGGTAAAATTTAATTTACTGTTTAATAATATGTGTGATGTAATGTGTTCAGTATTTTTGCGTTAATTGTTTTACGCTTTGCATTATCCGCTTAACACACAAATGCTATTTTAAGAATTACATTACTAATAAAAAGATTCAAAACTTCCTTGTTATAAATAAACAATTTTTCACTGAGTAATCAATATTCAAATTATTTCTTCACATATGATGAAACTCTACGTCTCAATAATTGTTGAATAATTATTTGGCTAAAAAGAATTTGATTTATGAGAAAACCAGTGCTAGTTATTGCATGATTTATATAATGTAATTACGTAATTCGGTTAAAGTATAACTATTGGCAATTATATTAAAGACAATAAAGTAAATTTGCGTTCCACTTAACATAATTTATTAGTTTCACGGACGTTGCCGCGTCGACAGGGAGTTCCATTCCATTAAAGCATAAAATGCGGGTGAAGCGATAAGCGATTTCCAACGTAATAGTTATATTTTTAGAGGACGATATGTATACTTTTAAATAATGTATATGATAAAGAAAATATCCATTTCGATATGTGGAAGGCTACATCGGAATGTAATTGTTAAATTATTGTGTGCTGGAAGTTAGAGATATAATCACGAGGCCGTAACAAATAAATGGATAATCTTCTTGTGATGGATTATGTAGAAATTGTTATCTAAATGGAATTGTCTGTCTCTACATACATTAAGTAATGATTTTTTATGTTACTTGATTATAAGTTTAATGCTGCTTGGTTAAGCTAAAGTTATAAAGTTTTTATAAAATAATGAAGTAAAGTTAACGTTATATAAATTGGTGTATAACCAATTTTTCTTTAATATCTTGTCTTTTATTTTGTATTTTATTTTTTCAAAAATAATTTATATATTTTGTACTTTTTCTCTATCAAATATTAATTCGATATTTTTAATTAAATATTAATAAGATTAAATTAATTTAAAATATAAAAGATACAAATGTTAAAGATATAATCGACAATAATCGATTATAAGACAATAATTGAAAGGTGAATTTTATACTATAGAAATCCATTATTATTCAAAGCGGCGTTTAAGGACACATGCGGGGTTGGCTATCTATTCTAATCGATCGATCAGTTTCTTCATAATGGCTACTTCGAAACTATCGCAAGTTCACAATCACTTGTAAAAAAAATCAATACTGGTTTATATAAAACGTCATGTATGGAATAAAATTGCAAAGATCGCAAAAAATTTTAATTCCTCTCAGAGAATTAATTAGTCATATATAATTACGTCTTCTTGAATCATTTGACTGTCAAAAACAGAAGAGACAAGTATGATATATTATTAATTGTAATTCTAGTATTCTCATGATTATATTAATCATCATTTTGTGAATTAAAATTGATAAGATCAGATGTAGCAGAAGGATTTAGATAACAAGGTGAATGTAACGAGCGCGATTAGGAAAGTTAAATTACAGGATTTATCGCGGTCAGTTGGATTGATCAGCGTACTCTGCAACTCCAGAAACGTCTTGTGTGCATGCTACGTGACTTAATTATAGAAGGAAAACGTAGATCCGAGTATTGTTAACGTCAGTCAGATATCATCTATCAAATATACCATCATGTGCATATGCAGGGTACAAATTTTCGCTTTTTGTAAGACTACAATTGACATTTCTGTTCTCAGTTGCGACATTTATTAATGTAAAACTTTTTGAATTGATAAAATAATGCTTTATCACTAACACGATTGTTCGATTACCTAACGTGACTGTCCTTTCTATTCTTGGAATCTAAAATGCAAAGAATGCTTTCGATTATAGTTAGTATATGTGCGCTTCCCCCCATTTCATATCTTATACTAAAATCTTACGTAAAATATACTTATACTAAAATCTTACACGTAATCTTAAATTGCGATCGCTTCTCTTCATTTCCACGATAAATGTTATCAAACATCGTTAGAAACACTTTCACAATTAATTCTTTTTAGACAATTATACATAACATTACTGAGTTATTATAATCAAGAGTAATCTTTTATTTGCGCTACGATCCCTATACTTATTTTATATATACTTTGCTTGCTTCCTTGCTTGTCATCTGATTAATGAGTCAGCAATTAAGCCGACAGCAAAACAATATGCCGAAAGTATTTTATTTTCAGGTCTCGGCAGAACTGGCGTTCTGATAGCGTGCTACCTTATTTACAGTCTTCGTGTAAGGGCGAACGATGCCATTAGATTTGTCCGCATAAAGCGTCCCTCCGCCATACAAACGCGCGGGCAAATAATTTGCATCCAAGAATTCGAGCACGTCGTGCTTCCGCAAATGATAGTATTCCCTTTGCACAGTACAACGGGGGATCGCAAGCCCTACAGCCTTCAATCGTACCTGAAAAAGCAATACAACATGCTACACGGATATGAGCAGCGCACCTTCAAGCAAATTCCAAAAGTGCGGGGCATTCTGTTTCTTTTTTCACAATTCACTTATGTAATGTTAGATTATTTTATTAAATCTTGTAATTCTTTTATATCTATAATTAAATAATCACTTAATTAATTTTTTTTAAATTTAATTTAATTATGAATAGAATTGAATCTATACGTTCTCCATGTTTTTATTTGCAATTCTTATTGGTTGCAATTCTTATTAATAAATATGATGTCGGAATTAAGTTCTTGAAATCTGATTTTTGAAGAATAAACAATACAACTAAGTAAAGAGTAAAGAGTAAAACAGATATCTTCGATTTATTTTAAACTTGTTTTAATGTGTAATTTTTTTGTCTCTCTCTAGTAGTTATAATTCTGTTGTTATTATTACATAAACAAAAGTGTACACAAAATTGTAGCTGCTCGATTTAATTATAATAACTATGTATTTCTTAGATCGTTTTTATTATTTGCGAGCGAATACTACAGCTCTGCGACTGTCAGGAAGACAATTCGCCTTCCGAGATTGCATACACGGTTTCCAACGTACCTTTTACGCAAAAGTTCATTTGCCACGTATTGGAGAAATTCCGTGACAGCAAGGGTAATATGCGGCACTCCTATTCCTGGGCGGAATCCCTCACGGACTCCTACGAATACTCAAGTGAGAAGTATTACATGCAATTTAATAATTAAGCAATTCTCTCTCTATGACATTCAATTAATTTTTACCCGTTCCTGGATTAAATAATTGAATTACTTGTCAAAATTCCACAACTTTTGATTCACACATGTAATTTCTATTGATTAATGTAAATATCTGTATATGTAATGTTCACAATTCTAATCCTTCTTTTGATTAAATATAAAGTAAATATTTTGTAAAATTTTGATATTTTTCAAGTATATTTCTTAACTGATTTACTAAATATATCTTGAGACATTACATGCATCTATATCTATAAAAAAAGGTATATATTTTAGCTTCCACAAAAGCGTGCAGCAGTAGTCAGGGATCGTCCCGAGGTACCTGCGATGATATAGGAAGGTTGAGCGATGTATTTTGCATGTCACCGGATACTCCTTCCTGCGACTCCACATTTCCAGGTATTACTATATTGATAAATTCAACTGTAGATTGGTCGATATCCTTAACTCTACGCCTATATCGACGATACCTCGCTAAAACAGTGGGTATATCTGACAAGAGGATCTTATTCTGCGACAGGTCTGGACGACACTTGCGTGGATGACGTCCTAGGCGATGGCATTCACGATCAGGATCTGCTTGATAACGACTGTTACAAGGAAATTCAGTCGCACATGGACTTAAGGCACGTCTCCCGCAATGATTACGAAAAGGTGACTGCCGAAGAAGCTATCAAAGCGCTCATCAGAGACAGCGCCTCACTTCCTGATATCATAAAGAAACGTTTGCAGGATTATCAGGTGCATTTTACATACCTAATGTACGAGGAAAATGTTTTTATATACTGCACTGTTAAATTCGTAGTGTCAAATTAGATTCAATTTGAGTCATTATTAACCATTTCTATAGGCCGCCACTTCATAACTCAAAACATATTGTTAACTTAACTAAAACAATGGAGTAATTTTACAATGTATGTACAACGATTATAAGCGTGTGCATTATAATTACCCTACGCATGTATATAGCAGGAACGTTCATTCAGTTTCTTCAAGCTATATGCAATTACTTGAATGTCTACGCTTATAATAACTAGCCCTAGAATCGCGTGTACAGCATGATCTATATGCTTACGGAATGAATCAATTTAGTGTACATCGCGGATATACTATGTGTGTAACTCGTATAGCAAATCGATTCGAATATGTTGGAAAATAATAACCAAAATTTTAAAAGAAAAATAGAAATGTCTTTATCTTGGTTTGCGAGGCATAGAGTGGTTTGTTTGTTGGAAAAATATAACGTAATAATACACAATTTTAGTAAATTATGTAAATCTTAACTGCAAATAGTAAAGTGTAATAATAATTTGGCTGATATTTTTTTTTAAACGTAATAACGTAATAATATATTGATAACGCTATGTGTTGTTATAATAAACATATTAGTGTTAATATTAAAAAAATTGAAAATATCTTTTCAGATTGACTTGAATCATCGATGTACTGCTTGGCAGCGATTAGAATTGGAAACTGATTTGGAGTTATTATCGACATTACTGTTCGAATGGCTGGAAAATCTTAAACATCCCCTTCTTGATGTTGACAGCCTCAGTTACATTGTCGCGTGGAGTTCAAAGCCGCAGCGGTGCCTTGGAAAGTTACCCGTCTATGCAAGATATTTATTAGAATACCTTTTGCGATTCGTTACTCGCTTAAGGCCTGTGACAGCTGAAAGTCAGAGTTTAATTACCAAAAGGCTAATAGCGGCACTGACGCAGCAAAAAATTTGGATCAAGAATTGTTTTCATCCCCCAAGTATGTAAATATTTTAATTGATTGTAATTTCTAATTAACAGTTACTTTATTAGATAACACGATAAATATTAAATAATGCAAAGTTATATATAATTAGGATTATGTAATCTTCAAAAAAGTCCAATAGTCTTCAAGAATAATATTTGCTTAAAGATGTTTAAAGACACTCGATATAATTGCGCCCTGTTCCATCAGTTCTATACCTCATTTGCGTCATATCGCGATCCCCAGAAATATCGATTTGCTTCACACAGTGCCTCACACAGTGCCGCCTTTATCCTATTTATATTTCAGCATCAATAATCATAGTGTCATGTCACGACCGTAAAGGGCATAAATTCATATAGACATATATATCACTTTTGTCACTCTATCGCTATTGAATCGATTAATCCCAATAGAAAAATATAGCGCAGCATTTTCTGACATCGTTAAAACTTGTGTTTCAGGTAAACATTTCCAGAAACTGCGACGCGGCACCGCTGGTAAGCTTAACGAATTCTTCGTTCGCCTGATGAACTTGATAGAGGAAGTTAACACTCAAGGACTGGACAAGCCTCCATGGGCGTCCAAGTGGGAACTGTTATCTAATCATTTGCGGGATATAGATAATCAAAAGAACAACGGATGAGTGTGACAAATTTTACCCGGTTTAGCATTCCGATGGATTTTTTTTTCTATAATTGCCAACGATATAGATAAACGTCTAATCTTTCATTTTTCACCAGGTATGGACAAAACATAATAATTTATAAATTATGCAAGTCGTCCGCAATATATTAACAATTTTCTTGTTAAAGCAGTGAAAAAAATGTCTTAAGTCTGTAATAGCAGCAGCAGATAACCGTCTATAGACAGGTATCAATAGACTAAACTATAAGGAGTTAAAGGGATGAGTTTTCTAATATAAAATAGAATATATAGTGGATAATACCTTTGTTACTGTATTAATATTGAAAATCATTACTCTGCCTGCGAAAAGTTTGACAATCGCGCACTGCGGCATACTGTTTGTAATCGAGCACTGTTATTATTTCAAACAAAGATTTAGACAAATCGACTTCCAATACTATCAACGTGAATTTATAGCTCGCTTAAAACTTGAGAATTACAGTACGGATTTAGCTTTCAATCAACTCTGAATGTTAACTACGATTCTATAATTATAAATCTATAATTATTATTTTTACAATGAAATATTCAATGTGATTTGATTTTTGAAGGGAATCTTAATATATTTAATAATAAATGCGTTAGTTTTATGTAAACGACTTTAATAAATAAAAATATTTTAGCAGTAATAGTAAGTGAATATTATATGCAAACCTCTAATCTTATGAAAATCTTTGTCATTAAAGAAAAAGAAGTATATAATTAATATCCAATAATCGAACAACTCGAAAAACAATTATATAGAAACAAAAAATATTACCGTATAATGTGTATATGACAAAAAATCCTTTCTAAAAAAAGGCATGTTAAGTCGATAGTCGAATTTATTGTTGCCGCTTTTCCGCGATGCTGATTGGTTTTCTCGCTGCGCTTACTTCATTTGCAGCTGTCATCGTATATTTTGACAGTTGTATGTATCAAAAAATTAATAGTGTAATAGTAATAGCATAATGTTAAAGCTAAATAGCGCGCGCGAAGCGCGCGTCTGTAGTGCTAGTAATTGTAAATTGTAAGATAAATACTGCATTCTCTAACTTAAAACATTCAATTGTTTATTGCATGATCATTTTGTTTGAATTCATCAAATATTTATTTGATAATAATGAAATCATTATTGCATAAAACCGTAAATACTTTATGAAGATTTCGCTATACATTGCTCGCAGTTAAATTAAGATTTTTTAAAATTTACGATTAATAATAACAACATATTACAACATATAACAACATATTAATAATAACAACATATTGTTATCAGCTGTGGATGAAGTTACTTCAACTGTAGGTAAAGTTTTTGTTGCAAAATTGTTCACTATTTGTTTCATCGTGATTTTGTAACAGTTTCTACATGTGCTCATTGCATTAAATTGCAATAAATTATACCTAGTTTAAATATTATGACTCGTATTTACATTCGCTTAATTTTTCACTGAATGTGGCTATCCACATTTCAGTTCAATATAATTAATGATATTCCGTTCAGTTTGAATATCATTAATTGCATGTGGCATAAATAAAATTTAGAATCAGACGGCTAACTGTGCTAAAACTGTGGAACGTGAATGGAAAATTTAGATCATTCTTTCTATTAAAAACAAAATATACATTTAGGAAAAGTATTTTCACGTGGTCAAAGATAGCGTACACAAAAATTACAAATAAATATCGAATATTGTTTTATGAGAATGATAAAGATTTAAAAACAGAAATATATCAAAAGGTGATAACAAATAGCAGAAATATCTAGGATCCCTTTATTAAGTGCGTTAACAGGGAATTTGAAAACAGAATTTTTAAAGAGCTTAGAATTCTCGTGTTTTATATATGTCGCAGTTTTTATTATATATATATATATATATTTTTTATATTTATATATTTATATAAGTATATCCTTTCCAGATAATTCTATATCAGCTAGGATCTTAATACTAACGCTTACGTCGAACTAGAAAATGCGATTTCGTAAATTCACTATTTACACAGTATGATATAAGTGCTTCCTGCTATCGATCTAGACATATATTATATTTTCCTAAATACATTAATTTACGTATATAAATCTCGATACGTCTAAACGGGATTATCAAGCATTATACAAACGATGTTCAGTCTTATCCAAAGAAAGTACGGTGAAAATTATAATTCATCGGTACTTACAATTATGCTACTTAATCGGCTATTTCTACGCTCCGTCCATTTACCAATTCCCGACGTAAAAGACCGGAGGTTGATAAAGAACAGTTGAAGAGAAATCGTGCATGGTTTTTCTTTCAGTAACACATTTAATTTCTTAGTAAAATCGGTACATTTTTACAAGGCAACTTATCATACAAATACTTAACAAAGTAATCCAGACAATAAACATTATTAGGAGAATGCAATAATTTTCAATTTATGCCGGCGGTATCTTATTTGATCGATTATACGGTCGTTCTTTATGGAATTTTTACATCTTTGCGTGAGAGCTCGAATTGCGATAACAACCTCCTTGTTTTCTTTTCCTTGCAAATTACTTTAAATTATATACAAAAAAAAGAAACGGAGAATATGTAGAAAATTATTATCTTTTACAATTTTGTCAGAGATTATTGATACGTTATTTTACGTTAAAAACCATATTTATTTGTACGTTCTTCTAACACGTTTGATTTGATTGCGAGGGAATGCTTCATTTGACGGGAATCCTTACGATGTGTTTCACGTTACACACTCGTGAGAATGTTGAATGGAACGCAATGAAATTTGTCATGAACATGTCCATCTCGATCACAGATGTACAATGTATCGAAATTGCAATATATTCGGATATTTAATCAATACACAACAATTACTTGTTTCACAAAATACGACGAATTGTCATTTCATTTTGTCGACGCGCTGTATTGAATTTCTCTAGCAGCTTCGTAGGGGTAGATTGAAAAATCTAACGAAAACTTTTTGAAATTAGCAAAAAACGGTTTTCTTCGGGATCCGACTATCTTGACTTTTTTTTATTAAACACAAATAAACATTAGCATCGATTTGGCACTGTTCATGTTGGGATATCTCGATCTATCTGATATGATTGCACGGAACCGCCGTCGCTTTCGTCAAAGCAAAGCATTAAAATTCTAGGTAATGCATCGCTGATTGATTATCGGGATTCGTTATCGGCAATTATTTTCCGAGCGTTTTGCAAAGTTTCTACACGCGGCACGATTAAAAGCTATATATAAATTTCTACAGCGTTGTGTGTGTGTGTGTAAGCAAAAATAATGAAACAATCTCTCGCCCGAATGCGCGCTAATCGATCGCAATGCCCGCGTACATAAATCCAAATTGCCCTCATCAACAAACATAACAAAAAAGAAAGAAAAAAAAAAGAAAGAGGAAAACATTAATAATAAAGCATCTGTGGGTACATGTAACATTGTCATAATACAAAAGATTCAGCAGCAGATACGCGTTGCGCGAGCCCGCCCAAAACGTCACGCGACGCGGCGCTTGATCGATCAATTAACCGATTATCAATTATTAATTATCCGGTCGTCAGGCCCCGCTCCTCCCCGCGACGTGACGAACGTTCACCTGGCAAAACGAGAAAATGTCTTCCGTCGAATTATCCTCCCGAGAGAACATCGATAGGGAGAGAGATAGAGAGAGATAGAGAGAGACTTCGGAAGTCAAAATTAAATGCAGACGGGATTACGGGGTTAACGGGTAATTAACGCGTGCACTCGCATACACAATTACACCCATGCGCACACATGCACACGTGTATATATATATATATATATATATACGCGCGTACACAAGCCGCGATATCGGCAGAATCATCCGTCCGCGAATGACGTATGCGCAAATTCCTAATGCCTCGATGAGTTTAATTATTTACAGGAGAGTCTTCTATATGTCATACACGTGTACGTTTGTATGTGTGTGTGTTTGCGTGTGTGTCAAGTTCTCTTAATTCATTATACATAATACATATAGACTTAGACTATTAATAGTACCATTACGCGAAAGCAAGCCCAAACGGCACTGAATCTCGCAAAATTTCATCGGTGAACCAGGTGACCGCCGAACGTTTATACGGCATCCTCGCGCGCACAAAAAATGCAGACATACACATACACACTTGCTCTCGCATACATTCTCTCTCGCTCTTTACGCTTGTCTTTCCTTCTATACGCGTGTGTGATTTAATTATTCCTTAACCCTGCAGAGATTTTACACTCAGGACGAGTACATGCGAAATATCAATTTCGTGTTTTAAATTATTCACCGATTCAAATCTGTCAAGCCTCACAACGCAGATATGTATATGTCTTGTTAATTAAAATTGGGCCGTGTCGATTTGAAATTACTTACAACTCGAAACGCGAAAGTTATACAATTTTACAATGATTTACTTTGTCGGTGTTCGGCAAACAATAATATTGCAATTGTAATTGTGGAAGTGAAGAAACGTCTCTTTAATATTTAATCAAAAATGATAAAACAATGCTTGCAATAACCGAGTAAAGCTACTAATGCTCTGTGCATATATTACAAATATCCAATGTATATACAAAGCCGTGATAATAAAGATTGCAGACAGTTTGCAGAAAAAATTTAGTCAAACTATATATGCACGTATGGTCAATTTGACTGTCGAAAATTTCAAATTCAAATATTGGTAAAATTCTCAATATTTGTATCATACCAATAATATAGTATCTTCTTATTTTTTTTTATTGTTTACTGAAATAGTCTAATTTTTGCGTTAATTCAATTATATTATAATCAAAAAGATACCTGCTTAGACTGACGAACAGAGACGAAGTATAATATATTCATTCATTAATCAAATTTAACATTACTTTTGCATTTATCTTTTAACTAGACTGCGAAAGTTCGTGAAATTCTACTGTAAGATCCAAACCAATTGTGGTCTAAAATGCGTTGTTTTCTTCAATAATAATAGAACAACATTAGAAAAAGATGTTATTTAGAGTTTAAGAGACAACAATGCAGACAACAGTTTTACGTGATATTTTTGTTATCTTCTCAAAACGCGTCTTAATATCGCTCGCTTAAAAAAAGGTTTATTGTAAAATTTCACAAACTCCCGCATTCTACCTACAGCATAAGTGCACTGATATATCAATATCCATTATGTGCATAACGCCAATAAAATTAGAATCGTTACAACTGAAACTACGATTGGACAACTGTGATATAATAGGTATCAAAGGAACATGGAAGATCCTTCCAACTTACATAAAAAAAAAATCTCACGGTACTCGATGACACGTCGTGAAGTTACACTAATCAACACAAAATTAAATATTTCATGTTTACAAAGTAACTTTGTAGAGCTCAAACTCTCTGCAAATAATTTTTCAAATTGCACATAATGTCTCGTTACGATCTAATAAAATATACAACTATACGCTTTGCGTTTCCACCAATCACCGCGCAGAGGTGACACAGGCGACTTGTGGCAATTGAATTAGCTTCTAAGCTCGACAAATGTGTTATCGTTAAATACATATGGAGACCAAAAAAATCAAATATATATACTGACGGCTCAAGAGAAATTCGAATTATTCACGTCGTATCGATTCCGAAACAATTTAAAGTGCTCGCCGTATACCGATGTGAGCCACGCTTTCTACACTTGTGTTTCGGGATTCGGGAGACCGCGCACTATAGAAGAAATCTACTGGCCTCGATTGTGGTGTGTGCATATAATAGGACTAGGATTGGACGGGGGATGAGGGAAAAAATTTGATGGGAGAGGGCATGTCGACATCTAATTCCTTATAATTTCGATACGTATACGTATATTAATATATGTATATATGCATACATAGTACCTTTTTTAATTTATTTATAGACTTCATGCTTAGAGAAGTAGGGAGATCATTAACGTGATTACCTCTTGCCATCGTTTTATGCAATATGTTCTTTTTTTTTTCGACATTCGAATAGCGTGACGTATAATTAACTTGCCTGTAATTGATCGGAGAAACGTTGATATACAATAGACTTAGCAACCAAAAACGACTTGTAACGTATAGATATATATATAAGTCCCTTAATTATATGTATATTATATATATAATTAAATATAGTGGTCTTACTATATATTCATCACGTATCACAGAAGGAAGTGCTAATAACTATAATATAATCTTGAACGCGTAATATACCTAACAACTCGAAATTTTTATGTTAATCATCCAAGACGTTGAAATGCTAGCTTTCAACGCGTTGGAACTTGAAAAGCACCATCTCGCTACGGCGCTGAGTCTATCCTATACCTTATAAACGGTGAAGTTAAATATATATATATATACGTATATCGTACAATTCGTACCAAAAAAAAAAACCGTCGAGAGAATCGTGTTAGCGTCGAATCTGGAATTTCGTTTGCCGTTTGTGGTTTACACTTACGGTACATCAATATAAAACGTCGCGTTAGCGATCTTCCCACTTATCCCCATTCGTAAAACGTTCGCTCGAGTGTCATCGATCGTCTCGCGGAGCCACGTACACCTACATAATAATCGTTCTGCCTCGCGGATTTCCTGACCGGCTCGATCGGAAAGTATAATTTGAAAGATCGTCGCGCACGCGCGCGTGTCGCGTATCGTGTAGCGCTCATTTACAAACATCGACCGCCTCCTGACCGTTTTTCTTTTTTTCTTCTTCTTCCTCCGACCGTTTAATTACCATTTAATGAATACGAAACTACTTACGATCAACTTCGCTAGACTATACAGAGTGCTACCAAGTGTAGCGGACGGGTACGCCGGGACGCATCCGATCTCGTCACGGATGCGATTCTTAGTTTAAATTTTGTGTGTGTGTGTGTGTGTGTGTGTGTGTGTGTGTGTGTGTGTGTGTATGTGTGCGTGTGCGTGTCTGATACTGGACCTCTTCGAGGGGTAGGAGGACCGGCTTAATCGCGAGAATAACACATTGCTCTTCGCTCGCTGGGCGAACGACTTAAAGACTAAACTCAGTCGCTCCCGTACGTACCCACCACCACCGCCACCACGGCTTCGTCGATTTATTTCCTAGATTCAATCCCGCCGGACTGTCTGATCGATTCGCTTCTCCGGCGGAACCGCGTGTTGCTTTTCGGCGATATTTTCCTTTTGAAAAAAAATCCAAATTGTTGAATGTATACCGACGAATATGGCACTGTTTCGCATTGTACGATAGCCTCGCATTTGGATAATTATATCCATGATAGAAACAAAACCAATTTGATTTTCTCCAAACGCAAAGTAGAAAATAGAAATGTATATTTCGCGCATAACATGCAGCGCAATATATTTCCAATCGTTTTTAATGAAGTTATATTGTTATCAGTTCGGTACAATGTAACGCAAAGAAGTTTAAGGACTTGCTAGACTTGCTGGAGTCCACTTGTCAGTGTGTTTCGCGTATATCTACGCACGGCATGCCAGCGCGAAACGCACAATCGCGAAGCCACATCGGTTCCTCCGGCGAAGGGTACTTTCCGTCGCGTTTACGGGGCGCCCGGTAAGGCGCGCCGACCGCAAGGCGCGCCGTGCACGGGGTGCCCTATCGTCGCTACATTAATTTCTAATGCAATGTACACGAGAGAGAGAGAGAAAGAGATAGAGAGAGAGAGAAAGATATATGTATATATTATGTATATGTGTCTATTAGATATAACCGCGGCTCCGGAACGGAAAAAAAGATCGAGAGAGGAAAATAAAATACATCGTTGTTCGCAATTGCTTGAGTAAGGATATGGATCGAAGGATCGCTCCCGAATATCGCCGAGATTATACGACGCTACATCGTCGTCGACCGGTGGTCGTACCGCTTCGCCACCGTCGTCGCTCAACCGAGTCAGAGTCCTTTCACAAAATTCGTTTTGGCTCCTTTTCGTTTACCTTAAACGTACCGCCGATTGGGACGTCGCGGCACAGATATGATACGTTGAGGGGGGACAACTCGTACGAAGGAGGAGTGTGGAGGGGGTGGGTGGTCCTGGAGGGCCTTCGTCGTCCTCTTCCGAATCTCTGCTTCCGTATACTCGCTCTTCCGCCACTTCTTTTATACCTCCGCGTTCTCTACTCTACTCCTGGGTCAACGTAGAAGGGTACTCCTCTCTTCGCGTGACCGGATCAAACGGGACACCTTGTATACACGTTTCTCATTTCTTTATCGGTTTATCGCGACGGGGCGATACTACGCCTCGACCTGATCCTCCGGGATCATTATGTCCGGCGCCATCGACAGGTCCTCCGCTATATCCTCGTCCTGGCCGGAGTCGTGGCCGTGGCTCTCCGAGTATTCCCTCTCGTCCGCCTGATCCTCCTCCGTCTCTTGCTCCATGGGGCCGTCCGGCAGCTCGCGCTTTATTAATCTCGTGTGCTTTCCTCCTTCCGGGCTCTGGCTCTCCTGCTTTATGTGCACGGCCGGTTCATCCAGCGGCGACCTGTTGAATCGACGACACGCGCGAACGTGTTGTGTACGCTTTTATGAGTGGGAAACTTGCGAGAACGCGCCGCGCCGCGCCGGTGTGTCGGAATACATATTTCATAGATCGCGGACAGACGCGCGCGCGGCGGTATATTTTTTAGCGACACACGGCCAACGGGGGAATAACGATTTCGTTTTTTCCCAGTATTGTTTCATTGTCGCGGCTTCGTGCGGTTTATTAAACTGCAACGGATAGTTTGTGTTTTGTGGAAGAGTCGCGTGTGGACAGGGGAGCTTTTTCACGGCTTTTGCGCGCGACATGTATGCCCCGGAATGGATCGTACAGACCGTCCGTAAACATGTCCGATGAATAAAATAAATTTCGCGATGTGTTGAATAAATAAAAGATTTTACGCAGGTTTCGACAACATTATACCGTAAGCTGAAACAACATTCCGAAAATACGGGGGGAGGGAGGGGGCAGAAATGCAGATTTGTTACGCGAAAGGGTTATCGCGAGAATTCTATAATAACGCTTTGGTCAATATTTTATATTTGATAAAATGTACTGTGAACGTTCGAGGGAATGAACGACGCGCTTAATGATAAACTTACATTAAGTCATTATGAGGTAACACATGTTCCTTATCAGGACTTGTCGCTGTTGACGTGCACATCGGATTCAAAAATCCCATGTTAGACTCCCCGAGTGCCTGGAAATACTCAAATTGCATTAGATGGTTAGTTATTGCCGTCTAATACCATATACAATCATTAGCTAATGACTATTTATTTAAAAAAAATTAATATACTGTAGAAGCTCGTAAACTGTCAGCGAATCTTTCTAAATGGGTGATTTCATTAATATAAAAAAAATATCTATTTAATTATTCTCGTTATTACTTTAATACGAATCATTTAACTAACATAAGACAATAAATTACAAAAATTTATGAGGATTTTCGTATTCCAGGAATTAATTATTAATAGTTACCTGCAGGTTGGCATTAAGCGCGTCACCGTACATAGTAGGACTATGCGTCAGCGTTGGGCTCTTCGACGGTACACCCCTAGATATTGACAGAGAAAAGTATGTTAATAATATTCGAAATTCGGCCTCGTGAGCATATATTTCCTGAAATCAATCACGTGTATGAATTTTCTTCAATCGTGTCAATGTTGGGACGGATCTGATAGAAAAGGAGGAGTAAAAGTTGAGTGTATGGTGTATTATGTGTTTGTGTGTATGTATGTATGCGTGTATTGGAGTAGTAGATGTATGTAGACGTATTAAAGACAAAAAGGAGAAAGATAGAGAAAGCGAGAGAAAGTGAAAGAGGTGTAAAGTGAAAGAGAAGAAAGAGAGAGAGACAGAGAGAGAGAGAGAGACAAAGAGAATTATATAAATATGAAAAATGTATACATATAGATATATATCAAAAAGAGATTAAAAAAGAGCGAAAAAAGTATCCGAGATACCTCTTACCTACTTACAGTGCCTCATATCGTTTTGTCCACCGCACTGGTCTCATCGGTGATTGAGCGAGATTAGATAAAAATTACAGAGAGAGAGTTTAAAAAAAGCGCTCCGGTTTCGAAACTTCATAAATAAAATAGTAGCAATTTGATCTTTTTTTTTCTTGCTTACGTTCGTTCAATTTTAATTACATTAGTATTACATTAGTTTCGAAACAAACGTACTTATAAACGGCCACCAGGTTACCTGAGCTTACCGTTCACTTTTGATTTACCTCGCAAATCATTTAGTAAGTACTCGATTGTATGTATATTGCATAACAATCGATCAAACACCCTTTTCTTCCCGACGATTTGCGAAGAGAAGTTCCTCGCTGTGTTTCTTGCAATTACCGTTAAATAATGGTAAATATACTCGGTCTTAACGTATGTCATCGGAAATCTTGATGAGAAATTTAAAAATGCATGCCAAGAAGAAGATGAGAAAAAAGATGTCCTGCGACCGTTTATCAAGCAACAAGGAGCGCTGAATAAAGAGAAAAATAGAAAAGGGATAGTGAAGATAGAGGAAAGTCGATAGAGAGAAAGAGAGAAAGAGAGAGAGAAGTTAAAAGGAGAGATTGAGTAAAAGTAGATAAAATTTTAAAAAGTATTAAAGATGAATATATAAGTAAAAATTTTTCGAGAATTATTATTATCGTTACATATTACTGAGATTTTATATTGAGTCCACATGGTACCTGTGATACAAGACGAGTCGCAATGATGAAGATCGAAGAATTCCACCCGAGGTTATAATTGTAACGCATAGTATACACAATTTACACATGCGCGAGTAGCCCTGACGTACATATTCACTCAAACCAAGAACCATTCGCTCATTGCGGAAGCATGATGTAAGATGCTAAGGTTTATTTTGCGATTCTCAACTTTATTTACCTTGGAATGACATTCGTCATTCCATCTTAAAACATTTCAAAATTTTAAGAAAATATTCCCAAGTTTTCTTCCAGCATCAGCCATGTGTCCCGTTAAAATTAATGTTGTTTTGTTTGAAATTGATATTTAATATTTTTAATATCTTTTTTTATACATATTTTGATATTTCAATTTTTTTAAATCTTTCGTTAATATTTTACTTTGAATAGTTTTTTCATTAATCATCATAATATAAAAAAATAAAATTTTTTTATTATTGTAAATAAGCACAAGTTAAATTGCAAAGTTGAGGAATTTTCAAAAGTGCGTCTAGTAGATATTTGCAACGTAGTTGAAAATCGCAACAGATTGCAAAGAAAACTGCATCCGATAAAAAACTGAAAAAACAGAACCTCACCAGAATGCTACACTGCTACGTCACTCTGTAGCAATGAAATAAAAATGACGAACGTAAAACATTACATACGTCTATTAACGTCATAGCAATTCTACGAATCAACAGAAGAGAAAAGTAATTCTCTACCATTATGAGAGAACCAAGGAACAAACAGAACAAAAGAAGAAACGGAAGCAAAACTTCAACACAAAAGAACGCTTGCCCGCAGAAACACACCACTTTCATACGAGACGCTACGCGAACGGCATTACATTAAGCGTCATACGTTTATAAGCAGTGTTTTTCAAAGTGGATAGGATAGTTTAGAAGACTTCATCCGGGAGACGGATATTGAGGATTCACGGTGGTACATGCGAGCAACTAATAAACACACATTGGAGATCCGGCAACTCTGACCAATCGTCCTGTTGTTGGGATGTTGCAGGATCGTGCAGGATTCAAGCTATCACGGAGTGCAAGAGCCTCGGGTTACAAAATACTGGTGACGTATACGGGTATGTCCTATGAACTCTTGGACGTCATTTGCAAAAGTGTGCAAAATTTACACGTCTTTCGACATACAGGATCCTATTATATTTTTTTTTTACGAAAAGATGTCGATTTTGTTTTTCTAACGATAGATATTCTTTGACCAACTTAAAACTAATTTTTTATTAACAATTTTTTATTAAGATTGGGCTAAACATCTCTTTTCTTCTAAATCCTAAACATAAACTATCTTTAGAATGATGAATTATTTTCTATATAAATAAAATCTCTTTAAATTCACATTTAAAACGTTAAATGAAAAACAATTTATTTTATTTATCTATATTTATGTAAAAATAATTATTTCGATATTTGTCACAGGAACAATTTTAAAATAATCAAAGAATATGTATCCAAAAGTAAATTTCAGAATACTACGTGAAATTTAAATGCTTTACATTTATGTTTAACTAAATGACAATTTTATTTTGTTTTTGCAAACCTCAATATTACACGGAATTTTATTTGTATTTGCTAGTGACATGTGTTATGGTCAAGTAAATAAATATTACATTAAAAAATCAAAATTATATTTGTAATTTTTAATAATAATTTCACATGTTTTTACCTGTATGGTTTCAGGATAAATGTATATTGAAAAACCGGAATAAAAAATTGCACACTTGTAACAAATAGACGAGCAAGGTAATAGTGGGATGATACTACTGTCCAGTTTTTTAAGGAATCGGACTTTAAAGGCGCTCGAGGCAGGCATGATGCGGAAATCATTTCCAGAGGGATTGGACAAACTGCATGGAGCTATTTCCTGCTGCCTTGGCATAATTTCAAATTACATCACGATATTGAGCTTAAAAATAGAAGAAATTTTCTTACAAAGTATATTGACATTTACGACTGATTGTGAAATCTAACTAATCCAAATTGATTCTTGCATCTATAATTGCAGCTGTTAGTATCACAAAAAATAATTTGAAAAAAAAAACACTTACTAAAGAAATTATTCTAATTCATGAAACCTTAACAAAGTAGTGCTATAATTCAAGTTGCTGTACACAATATATATTGTAAAATCAAAATCAAATTAAAAATACGTTTTAATAAAATATTAAGCAAATTAAACATTAAATCAAATAGTTATTTTCTAAAATTTTATCGTTTCCACATATACATCTCATTACATTACTCGTTACGTTAATCCACGTTTCACACATTATATAATACTAAAACTTGCTTCGTTTATTTTGCAGTTTAATACAAGAATTAAAGAATATGACGAAGTAAATTTGCTGCTTCGAGGCGAATTTTTTTTATTCCAAAGGGGCATGTCATTACGTCAATATAACAGTAACAGCTGCAACCGTGCACAACCGTGGAGCAAGTGCACAAAGACTTTTCAAAGGCAGCAGGTTGTAAAGCCCATTTAGTGGTTCAATTTGTAGACAACGACCAAGCGAAAACGTCCCGGTCGCCGCGTTTCATAAAAAAGTACCGCGGTAAGGTCAGAACGTCGCGCCAGCCAGCCAGCAGAATTCTAAAAAGTGGTAGTGCTTACTGTGCGGAGAGGTGGGGTGGAGTGGGTGATGGGGTTGGGTCATATTTCCTGGGGCGGCCGCGGGACAGATGCCGCCGCTTTACGAACTCGGCGTCGTCCACCATCCAGAATGACCCGAAGTCGTCCTCATAGCGCACAAAACACTTGTGCAATGATAGATTGGTGCGGATCGCGTTCTGTATACACAGACAAGACCACCAAGAATAGAGAAAAAGAGAGTAAAAAAGACAAAGGTTTCTGGTTGTTTTGTTTTTTTTTTGTTTTGCAGTTGATTGCGCATTTTCGCTTTTCTTTCGTTCTTTCTTAATTTTGCGCACACGGCCCTCGCTCGCCGCTCGCTACCCTTCCGTACGAAGGGGGGGTTGTGCGTGGCCTCACGTATCGCGCGGGGCCGGTTTTTGCTTGCCGTCGCGTTTCACGGGAGACCCCCCCCAGAGACGCGCCAGCGAGCGCTGGCATGTCCTCTCTTGCCGACGGCTCCGTCGCATCTCTTATTCGTGTGTCGCCAGGACATACGAGTGTGATCTCGGCACGATCTCGGAAACGTCGACTTTTCAGAGAAAGAGAGAGAGAGAGAGAGCAAAACAGCAGCACAGATTCGCAAAAAGAAGGGATGGACAAATCAGAGAAAATAAAAACAGAGTACGCAGAGTAATAAAAAAAAAAGAACGTATGTAGTAAGGCGGCTTCCTCTCACTACCTGACAAAGTGCAACACTGCGGTTCTCACTCTGTTTCCGTGGGGGGAGTAGGACAATTCCTGCTTCCGGGCATCCGGGGGGCTCTTTTCTCGAGATACTAGACTCGGGCCAGAGAGAGAGATACCTGGGCCCCCGCCGTGCTCTCGATCGGGTTAGTCGCTGCAAAGCTCACATGCTCGTTATGGAAAGCAACTGCACACGGACGCACTACGGATTTTTCCCATCTCCGAGAACGTGTGATTAGCATCTCTAAACTCTCTTTCTATCTGCGTGTTTGTTTTTATTTTTTTTTTTCTGTTTCCCTTCATCTCTGTCGTGGCTCTTTCATCGGCGACGCACTCTCACGCAACATCCACGCACCCACCAGACTGCCGACTACCATCACACGACGACGGGCAAGTATAAGAAATTCACACACACGCGGGTTCAAACACAGTGATGACGGTAGTTTCTCGAGTATATCTCTCAGTCAGCGTAAACGTTAACTTATTTGCGAAGCTACGTGAAACTTTCCAATTGAAAAAAGAAATAAGGAACTCGAATAAAACTTCGTGGTCTTTCGATCTCGTTGCGAGTGTACAAGTAGCTCTTATCAGCGAATTGTACGAACGGCACCTCGAGAAACTGCGTTATTAGCAGCAAACATACAGACAGACGACACAAGCGACGTACAGTAAAGATTGTTATGGCGTTTTTAGGTGTATAAAGAGGTTTTTATACACACACAGATATATATACGTATGAATGCGCACGTATCAAGTACAAACAGGTACAGTATAACTATGAAGAGAGAATGTAAAACAGGGAACACGACGTAGACATTTTGTGTAGGCGATATCAAATATATATATATATATGATTAAAAAAAGAGAAGTAGAGAGAAATGCACAGGAGAGCGTGCGTGTATGTGCGTATACATACATACGAAGGCCACAAACGCACTGATACGTGCGTTCGCATACCTTTAAAAGTCGCATATATATATAATATATAAAACAGATATATATTAAAAATACATATATATAAAAAGAGCTATATATATATACGTATAAGATAGAATGTTAAATATTCTTAATATATATATAAATATGTGTAAATATATATAAATATCGATATATAAAAATATGTATAAAAAGTATGTAAAAAGTTATATAAATATGATATATAAAACTGTAGAAAATTGGCAGTATAAGGGGCTGGGGGGCGGGGGTTGGTCAGCGACTATAAATGTAGTAAAAGCGAGTATAAGAGAGAATATAAATATGATTTAAGTATATATGTAAAAAGACAGAGAGAAAGAGAGAGAAAGTGAAGTATAGGTATATCAAAGGATTTCGGGGAACGGTAAGGAAGTTTGTGATCCTGAGAAACTATCCCCTCGATACACTCGGGAGAAGGAAAGAGTGCGGGGTCTTCGAGTCTGTTGATCTCCGCTCCGAAAGGAGAGGAGCCGGAGGGGGGTGGTAAGAAATATCGGTGTGAGAGAAAGTGAGAGAGAGAGAGAGAGAGAGATAAAGAGAGAGATAAAGAGAGAAAGAGAATAAAGAGAGTAAAAAGCGCGGTTGTAATTATTTTTTTCTGATCGATGGGGGGCATGGGGGGAGGGGCAACGTACCCGGTCGTGCTGCAAGCGCGCTGTGGGCGTCTCTTGTAAAACTCCACTTCGTCCACCGTCCATACGGCCCCTTTCACGTTTTCGACTCGCATGAAACATTTGTGGAGAGACAGGTTGTGTCGCACTGCGTTCTATACAAAATAATACACAGACTAAATAAGCAACGCAAAAAACGAACGAAGCCAACTCAATCACGGTCCCGGTAGTCGGCGAAGGGGGAAAGGATCACGGTCGTTTGTGGCGATTCGTGGCGCGCGTATGTGTATGTATGTATGTATGTATGTATGTGTGTTACGCAGAGGCGGTGGAGAGTCCTCCTCGACGATCGGGTGATGATGACCGATCACGCTGATGAGGCAAGAATGGATGATGATCGTGAGACCGAGGCGCGAGGTTGCTAAGTGAGACGTGCGATATTGTATACGTGTGCCGTATGGATTTGTCGAGGTGCCAAGGTGCCAACGAGCAGCGTTGCGAACGATCTCGTTGAGTACTCGAGCCCGGAAACCCTGATTAAATACATCTCTCGGTGTTTACTGCACAACGACGCGTATCAATATCTCGAGTTAATATTATGCGAATATATACGCGCATATTTCAAGCTTCCCGAGCTCTTTAATTCATACGAGATTCTCAACGTCGTAACTGGTTATCTCTAATAAAATTGGAATTTATTATATACGATAATAATAGAATGGGATATAGATAGAATTAGACCAAAAAAAACATTTATCCGTCAATAAATACCGAAGCGACGAGCTTTTAATGTTCTTACCGTAATGCTAAAATCCATTTTTTCAATATATTGGTGAAAATATAACGAGCGAAAATAATTAAAGTGTCGTAATTTAATTTCAACAAAAGTTATTAATCCCATAATTTTGTGTTTGCACATTTCACGTTACGCATGGCATATACTGCATTCACGCATATACTGCAATGTTACAGGGAAGTTACAATCGAGCGCCCGAATATTTTATGACTCCACGTACTTTCGTACAAAATAGCAGTTTCAGTCTTATAGTTACGACCTCGATCTATAACCTAACCCAGATCTTGTATTTCCTCGTTTTAATGCGATTCAAGTCTTTGTGGATAATAATTTTGACCTGGATCAATTTTAGGATGACCCGTTCAACAACGCTGCTCTTGAGAGCTCATTTCAGCCATTTTTGAAGACGCGCGCGAAAAATGCGTATTTATAACACATATTCAAAAACAGATATATATAAATAAATTATAAAAATATCTTCGTGTATTTAGAGAGAACAATATATTAGACAGAAATATTCTCAAAAAGTATATAATAGCTTCTATTTTATTTTTAAGCAAACATTTTTCATTAATGTTGTATAATATGTAGATTGTCAGGTATAATATTTTAATTCGCGATAGAAAAATTAATTTGCATAAATTTCAAGTTCTATTAAATTAATAATACTACAAAAAATTAATTTGAATGCGTCATTCAAAGATGGGTGCAATGGCTATTTAGCATTCTTGAAGAATACAAGCAAAGCTGCCACCTTAAACTTAAATGCTGTCGTACGGTTTCTACCTTTTTTTTTTCATTTAAACATAAACGATTAATAAATATTTTCATAGTGTTCTTAAGAAAGCTGTTTCTTCTCGGGACGTATGTAAAATAGAGTTTCAGAAATGCTAAGCGAACAAATCAAATAATACAAACTAATGTAAACAATAAATATGAAATAAAAGCAGCGCAAATTACTACGCAAGTGCAATAGTGTGCTGCATTAAAAAAAAAATTCTCTGTAAATGCAATTATTCACGGAGCTAATTTTATTATTTGAAAAGGATCGAGCAAGTTCTTCCAGGTGGCAGCTAACGAGGAGGTACGGAAATCCGCATCGCGTTGTGACATTCACAAAACAAATAATAAATAGAAAGTCTATAGCCAACCGATAAAATCAAAGTAAGAATTATGACGCGAGATAGCCCATCGATAATAATGTGACAATGGCGACAATGACGATGACGATGATGTCAGTGATGATGACCGCTGTTATTAGGCACTGAAGGAAACCGGCAGTGAAATCGCGACGTCGAAGGCCGCATAAGGATGAAACGAACCAAAATATGATTAATCGAAAGAGAGACACGGTTTGTGGCATTCCTTTATCGTTAATGCACAGCTAGTCATCTAAATCTAGGGGCAACGACAACAATTATTCATGCCGCAGGGCGCCGAATATGTAAAATTTGACGAGGCCGCGCGACGCGCGGCCGCTCGATGACGTATGTTTGTCGCCATCGTCCGCTATCGCCAACGATGTTGATCCTCCTCTCGGCTGCTCCGCTCACTCTTTCTCTGTCGCCCTCCTCCGCTCTCTGCGGCAAACCTGTTTGCGTGGTTTTTTTTTTTTAAATGTTTTCATATACACATAACCATGCGAGGCGAAGCGTCATGGCAAACGTCAATTACTTCCACGCACACTCGCACACACGCAAAAAAACGCACGCGCGCAAAACACTCTTGCCAACAAGCGGTTTGTCACGTCGGCTTACAAATCGATCATGAACCATCGGCACGTTGTATTCGTTGCTTCTTTTATGCCTGAGGAGGTACACGTAAAATATGTTAATTTTTATTATCGCCCTTTGACGTTTTTTTTTTAAATCGGTAATTTTATTCGATTCATTCCAGATTAAGAAAAGAATGTGTACGTCGTAAATCATTCAGGACACGCTCGTCTCTTGTGTCAGAATAAATAAGCGATTCATGAAATCTCCATTGAACACACACGTATCTCTACTATATTACTTAATTAATTACGCTTTTGCAGGTAATGCGCGATTTCTCTTTCAGAGATACATTGGCAGCAATCATTTTAAACGACAAAATAATCGACGTAATATGCCAGTAGGAATATATAACGTGAATAATCATCCGTAAGGACATTTCAATTCTATTTACTATTGAATTAGACTATTAGTTTACTATTAGATTTAAGAGGATTGCTGTTATTCTGACACGCTATTGAGTGATCTGCGAACGAGGGGGAAATGAAGGAAGAATATAATGACAGATGGCTCATAAATGACTCGTAATATGTCACATTTCACATGTTTACCAGTTTCTCCCCCCTTATTCGAGAAAGCAATACGACTATCATTACCAGCTGCTCTGCCCGGCACGTCACTTAGCCTGTTAATCCAAATCAATACATATAATTATCCGAAATTCTCGATAAGCTGTCATCCTTTCTTGTTAAGCGCATTCAGCTTAATCCGGTATTTGTACAAATACAAATTGCATGATTGTTTTATCCTCGTGGCTCCCGTTGCACAAACAAATTCGTGCTAACTTCATCCACTTAAAAGAGAGTTATCTCCACTTTATCGTAACTCTCCTATCGTAACGCTATTTAAAGATTACGTTTGAAATATACTTCAGTTTTCTTATAGAAAAATAAAATTGCTAGAAGTTTGGAATATTTTACGCTTTGTAAAAATTATTGGTTGCAAGCGTAAAAAATTAGAAAAAATTGTAGAAGCTACATTTTGAATATATCTCGAATCTCAAGTCAAAAGCTACTGTTTCTTGTTTAATTTTCTTGCTTTGAAACGATTGTGTAATTATACAACTGGAATTATAAGATATACCTTCCACGTTGCTGCGTTGCGCCGGAAGTAGCAGAATGTGTTTTGGAACCAGTTGTAAATTTCGTTGAGCGTCAGCTGCTTCTCGGGAGATTCGATGATAGACTATGGAAAAAGCAACATTATAATTACGTTAACTTGTTCTATTCTGAGCGGCAAAACATCATAGTCAAGGTATTTAAGTGTCCACAAACGAAAAGATTCCTTATGTGTATGTTCGTATATCGTGTGAAATTTTTGATTGCAATATTACATAATAATTTCAAGAATATAATAATTCTCTAATAAAATGTGGTAAATCCAATTAATAAATAATAAAATAAATTTTACTGCATCTAGATAATTATATCATATAATGAGCTCTTCAATGTAAAACGTTATTCAATCGGAATAATATTTAACAGAACGTGCCAACTTTAATAAATAAATTGAAAATTAATTTTCAGTATATTCCGGAAATTATTAAAATAATAACGATAATATGCACATTCAACCCCTATTTTATGTTGTTAAAGAAAGAATCCCCCCCAGGATAATTCGCTATGTTAATACGACGTGATGGGAAAATATGATATTCGGAGAATCCTTCGGCAATTGTATTAGCCACTCACCTGCCGAATTAAGGATGCATACGTGAACGGTGGTCTGACGTCTGCATTCTTGTAGAATTCCCTATTTCGCTGAATTTCTGAAACCGGACGCAACAAATTTCATTTACCCATGTGCATCATTAAAAACGGTAGCGGGTCGAAAGCTAATATTCTCGTTACTGATAAGAAGTAATTATGGGTGTTTTAATTACATCTTTTGTGCAAAATGATCTGGACGGTGGAATCACAACAAACAAGCAAATATTGTACCGATCACGTGAAATTATAATAAAATTTTGATCTTAAACGCTGAGTAAACTAAGCTGTGCGCAGTTTTCGCGGTATTTTTCTGTATTCAGAGAAATTAAATCGATTTGTATATTTACATTAAATTTTATATTGATTTTTCATGAAAAGCTACGAGTATACATTTTGAACTGCAATATGATGCAATATAAGGTACCTATATTATGTAGATATATCAATTTTATACTTATTATATTTTTTATTAAATGACGTTTTCGTTAAAATAATTTTATCTTTTCAGCGGACTTCTAAACTTTAAAATAAGAATTGATGATCAAATGAATTTAAAACTATATTAACTATATATGCAAAATATATCAAAAATCGGATATTCTTCTAAAATAATAATAATAATTTTTATATTTGCAGAAATATCTGCAGAGATGCATGCTTTTACAAAAGAAATTATATAAAAATCAAAAGAGGGCAATCCAAATATTGAAGTTCTTTACATTTAATTTTGTCACAACTACTGTCGTTTTTTTAAATAATTGTATATACTCTATAATATTGATTTATATTTACGCATTAAAATTGAAGCTTCTTTGCGTGCGCAAAAAATAAAGTAATTCAAACCAAATATATGGATCACCTCTTTCACGTTTAAAAGAAAAGCAACCAGAAAATGATAAACTGCGGCCAATCAATCTATCCAATTCCAAGTATTTGAGGGGTTTTGAAATCGTTATCTTAATTGTCTCGGGAATTATCAGTATAAAATTAGGAAAACTGATGCTACGTGAAGAGGCGGGGAGGTGAAGACGAAGAAGGGAGGTGAGCGCTCATGCAAGGTGCATCCTTCCGCAAGAAAATTTGTAAGCCACAAAAGGGGAATGTGGAAAATAGGTTGACAGTACCTTGTTGGACGTCAAGGCCAGCACGCTCCAGCATGTAGGGCAGCCCTACACGGTGGGGAGGGCGGGCAGCACAAGAAATAAGGAAACAACAAAAGCATCAATAAGAAAGAGGTTCGAGCTGGCGGATGAAAGAATTTATTTTTCATCTCTCGTATCATTTCTTTTTTTTTTTTTCAACGCATAAATTTCCTCGCATCCCTCTCTAAACACCTATAATGCTCGTTCTACGCCGCCAACAAGGTGTCGAACACTGTCGCTTTCACGTGACATAGTCGCTACCATAAGTAATCTGTGCGTGTGGTACAATGTACGACAGGAAGAGGCACGAGACCAAGAGAGGACCGTAAAGAGCACTTGCTACAGGATCGGTATTTTCTTATTTCGTCGGAGTGAATATGTTTTTCTGACGAACCTCGAAATGCCAAGAATATTTTCAAAAAAATACAATTAATAGATATATAATTGTCCTATTATAGGATTAAGAATATATATTGTCTTATGAAACTACACTGTTTATAGAGAAAATTAGGAAATGTTAAACGACATCGTACAATTTTTTATCTTTTGTGCTTTTCTCAACTTAACAATGCTTATCATTTTTCATTTTTCGTTTTAATGCCATAGCGATAATATCATTATTTATTTTCCTGATTTTCCAGACACGTAGATCTATGATGTAATTTGAAAAAAGAAACAGCTTCTCTTATTAATAATTTAATAAGAGTTGCATCATAGATAAAATTTTTTTAGATGGCGTTTCGAAACTCGCGCATCACTCCGAGTATGATCTTGTGTTATCGTTACCTTCGTTAATATCTATTCCAGATCTATCGACGGCTACTCTGCGCCTTACAGTGCCCTCGTCATACAGTCCTACGAATAGTATTTCATTTCTGAATTGTCATTTCTTTCGTTTCACCTTGCTTTGAGACGATATTAATCCACTTCCAAGCTCTCGTATGCATTTCAAGCACAAAGCTATTTGTTCGGTAAATGGTTACACCGAAAACATCTTAATTAAGGGCGTTAAATTTACAAAATATATACAATCCTATAAATTAAATAAATAAAACATAAAAACTGTACAATAGAAGATGTACAATAAAAGGAAACTATTTAATTAGGAATGAATTAATATCACTAAACTCGGTATAACAAATAGATATTATACAGATAATGTATATATGTTTCGCAAATCGTAGTTAATAATACCATATGGCAAGAAATTTTGATAAATATGCAATATATATTGTAACAAATATAGTTTTTCTCTCTCTTTCAACTTTCTTTTAACACAATAAAGTTTTATATTCAATTGTATATAATATTGCTTAGAGGAGGATGAAACGTTATGTGTGTTTTGTGGACAAGGAAGGGATTCTATTAGTCATTATGTAAAGGAATGTGATATGACTAAGGGTTGGTTTATAGAGTTAGAAAGAAATAAAAGAGAAATATTTTTGAAAGAGAATATGGAATGATGAACTGGATAGTGTAAAATTGAACATGTTGAGAAAATTATGGAGAGAAAAAGAGACATTAGAGTAAGGAAGAATAGGTACCTTTTATTAAGTACGATAGCGTGGAATGGTATGAGTGTGGTAATTTTGTATACTAAGTCCACTTCTTGGCATGTAAGTTGTAGTTAATAAATTATTATATATATACACAATTAAATATAAAACTTTGTTTTATTAGGCGTATAAAACAAATCGTTAATGATTCAATATTCTTTAATGCATTTTTGTAAAAATTCTAATTTTTGTTACTAATATGTAAGCGACTAACGAAACATACTATACATTATGCATTGATATTTCGACGTACCAATAATTTTTTAACACAGAATCAACCATTTTCCTTGAAACAGGTAAAACGGAAGAGCTGTTGCAAAATTGATCTTAAAACAAAATTCATCTTGGTAACGCAAAATGTGCGATTCTGGCCCTTATTAGTCCTAGAAGTTATACCGCTACCTCAAATATCTCACCTGTCAGGCGAGATAATGAGAGATTATGAGACGAAGAGATGACCTTACCTCCTGCCAAAGAAAGAGCTGACTTATCGCTGATGCGCCGTCTGATTGGACCAGCCATACTCGGCATGCTACCAGGCATGTTGGGCATGGGCGGTAAACTGGACATGTTGGGTATGGTCGAAAGTGGCGGCATCGGGGCACTGCCAAGTGCCCCCGACGGTGGTAGCTGAGCACCCGCGGGCGACCTCACGGCGGACACCAGCGCGGACATGGATACCGGTGACACCTGAGAGACCCCGAAGTTAGGTGGCGGCTGACTCATCAGCGCGGTGGAAAAATTTAGCTTTGGTAAATTCGAGCCCGTCTGAAAAAGAGAATTCCCGAAAGCGTGGAAAACGTGGCAGAGGAAAGCGATGAATAGAGATATGAGCGACAAATCGGGTATAAACTATATTGTCGAACGAAGATCATTTTAGGATTATTAATGCGACGAAAGAGAATTGCAAAGAGCTAGATAGAGGACTTTATGCAATTCGTATACGTACACGTACTTCACTAATTTTTCACAAACTCAGAAAAATGTAACAATTCTCTCTGCGGTTGTAGCTTTTAAAATCATTAAACACAAATTTAATTTTATAAATAAAAAACACTGTAATATGTATTTTCTTTTCATAAGGCTCATAAATGTAGTCTGTATATTTAAAGCACTTAATGCAATATGAATATGAATATCAATATATGCATTCTGCAATATGGATATCTTATTACATATCGCAGTGGCGTACAAGCTACACGAGCAATCTGATCTTCGTGGCGGAACTACTCACACAGCCGCGTTAAAATAATTAAGCCGTCGACCGCGTCGAGCGGTTGTCGTTGGCGCAGAGCTAATGCGATATTGGTATTCTCCGACTGCCCAACTTGTTAGGGGTTTTAATTAAGGCGATATAAAATTACCGCGGCTCCGATGAATTATTAATGCAAACTTTATGTATAAATTAGCACTCGACTCGGCAGCGCGTTAAAACTGAAATTCGCGCGTTGTTGTTAGCCGGCTCCGCGAGGAGCTCGTAAAATCTTTCAACGAGCTGGTCTGTCGTGAAAATCCGGCTTTACGATCTCATAGCAATACCGCAGCGGAGAGAAAGTTTACGCATCGCGGTCGGACCGTTTTTCCAGGTTTGGCTTTCAGTGTCCATATTCTACAGCGAGAACTCTTAAGTGTATTATAATTGCGGCTTACGATAAAAATTTTCTTTTGTAATTCATAGAAGATTAAATTATTTGCTATAACAATTAATTTATTGTTTTCTTGAGGGTAAGAGGTTAAAATAAGACAGTATTTATAAAGTATTTTCATTAATACAATAAACATTCTAATCTCTAAATTTTGAACTATGACAATAACGTTGAAAAAATTACAATATTTAAATCTCAAATACCTTTTTTGTAAAAAAGAGTGTGTACGGAAGAAATTGATGTTATCGCATGTTTTTCTTCATTATAGCAATAAATAGTTAAATAAAGTAATCAAATAAAATGATGGAAGAAGTGCTGAAGAGCAAGAATAATTATAAATATAATAAGGAGAATTTACCGATGACTCGGATGACTTTGGCGGTTCCGGGGAGGCCATTTGTTTTGCCATATGCAAATGATGCATCATGGCGCCTAGTCGGTCTCGTTCTTTTTGCAACTGAATTTCTAGCTGCGACACTACTTGCATCTGGACCCTGGCTTGCGCTGTCGATCGGTCATCCAATGTGTGCTCTGTATTTAAGTGTCTGCAATATTTCGAGATCAATTACAGTTTATTTCAATTCAATATACGTTGCAGTTTTAATCAACGCAACCATAAATATTACGATGTTATATTACGATAAATAAAATTAAGAAAATGCTAATTAGGCAAGATTAAATTATTCCGTAATATTTTAACATTGTAATCATGTATTGATCCTTCGGTTAAACTGAATTAAATAATAAAGAGAGCATATAAGCGCAATAAAATTATATATAAAATTAAAATAAATTGATTAAATTTATTATCGTTAACGTTTATGTTTCATATACATAAAAATTTTATTTTAAGTTATTTAACATTTTAGCGTAATTTTTCTCGTCGTGACAGGTCTAGTAAAAATTTGTACTATTAATTTAAAAGCTGCAGTCTTCAACCCAATTCGGCTTTGAAGTAATTTATAAATATTTAATCAACTATGAAACACTCGTCTATATTTAATAAATAAATAAAATACGGAAAGTAAGGGAAAGACAGCCACACAATCATCTTGCAAGAGTCACAAAAAAAAATCTGCGCGTCAGAAAGCCACGAAAAATCCCGGGCACGTAACGCTTCCATTCTCCAACTACGAGAGCTCAAACCCCCAGGAGACGGCAGGACAGAAAATTAAGCTCCGCCGCGTCGAAGATAGAGAAGATGGGAAGGGGGGGTGCCAACAACGCCAACAAGATTCCGTATTTAAGAATTTCCGTAATCCTTCTTCGTCGACGGAACGGACGGCTGTATCGACGAGAGTGGAGCAAGGGTGGCGAGAGGAGAGCGGGAGAAAGCTCGGTCGGTTGAAAGAACGAAGATGCGGGAAGGTCGAGGGAGCTTGAACGGACGCGAACTGAAGAGGGAGAGGGACAGAAAGGGATTAGACTGAGGGGCATAACGATGCGGTCGAATGTCGTGAATATTAATGAGACAAAGGTAATTAGCGTTTTTTTTTTTTTTTTTTAAGTAACGGCTTGTTTGAGGGAGAGTTTGCACCGAGACGAGCTACGTGATTACGAAGGAGTCTCTCCGGATGGAATGGAAGCCGCTGCGGTTGCGCCTCGAAGCCGATGAGCGAAAGCGCCTGATGTCAATGAGATACGCTGACACGAGCGATTTTTCTACACTTTCTTCGCCTCATTCTCCCCAATTTAATTACCGACTTTATTCCTCCTATTTCTTCAGCTTCCCGTATACGAGAGGTATTCGAGACTTCTTTTCCGCGTTTACCTGTCTACGTGGAAACGGTTTACCTCTCTAAAATATATTGCATTATTGACGATAAGGTCGGACTTGTGTGGTTTAACGCAAATTATGGATATTTTTCGATTCGTTATTAATGGAATAAATTACGATAAATATCTTATTTGTTACTTGGTATAGCTGGAGACGATTTTTAATAAACGGCACATATAATTTTGAGATATCAAAAATACATTAAATATATACGAAAGAAATAGATTGGAAAACTCACTTAAGGAATGCTTGATAGTCTTCACAAATTACTTCACAGCCTGGCCACTTGCAAACCCCATGGCCATAGAGGGGATGGACCTTGTCGTTGCAGGAGGCGTCCAGCGGCTTCTCGTCCATCGGCGTTGTGCCGTTTACCTCGGACCGTCGGCTCGAAGCTATCGAATTCAGAATGCCTGCGATAGTTCGGCAAACGAACGTCGCATTCGCAAAAGTAAAAACATAAGCATGGAGAAATTAGAGTAGAAAAAAACGAGCAAGCTCGAGATCATCGAGAAAAGCGTGAAACTATTGTTTTACCGTTCAATCCAGAATTGGATTTCGACACGTTGGAATTCTGGTGGGATTCCGGTGTATCCGAGGGCTCTGACTTCCATGACGGGAGAGTATCACCTGGCGGTGCCAAACCTGCTTGAAATTTAGAAAGAGGCACCTATTTATAAATGGCTAAGCGAAAAGATGACAATCGTCAATTTATTTGTCATAGTTTGCATGAAAGTATGTCTATCGTTAAATTTTTGTCATTAAAATAGTGTTAAAGAAAAATTTGATTGCTTAGAAAAATATATCGCATCGCATAATAATATCAGGTCGTAAGTCTTAGAGAAAAACTCCGCATCATAGATACTTAAACGTCATGGTAAACAATATTGCGCGTCTCGAAGCAGTCACGTGTGTCAAGCAAACATGCGTGCGGACGAAAGACGAAGCGACGCGTCGACGAGGAGGCGTAGGAGGAATACGGAAGTGCGAGAAGGGAGCGAAAACTGAACGAGATAGTAGTTCAACTTCCGAGAGATGAAAAAAATAAAGAGACGACAAAGCGTGCGGTGGGAAGGCCGAATTCAGGGTCAAGGATGACAGTCAGATTCGTTTCATGTATGAACTCTCCATGTATGAATTCGAAGCGCAACAATGGTGAATCACGGCTGCTATTTCGAACTTCGAACAGTCCTTTCGAACATATGTGTCACGTATACGTATGTGTCAGAGAGGAAAACATCATTGGAGTAAGCTCCGGCATGTAATCGAAACGCTTCTGCGTGAAAAGTTTTGTCCAGGGTGAAAAGCAAGAAAGGGAGACACAAGGGAGAATGGAGGGAGAGAAGAAAATGAAATTAAAATGAAGAAATAAAAGAGACGTAGCTCGTAGAGGTTCAAACCCAGGGGGAATTGGTACATCGGATCGACATCGGTCAGACGTCTTTTAGACGTGTCTAACGTCGTAAATCCTAACGTACAATCCTTTAAAGGACTGTACAGGAGATGCTGGATCGTTTTAGTGTAAAATCAAAGGGATGCCTCCAATTTCAAAGCTTACCTTCGTCTTTGTGCATGTGCTGCTGATGACACGTGACTTCCACGACACGAGTGTGTCACGCTGCAAATACATTGCACGCATATGTGTTTTGTTGCGGCGTGTGATATTGCCTTCGTACGAATTCCTATGTTTATGCGATGCAATCGTGTTAGAAGGTAAAAAGGCGTGTGACAATAACACGCGAATTAAAAATACATGTTTGCATAATCCTTTTATCACGAACGTGAACGTGCGTTGATGAAAACGTCGATTTCCTGATGATTAGAGATATGTACTGACGCAGAATGCGTGCAAGACATTAAAACAACGAACGATTATCTTTGAAAAAGTTGTTCACGTAATTGCAAGATACAAATATCATTTTTGAATCGGGAAATAGGAAGTCTCGATCATCTTTTTGAAGAATTCTTCGTTTTATATGTAAAGAATAGAGAGAATACAGCGAATATGTGCAGTGTTCTTATAATATTTCGTCTAGAATATTTTTTAAATATATTTTATTGTAATCATGAATGTCTCATGCCCACAATACTTTATCAACATCAATATATATAATCATATCTAAAAATTATTTGACTGCTAAAGCATGCCAAAATATTTTCAATCAAGCACATTAATTTTGTTGCATAAATACCTGAAGAGGGGTTATGACCCTGAAGACTCAGTCCTTGCTGCAACAGATATTGCCTTTGCGTGATCTGCAGTTGCTGTATCAGCTGCTGCTGCTGAATCGCTAGTTGCTGGAGAGGCGCCGATGCCTTCTTCTTGTCCGCCGTTTGCAATAAATGCGTCTGTTGAAATAAGTTCAGCTGCAATTGTTCCTGCAGTTGCTGCATTGCCTGCTCCAGTTGTTTTTTGTTGAGTTCCGCGAGTTGATGCTGATGCTAAAACAAATTTGGCGGTATTAAAAAATGTAAGTATATTTTATATCACTTTATCAGCCCAATATATTGACGTTTATATCGTCATCATAACATATAATTGACATAAGAAGCGAACGATTTGAGCAAAAGAAAGAACTCAATTATTTTTATTTTGTAAACATTATATTAATCATAATAACGTTTTCCGCATAAGTTTCCTACATATTTTCTAATTAAAAGATGTAGAGATAATTAATTATAAATCAAACGATATCGTCGACAGCTTATTATTAAACGTCAGGGAAGTGAACGTTTCGCTCTCCTGCCAAATTAGTCGGTCGGAATAAAAAAGGAGAGGAAAAAAGGGCGGCACTTACGTCTTGGAATGATGAATAAATCACGGGCGCAGATAATTCGCGGCACCAAGGGGGCAAGAAGATAGAGGGCAGTTGATGGGTAGCTCGAAGACAAACAACGAGACACAACGGCTGATGGCGATGCTTAATTGCTTACCTCACCCTCCGGACTAACTCCCTCCGCCTATTTCATTTCTCGGTCTCTCTCTCGTGCGCCTCGAGGATATTTTAAAACAAACTTCGAGGTACGCACCCTTTATCATATTATTATAAACGAACACTCTGCACGATTAATGGGCGCAAACACGTTCCCGCTAATAAGCATTTTCCATGTTCATATTAAGCATAAGATTTTCTTTATATTTCGTATTTACCTGGTACTTCATGTACATTTTTTTTTGCCGCAATTATAAATTTTGATGACGTTCGAGAAATCTTTCCAATATTTACAACACGGGACTGACCTGTGATTCGACTTATAATTTAAATTGTGTGCAATAATTATTCATCTTTACTAATTAAATTTTACACGAGCATTAAAGTCAATGTTACTCATAATCTTGGAAATGACTAAAACAAAACGTTTCCTATTCGGTCCGGCGCGCTTCCTTCTCTTCAAAGAATAGTGTTTCCGCTACAATAAACTACACAGTGGCATGAAAAAATATTTGTTGTCGCTTACGTTGTGATATTTTTGAAAAGGAATATCAGAGTGCTTATTGGATCGTAGGCGCCGGGATAACACTGCGGCTGGATAGCAAAAGTGGTTCGCGCGACGTGTATTGTTATCGTAGCGATATAGAAGGGACTACCTGTTTACACAGACCGAGTATCAACCCTCTCGCTACAGCATCGAACTTCGGTCGGCCGCGAATTGCGCGTACACCGAAATTCAAAACCTCTTTTAAGATTAGACTTCCTCACGAAAGTGTCTTACGTTTCCGTTTCGTTTGTTCAATTAAGAGTTAAATTTACGATACTTGCGTCATTAAATTACAACGTTATATTTGCACCTGCACACAGCTCGGGTTGTACGCGAAATGAAAATGTATTCGTGTAAAAGGTACGAAAGATTTCTGCCGACAAATTTATCCATTGAGTAAATAACTCTGAGCGAAATAGTTATTTTCATTGAAAGGAGAATAGCTTTTTTGCACGAAAGTCGTTAATTCGTAACTACTGCTTCTACCAATTTCTGGATTGGTTAATTATTAGACGTTATTATTAGACGTTATTAGTGAAATTGTACATTAGTGATACTATGCCTAATGAATAATCGATGGAACGATCGAGCGAAATTGGAAAAACGTTTTAGCAATAACTAATTTATATTGCATTACTGATTGCTTTGAAGGCTAAATTGTTTCTTTTAGTGTAATGTAAGATGTCTTTCCCATTTTATCAAGAATTTCATATAATGTAAAATAAAACAATTAGATATTTCACTTACGTTCTTTAAAGAAGAGAAATAACCGAATCGTTCCTGATTAGATGCATGATCGGAAGATGAATCCTGCAATTTAACGCGATATATTGTGAATAAAGCAATAAAAAGATTAATAAATGCAAAAGATGTAAAACTTAAAGTAACAAACTTTATGTACTGCAAAATTATATATACAAGAACGAAAATGAATAATATATTGCTAAAATTTGATTGAAAATTGATTGATCATAACGTTGATCATAATGTCTTAAAATTTTAAAGAATATATTGATTTATTATATCTACATTTACAACAAATATAATAAAAATACAACAGATAAATTGTAAACAAAAAGTATTATAAAGTTTATCAATAAAATATTGTTTTCTTTACCTTATCTTATGCATTTATAAATAATAAACAAAAACAAATAATAAAAATATTCATTAGACATTCGTATAAATTCTTATTAAATAAGTGCTCACAAAATGCTAAAAAGAATAAACGCACGAATGGAATTCACCTGATGGTGTTGCTGTTGTTGTTGCTGCATGTACAACGTGTGCTGCTGCATAAAGGATTGCAGTTGCGTGGGGCTGAGTATATGTTGCTGCAGCAATTGTTGCATCTGATGGAGGCCGCTCGCCGAGCTGAGCATCATCTGCGAGGGGGTCTGCGACGGCGGTGCCCCTGGCGGGCCACCGGGTGGCGGGCCCTGGGAAGGATTCGGCGGTGAACCCCTCTGTGGGGCCTGCGGGCTCTGATGCGGGCTAGGTTGGGGCCCCGGTGCCCCTGAGCTGGGCTGTTGCGATTGCTGCGTGATGATTGGCTGCTTTTGCTGGGTCATGGGTGCTGGTGTCACTGCGTGCCCGGCGGGACTGAGCTTCCCATTGCTTTGGTACTCGATGCTGAGATCCTGCTGCTGCTGTTGCTGCTGCTGTTGCTGCTGCTGTTGATCAGCAACGCCGCCGCCGCCGCCGGCCTCCGCTATACTGCCTCTGCCGGAGTCGCGATTGCGGGCCGTAGACAGGCGGTCCCTGTCGCGGCACTCGCGGTCCCGCGACGAGAAGACGCTGTCGCGCGATTGCTGTTGCTGCTGCTTCAGGGCTGCAAACAGCGAAGTGGCCTGCAATATGAAAATGGAGATCGAGAGCTCGATCAAAGGCTGTTTGCGAGCTGCCTCAAGTGGAGAAGTCGCAATGACGCTCCGTCGCGCGTGAAACATTACCGAAAATCTTAACTTGCCTGTCCGAAACATTCCGATGAAAATCGCGGCCGGTATTTACGTATAACGCGGCAAATTTCAAGATAAGAAACGAGAGTCGAATGAGAAAGATAGCGCGCGACTTGGGGACGCATGAGGGAGCGAAAGAGCAGCTTCGGGCGGAATATTCATGATATAAATGCCACGTAATGTACATGCGTTAAACTCCTACCGTATTTTGAACAATATTGATCTTATCTAATGGTATTCGACGCGCGGGCCAGCCTCGGCTGCTCCGTCATCATTGGCTGGCTCGAAGGAAAACTCGCTGTTGTCTGAATGACGTCGGTTCGAGTCTCCTCAGCTGTTTACACAGCGGGATTTGTTTTATTAAGTTCCATCATCAACCAGATTGTCGAGTGTAAAGGCGGAACCGAGCTTCTCCTCCTCTGCCCGCTTCCCGCGAGGGTCGAAACTTTCAAGCGCGTTCCAGGTGTCTCGATAAGTTCGTCGTTATTATTGTGTTATTGTATGATATAATGGAACGGTATTAGACAAAATATTATATTCTCAGAGAAATTGATTGCTTTTTATCGCCGTAAGATGTATTTCGCTGTAGAAATAACCTTTGTCCGGGAAAGGAAGTCCAGAAAGCATTGCTGCTAAAATTTAGTGTTTTTTTTTTCGATAAACAGATGCAAAATTCCATTAAATTAAATCTATTATATTTAATATAATATATTTAATATAATATATTTAATATATTTTAACAAGCCATGGCATTTTCTGATCAAACTCTAAATACTTGAATTTTATTGCGCAATATAAAGTATTATAAAGTTTATCACGGAACAAAATAAAACTTAAAGAATTTATTTATAAAAGATATGACACAAAAGTGTATTATTATTTGTGTACATATTGCAATTGTGCTATTATTGCAATAAAATATTATTACAAAAAAACATTTTTTACGAGGTAAATTTCCGAGATGCAGATTTCTATTGCTGTTATGCGTTTTATCGGTCCATTAAGTAATTTAAGTTCTTTCTCACGAGATATCAAATGAGATACCATCTACCAATAACTTTATCAATATAAATATTTTACAGTACATACAAAAGTATAGTATCGCAAATTGCAAACTAAAATGAAACAGATGAGTAAGCCATTTGTATTATATATCATTCTAAATCAACCGCTCGTTCATGTAAACATTTATGTTAAACATATATTATATCACGTACAATAACAAGCAAAATGTTGTACAAGACACGTTCGGTTAAAAATATTTCCAATTCGAGTGTCCGTTGGCCTTGCACTTCGTGCCTTCGTCGGGACCGAATTGCATAACAAACAATCATCACGCAACGAAGTAATTACCACAAACACACGTGTCTCGCGGACGCATCGCTTGTGCAAATATTTATCATCGCGAAGATCCATCGAGCAACAGAACAGCAAAACAGCGAGTGTCGAAGACGCAGCCCGTGTGCGTTTTCCGCGCGATGTGTTTATTCCGCGGGTGTATGTATTCTTGCATTTTCTTTCTTTTTTTCTGCGTCTTTACACAGCGAAACTTTTGCCGAGCTTCCCATCATTAAAATATCAAATGATGCAAAATCGCTGACTCCGTCAATCGCCGTTCTAGTCGACGAAAACAATCGTGTAATCAACATGCACGGCATAAATATGCGTTTATAATGAAATGTTATTTACTGTATACCTCGTCATAAAAATCTCGCGTTAAAATGCAGTAAACTGCGGTTCCAATTACGACTGATGCGTGCAAAAAAAAATTAATCGCAAATTAATTCACAAGAAAGGATTTACGTAAAACTACTGCTTTTGTAGCAGACTATTCTGTTTATACGTTCAAGTAAGACATTTGATTTCGCGCTGTTCTATTGCTAATAATTAACAACGATTAAGATAAATGTACCAATGCCTGGACAGTCAGCGGACACGTACCTATGTCTGTGGACAGTGTGGACACCTTTATCATTTTAGTTCTTAAATAAGTATAACGCGAATTAACGTTTGGATACTATAACTAAAGTTTCAAAATACAAGAAAAATATTTTTATCTCTGATTTTAATTCGTTATAATTATTTAAGGACTAAAATGATAAAGGTGTCCGGATACAGGCACATGTCCACTGACTGTCCAGGCATTGGTACATTTTAACGCTTATGCAATCTAGCCGAATCTATAGTCTTCCCGAATCCAGCATCCTGCCAGCCATCGAAGACGTTTGGCGAGGATAAATTTAAAATACGTTCGCCTTTACACACGGAGCTACGAAAATGATTGTCTCTCGAGCGAAAGGCCGTGTGTCTCTTGCAAATCCAGCATGCCGAGTCCTATGCTAATCTTATTTGTGTACGATTACGTATGTTTATAACATGCAAAGAAATTCCGCGGCGCGCGCGTTATCAGTGTTTAGTCAGGAGCGCCAGAGCGCGTGGCGTTTCAGGCTTGAAGTCTGCGAGAGCAGAGGAAAGAAAGGAAAGGGAATAGAAAACGGTGGAGTCGCGGAGGCGAAGGAAAACAGTAGTGAAAGCACTCGCAGAATTTTGGCACGTGTGCCGCACGAGCTCGAGCACTTCCGAATTTGTTCTTTCCGTTACCGTGCAGTGACGAATCCCGCAGTCAACGTTTCCATTTTACGTAATCAAACAGCTCGATCTATTATTCATACTTGCGATTAGGTATAACGTGCGATAAACTCATCCGATTAGCATTACTAAACATGGCGGTTAGGACGTGACGAAGCTTGGAATTTAAATTGTCTGATATTGGCTTGTGTGAACAACACATGAATAAATATATAATATATGATGTCGTCGTTCGACTTGTAAAAATAAGAATATTATTTTTTCTAATTACGAACAATATACTAAAATATGTATCAAGCAAATAAATATTCCAAGTCCCTTTACATCTATTTAAATACTTATGAAGAGCGTACGTCGCGTACGAGATATAGATACAGCTGTTGCATAAATAGTCTGCAATTCCTATCGCTAAAGCGTAAGAAACCACGTTCAGATTGCGAGCGTTTGCCCGCGAAATTAAATGAAATGCGACGATCAGCGGAGCTGTTTAATCCACTTCGGCTCATACTGGTTCCTCGCGAGAAGTCGACCTTTAATTTCTTAATTAATTCCGAGCCCCGCGTCTCTCTCTTAATGAAGAAACGAAGAATCTGAAACCGAAAACCGCGACAACGCGGAAGGGATAACGATTCTCTCTCGTTGCACCGTCGCGAAAACGTAAGAGTTTCCAAGGGGGGAATCGGGCACGGAGGGCAAGGGGAAAAGACGATGAAGTTCGACGTGTGTACACGAGGAGGGAGGGGAGAAGGGGTAAAGGAAAAAGATATAAGAGTACGAAAGAATGAAAGTATAAGAGCCGACGCTGAAGGGCCATCGACTGCAGATAAGAGGGACTCCTAAGACTCTTTTAAGAAAAGGTTAAATAAAGGTCGGAGGCTGCGCTTGTTGTTGGCTGTTCAGATTCCTTCGACCCCCGCCCACCCCTTCTCGCGCGCCCTCGCTCACCCCCTCTCGCCCTCACCGGTACCACCGCGTAACCCCACTTATTTGAATCCCGGAGGCTTCTTCGAATTCAACCCCCTCGCGCGCGGGCTCTCATATCTTTTATATATTAGAATTTTCACCAACGTCTCCTCGCAAAAGCTCCGCTCTGTTTACTGTTTGGATTTATTCCTTTTGCTTCCCCCCGCCGCGGCAAACATCCCTTACCGAAACTCCCGTGGCTGTATATGAGTTCCTTATGTACATCCTCGCCGTGATACTTTCGGTTCTCCGCCGGTTGCCGAACTTTCTACTACGCTTCATCTGCTAGCATGAGGGTCTGCCGATATTTAGAAGTTTAGGCAAGCCCCTGACTCATCACTATTTTTTGCCAAATATTTAACAAATCAATTTTCATAAATGTATTATATGAACCGTAAACGGCTCTTTATATAATCCACAAAATTCATTCTGTTTTCAACCGCGCAAATTCCCAAATGGAAAATGGAAAATTAAAGGAATATTTCATATAAAAATGTGTTATATGTGATAAAATAAAATTATATCTTTGAGAACATTAGAGTAAAATATTTAGAATTACCTATCAGCCTAATTGCAATAATCGCTTTAGTAATCTGCGTTTAGAGGAGAAGTTTCGAGATCTAACGAGATCTGGAAATCGCACACTCGCCATACAAAATCGAAAATCGAATATAATCACCTAATAACGCAATTGTCACGATTTAATAACGAACGATCAACGCCAATCGTTTCGTAATTGCTCGCTAGGCGGAAAAAAAAGGAGGATATCGATATCAGCCGATAGACAGGAATGAATACAAAACGGGGCATCGAAATTTCTGTTGTGTGTAGGCGATTGTTCGATATAGCCGGCGAACCTCGGCCGTGTGTTTCAAACCGGTGGGATATCGTTAGATTTTAAACTCGTTACAGGCACGCTGTCAGGAGTGTTTATTCAGCGCGCTTTTCTGCATGTCGACGATGCGCGGACTAAACTACGTGCCTGTCGAGTCTCGTTCTGGTGCTGCTTCGTGTGTGCGGTGCGGACTCGCACGTGTTACAGATACTTTTGCATTGAGGGGAAGGGGGAAAAAAGCGAACAAAAAGAGTCGGACGTTTAAATTGATACCGCATCGACGATCTACTTGCGCGATGAATCCAAATCAGATTCCATGCCGATTCTTTATTTGTATTTTGCATTCGCCTGCCTACTTTGTTTCACAGTTTTGATATACGTACAGCTGCTTTATCAGGAGATTGATTACATATAGATAAAATTTTCAAGTTTAATTTAATCTGGAAATCAATGTTTCTTTCAGAGTTTAATTTTATCTGGAGATCGACGTTTTAAATATAGTTATTTTTGTACGAAGACATTGATGGGAAGCTAAGATGTGAAATTAAATTTAATTTTTGTTTAAGAAAATAATTATTTTCTCGTGCAGTACACTACTATAGCAGATAAGAAATACGAAATGGCTATTCTCCGGTTAAATTCGTATAGACGCGCATATATGACAATTACATAAATATATGAAAATACTTCTAAATAGCGTGATGCAAGCAGAACAAGATAAGGACCATCAAAATTATCATATATATACGAGATGGTTTCAAAAGTTTTACTTGATACCGCGGGTTCTCTCAAGATACAAAAGAATAATGGAATTAAAAACCGGAAGACCGCATTCTCTCAACTGGATTAACACCTGGTCCCCTTACTCGCTTTATCTGCCCGAAATTCTCCTCTGGGTTTCAGTTCGCGGAAGCAAAAAGGGAAGAGTGTATGGCGAAGGGCAAAACAAGGGTTGGCGAGATGTCCCAGTCTCTCGTTTCGTATTCACGCGGCCGCGGGCCAATCAGAGGCGCGTCTCTTTACACCCGCCGCCTCCTGTTGACGTTTGTCATAATATTTTAATATTAAATCGCGTTACGGGCAGTCATGCGCTCGCATAATCAGACGTTACTCACTGGCCCGGAGTGTGTGTAAGAGTCTTACGGACGTGCGCGAGGGGGCGAGAGTGAGGAAGAAGGGAGGACGACGAACAGACGCGACACGGGTATTCGGCGCCCCCTTCGTTTCGCGAGAAATGTGGAATACAAATTACCTCGCCCCGATTCCGACCCCCTGTCGCTATCGTTGCAAACTGTTCGACGAGAATGAGAATAATGTATAATTGGGGACCGCGAAAAGAGTGTTTGCTTGAAACGCCGTTAAAAGATGCGAACAATTGAAAATTTTTATATTCGATGTAACATCTATTTCAAGAAATACATAAATAATTACATTTTTAAACGTAAGACGCGCAGACAGCACCGAAGTTTGATCGAACGAATTCGATTTGTGCAATCGAAAACGCTTTCCTCCGCAAAAGAGAGCCCCGGTCCCGGTGAAATGTGTCCGCAACTTCGTGCTTCCCGTACTTCGACGCGCCGCAAATGTGTCCGTCTCGGAGAAAATAATCGCGAGAGACGCGTTCAGCTAGAAACGCCACTTACGCCCTTTCGGGCCGAGCGAAAGGGACGTACGTCCGCCCGGTGACTTGACGTGGCTTCTGAAAAGGACGTGCAATATTGAGAGGAATTAACGATTCCGCGGGCGTCCGTTTTTGGTCGACGGTCCGACGAACGTTTCACGTGCCGGCTCAGCTGCGGAAAAGAGAAAAGAGGGCGGAATTGCCTGGGCGACGCGGCGGCGGCGGCGGCGGCGGCTGTGGTGGTGCGGGCAGGTTTCCTGGGACGATTGACTAGCCATGGCGGATATTTGGAGAATGGCTAGGAACCAGGCGGACGGAATGTCTCTGGTCTCAATCGTTAACGGGCTGTGTACATTATAGATGGCCCCGTGATTGGTTCGTCAGCCTCTCAAAAACTCGAACTCATCGCCGTCGATCTCCTCCGCCTTCTCTCTCCGCGCTCTCTCCCTCTCTCGCTCGCTCTCTTTCTCTCTCTTTCGTTCCTCCACCGAAGCTCTCAATGCTGGAGTTTCCGGAGTTACCTGGTCACCGCTACTCGTTTCGAAGGTTTATTTTAGTGCAGCGACGCGGCCGAACGGATCACGATGACGACCCTGGACGGACTTCTATCGGAGCTGATTCTCTCCGACTGACAATGTAGAAGCGCCCTTCCATTGGTATCAATTAGTACGATTCGCTAACCTTCGTTCGCCAGGAATCCGCGGTTCTGTCCGTTCTCTTGCAGAGTTTGTTCATCGTCTGACGGTGTCTCGGTCGTTACAAAAATTCTCGATTGAATTATCGTCATCGTTTGCGATCGCCGAATTGCATGCGTCAAAGTTTTTTCATAGTATTACGATAAATGTTATCAATTAGCCGTGATCTTATTTGAATATTGTTAGAACGGTGGAAGAAAGGATTCCTTAAAAACGCCTTTTTTGAAGATGGCTTGCAATAATTAATGATAATGATATTTCTATAATGTTAATTACGTAACGCGTGTAATTATGCCTGTCTGAAAAAAAATATTTTATCGAAGATAAATATCAGAGACATAGTTTACAGCCATTTCATAGCCTGTGTGTCCCAACATATTCTCTACTTCTGGACAATTAATGGTGCAAATAATCATCGCGTCGGCTATCCGCAGGAAAATATTTACGCGAGAATTAAATATGTTTACGTTGCTCTTGACGTATTTTATAAATGAGGAAGGCCTTGTGTGTGAAAAAGAGTGGCCTTTCGGCGCTCTCGGAATAACGTGACGGTCGCGGCGCGCGGCGGCGGCGAAGGAAGAAACAAAGATCGCCTGGCATTATGCAAGGTAAACGTTGCCCCGCGCGCGGTATGCTCTCCCGTAGGTATCCGCTGTCTCTGTGTGTACAGGAATTAACGCATAGAGGTGTGGGACTGTCGCAGCTGGATAGGCGAGATACAGGAGATCGCAGGCTGTCCAGAGAGATGGAATCCGAAGCGAGACGGAGGGAGCGAGAAAGTGTGCGCGAGAGCGTGTGCGAGAGCCCCGCGAAAGCGCAGAGGGTCGACATCGGCGGCGGAGGGTGAGAAACGAGAACGGATGAACAGAGAAACCGGAACAGAGGGTGCATCGGAGAGAGTAATTTCGACATTCTGCGGGTTTGCTTACATCCATCGGTTCAGCGATTTCCACGTACGCGCATCGCGAAATGTGCAACGTCGTACGTGTCGCCGCAATGGCAATCTCCAATTTCTTCTCTCGTTTCGGCGGAATATGTGCTTCCGGCCGGATACACCGCGGTGCAGGCGATAAAGAAAGAATATACGAAGCCCTTCCACATCTTGCCACATTTTGTTTGCTTATTTAAGTCATTTATCGAGCTTTTTTCGGCACAATATTATAAAGAGGTTCATCCGTAATTTAATATTTATTAAATATTTTTATAATTACTTCTTCAACTGCTTTGTTCCTAAAGAAGTGCTTTATTTTCAATCGTTTATAACTGTTTAACCATTTCATATATTATCGTTAAACTCATAATAAGAAAAGTAGAAATAAGATAATTGAAAAATGGGAAGTTTATAATCCATGCAAATAAAAATAAGGGAATGGGAGAAAATTTTCGATTAGCCAAGTCAGAATGTTGTTTATATATACATGAAACGGTCTGTTGTTCTATCGAAACAATGTTTAAAGTTTCTCTTTCCAGGAAACAGGAAACTAGATGGATCCTTAGGCAATGGCCAGGTAATCTCTTCGCGCCGGAGGAGGTTGTGTTTTACTTTCATTCCGATTAATAATTCAGTATCAATTAGTGGCCGTTTGAATTATGAAGAGACCTTTCTTCGCTCCTGACTTTCCGGCTGGCGGATCTCGTGGCTTCCTTGCCAAAGGAACGAAGCAAAAAACACGCGGGGTCGACGGGGATACCTACGCCCGGATCTCGCGCGCGGCGTATTGCGCCCGTCCCGTTTTTGATTAAATTAAGTCAATTGCCGTAATAACCACGCCAGCATATCTAAAACGTATGCTTTTTACTTGATTAAGAGGAAATTATTCGAAATGTTTAAGGGTGTTAAAAACTTACGGTGCTCTTCCAGCATCTTTTTCTTCAAGATTTTCCAACCGCGGACGTGAAATCAAATGTAATAAGTTTATGTAAATTTCGCGAGTACATAATAAACGCAATAATAAAATCAAACTGCATGTCGAAAGGGATTTATATTTGGTAAAACCTGCAACAACGCGCGCTTCATGTTTTAAATACTCTTCCACGTCCATTTTCCGAAAAAGGTAGCTCAAACACCGCCACGAAGGAACAACAGTTTCAGACTCCCGTTGTAGTTGTACAAACACCGTTAGACTTCTCCGTTACATCGAACGCGATATTGTAATATCGAGCAGCGGCAAACACGACTTCTATTAATTCCATTTTCGCAAAGATACAGTAGATTAACGAAGGATGGACGAGGGGGGTGGAGAACGAATAAGGGAGGAAGAAGGAGGTACATAGAGAGAGAGAGCGAGGAGGCCGCTGAAAGAACATGGTGGACCGGAGAGGCCGCTAGAAGCCCTCGCTGATGCAGTGGAGAAAAGGAAAGGCTGACGAAGGCAAAACCGCCCCTGAAAAGTCTCAGGGGTGGAAAAGACTGGGACGATGGTTACCGCCAAGTGGATGTAATTTTTCCGTTGTTTGATTTTCATTAACGACTTGTGGCCAACGCGAACTGGCAACAACGTGGCTCGAAGGGGAGGTCCAAGAAACGGGAAATTATGCTCCACCAAACAGATGTATCCTTTATTTCATTTTCTTCGGCGAATGTAGTCGGGGAAGTTTATTCCCGCCCAGAGGCGGCTATGCGCTAATGGCGAAAGTCAGCGGGAAACAAAATATCTCGCGTTTTATCGCACGGGCATTATCGTCCAGCTGCTATCTTGTAAAATATCTTGAAATAAGGTCAACGAGAGAAAGCTGCGGAACGAGATATATTCAATATTGGAGAAAACGGCACAAATAATAAAACGAAAAATCAGTTTGACAACTTTTAGTTTGGACAGTATCTTCGAACGTGATCCAATCAAGAGAAACTTCAGGTAGATAGATAGAGAGATAAATAAATATAATTTTTTATATTTAAGGATTATTAATTTAGATATTCTTTTACATGACGTACCTATCATGAAAAAGTAATACATTACGTAGGTAACTTATCCATTTAATAAAAGCTTAATATAAATTTAGATATAACTTATTAGTTAATTAAATATTAGTAACGTTAATATTATTCAATTTGTACATCTTATTATATTTGCACTACGATAAATATTAACGTATAAGACATACGTTATATGCACGATAAAAATATCAAGAGAATGTTGCAAGTAAAGAGTTAATTACACTCTTCTGTAATTTAGCAAAAAGAATTCTTTTTTACAATCTAAATAGAGAACATGTGTCTTCTGCATGTATCAGAAAAGTAGGAAGCATCCAACATAAGGATACGTGGAAAACGGGAGAAGCGACTGTCTCTCTCTGTCGAGAAAGAGCAGCCTCCACGTGATTTTCCCAAAAAGGTGGCGCGGACGCGATAAAAAAAAAAGGCGCGGTGAATAATGGAAAGTGGCGAATTCCTTTTCTGGTAGTCGCGGGGCAGACGAGCTCCATTAAAGGTCTCTAAATCCCCGACGTATCCCGCCCCCTCGCGCTACGCGATTCACTCATCCCTGCGACCCCCCTCCCCCTCCCCCTCCCACCCGAGCCATCTCTTGCAACCCCGCCGCGTACATGGACGGATCATGACCCAGCATACGGGCGTTCGCTTTTGCTCGTAGACGCATATTTATTCGCAGTCCATTTTGGTTTGTTTGCACAAACGAGAGAGTCCGTCAGGCCGACGACGGACCTCCGACCGCCGCCGCCGTCGCCTGGCCGCTCCACTTTTCCGGGCACTTCGCTTTTGCATTCCTACGCGCCCCCGCCGCTTCCGCGGGTAAAAAACACAGGGGAGGCCGGCCACCAATGTCCTTGGCGTACTTTCACGATCGCTTTATTGTGAAATCGCGCGACGCTTCTTCACGGCAATGTTTGAGACGCCTTCTCTATAATGATCGTATATGATCTTTATTTTATGTTTCAAAAGTAAATTAAGTAATTTTATTTGCGGCACAAAATATATTTTCTATTTAAATTTGAAAAATTATATATTGAATAATAGTACATGTTGATTACTTGTACTTATTAAGTCTTGTGACTGATATTATTGAAAATATATGTCAATCTAATAATAATTTTGACCAACATTATTATTATGCAAAAACAAAAATTTATAATTTTAATTAGATTGTGAAAAAAATATCTAAAAGTGTATAATCACGCTAGCAAAATTCAATCAATAAAATTCTTCTCGCATAATTTCACGTAAAATATATTTTTCTGCTCCTGGAAGGAGCATATCTCAATGATAAACGATAGCGACGCAAAAAGGAAGCGCGATTAAGAGGAACATGGTACGCAAAGGGTTGGGGGTGTTCGAGTGGCGTCAAACCGTTTTGAATTTCAAGCCCGACGCGGTTGGAATATCGGATGAGATTGTGGTTAAAAATTGTACGGTATTACTTAAGCCTCGTCTCGCCGAACTCGAGGAGTTCCTTGATGATACAATTAAGTCGGGCAACAGCGGATTTTCTGACTCGGAAAATTATCCAATATTTTTCACGCGCCGCGCAAGGGGTACGTCGCCGGCGCGGTCGAGGGACGAGCAAAGGGTGAGAAAAATGCCAGGTTGTTCCGGGCTCAGGAATTAGAAGCGAAAGGGGGCGCGAGAATATTGAGAGGAGTAAGGCGCCTTTAGATAGGACGAAAGGGAGATAGCTCTCTTCTAATGAAAAGTGGACCTGCTAAGATGTTTCTCGACAAGAATAAAGGGTGCTTGCAACACCTAGCTTAAATAAAATCGCCCTTTCTTGACATCATCGCGATACGCAGGTGATAAAAAGATCTAAGTATTTACGCGAGAGTTACGGTGTCTCTAAATGTAACGTTCAACTATAGCGCGTCAAGTTCCGTAGACGTATGTACAGCATATCGCTGTCCTTTATTATTCTGTTTGTGAAATATTATGTACTGCCACAAAGATGCAGTCTATAGTACGCGGACGGTCGTGTACGCGCCTTGGATAATTATATAATACAACATTAAATGTTATCGATTTGTAGTTCATACACATGCATGCATTTTAGAGTAGACTTTATTTTAAGTATACAAATGTGGGGTATGAAGTAATTCAATTTACTTATTTAAGAGCTACTTCCAAATCAGAAATAATTAATTTAAAACTTGAAAATTGCAATGTAATGCGTTTTGCTCGCTTATCTGCTTCATTTTTAATAAATAACACAAAAATGAAACGTAACTTCAGTTATCAAAATCTCTGACTGGTATATGTTTCCCGATCACAATACGAAATCAACGTGTCATAACTAGATTGCAGTCGAAGTAATTTAAATCATGTTACACGTACTTATAATTCTTTTATCTTATAATATTGGAAATTTTAATACAATACGATTTTATTCTTTATTTATCAAATTATGTTGCATTAGCAATATGAAAATTTCCGTCAATTTTTTGATGTTATGTATAACTTTTAGATAAAACAGAAATTGAATAGAGAAAGAGAGAAAAAGAGAATGCATTATAGAAGGCTAAAACGATTATCGCGTTTAATATTCATTTCGTTCGCTGTCTTAAATATTAACGTCGATCTAAAGTACAGAAGTGTAGAAAACTGAAGAACGAGCGCGGAAAGATGTACAAAAATAAAATAAACAAAAATATGCATACAAATAAACAATTGTCGTCTCTTTTATATATTATTAAGATATAACAAAATTGTTACATTTTGAAATTATATCACGACCCTCCCTTGTTTAACCAATTCGACTCGGTAAGATGCAGAAATTATTTGATTTTCACGAGGCGATGGATTAAATAAAATTAAAATTTCAATCCACGACACATTGCTTTTAGAAAATGAAATCACTCAGGTAGAATATTTTCAGAGAATAATTTTAGCTTGAATACTCTTGTCAGTTTGGGGACATATGTGACCAAATAAGCAGACTTACAGCGATCCATGAAAATGATTATTTTCAGCTGTGAGCTGTCTAAATACGTTCGAAGCTCTTTAGAACACAATTAGCAGACAATTGAAGACTCTGTGTCTTTCAATTCCTGATTCCAGGGATTGCCTCGGTTGACTAACCGAGAATCGATCTCATGTAGCGACATTAGTAGAACGTCAGATATTCTCCTAAGCGTATTTTAAAGACTCAGCAAGTCGACACTTGACTTAGTCGAGGATCAGGGAAGCTCGTGAGATTTTTCAAATCACGCGTAAATCACGTTGCTCTAATGGAGAAAGAGGGAGATATGGCAGGCCTCCTCGCCTCTCCTGTTTTTCGTCGCTAATTCGCCGAGAATTGCGTTACGCCGCGCCGCGGCTCCCGAGAGCCGCATTTGTATTCAGTCGGCGACGTCGTCGGGCCCCGGATCGGGGGTGCGCTCTCGAGATCGCGGCAGATGAGGTGCTTTAAAAAGAGAAAAGGAGTAAACGCGCGCGCGAAACGCGCGACCGCGCGTACGAGGTCGCGGCGAGGAACGGCGGAGATGAATAAGAAGGAGTGGAAGATGGTGGGCCGCAGGAGAGCGGGAGATCCCCGCGTATTTCATATGCAGGGGGCTGTTTTGCTTGGCCTCGGCAATATTATTACCATATTTTTCGCATAATGCGCTCGCATGTATGTCTCTTATTTCACGCGACACCCTCTCTCACGCTACCGCGGCGAGGAGCGGCGGGGAACGTGATGCATTTTAACGTCTTATCATTCCGTTGTACGTCCCATGTTTCTTTATACACTATTTGCGATGCACCGACGAAAAGTTTATGCGCTACGGCAACCCAAGAATCGGAATCAGTCTTTGACCTCGCGTTCGACGTAAGCACTTTAATAAAGATATCCTTGACGCGAAAGTGTTTGTATTCCTTGATATTGAAGTTAAAGATACGCAAAGAATATCAAAAAATAAAATACGTTTTAGGTATATTAGAGACAGCTTTCAAAAATTGAAGCATTATTACGTGTTGAATATTATCTAAAAAATTGAACACTTATTGAAACATATTAGAAATACGTTGCAGAAATATAATCTACGTGTTACTAGTATGTTTTCATCGCAAGAAATTGACGTATTAATACAGAAATATCTTTACCGATAGAAGATCAAGATTTTTCTGCGAAAAATCGGAATTTAAAATACACGTCGCCCTATGAAAAATTTTAATGCTCCTTTCCATACATAATATATCCGCTCTACGACACGAAAAAAAAAGTGAAATCGCAGAGTCATTTTCCGAACATTTACCAAGGCACTTCGGGCAATACTTCATCCCCCCCGAAAACGGAAGGGATAAAATTTTAGAGTCGCGGAGCCACGAATGATGGGAAAGAGCGCGATGGGGATGACGCGTCGGAATCGTAGCGCTTTTCAATACAAGCACGCGGATGATGAAAGTGAAGGAAACGGTACAGCCGGCGGAGAGTCGAAACTACTCGCATCCCTCCCCCTTGTTCCACTTCGCGTGCACGGTCCGCGGAATCTATTCGTGTGTAGATTCCGGAAAATTATGGCCGATAAAGAAACAAATTTCGAATTCCGTCGAAACGGCGCGTTATAAACATTATTCCGCTTGTAGCGGGATTCTCACCGCCACAACCCTCTCACATTCTGTTTTCTCGAGCACCCTCGAATGTTTCGAGCGGCATCATCCCTTTAACTTGAATATGATTTTCGAGTGCTCCTGCGTGTGCGATAAACAACGTCGCGGATACGGCGAACGATCGCAGCGGCGTCAACGAGATTCGATCGGTTAATAATTTATTATAGTCCCGAATTTCATTTTTCCGCCAAAAATATTTTATCACGCGGAAACGTGTTCATTACTTTCGTACCTACGCGTGAAATTGCGGCAAAAGTATAATGTAACAAAAATTACAATAGATTTCAGACGAGTATTTATTTCAAATTGCGCGTAAAATTTAATCATAATTATGGCATACCGAAATTAACACTTGAAACTTTCATTTGCGCTCGCTTACCTACGTGTCCGAAAAAGTAGAAAGTTTTTGAAACGGTTTGAAAATTCTCGAGGACAAGCTCACCTGGAAACAAAGAAAGCTCACGTTACATATCGATATATTTAATTATACGTTAAATTAATTTCTAATATTAAATCCAGTTTATTTCTACGTAATTAAAAAACAAGAAATTTCGTATAACGTAATTTAACAAAACTCGATAAAATTTTGAAGAAATAAAATTATAATACTGACATATATTAATTATTCAAGTTATCGCGATAAACAAATGTTTATCCAAAAAATATCCATTTGCTTACAGAAATCAATAAAGGTTTCTCAACTCAAACAAACAGAGTTCGTTCACACGAGAGCTCTATCGAAACGTCCATATTGCGCAAAAGTACAACCATATGTTTCGAGTTATTTAGCAGGGCGCGTTATGTGTTCACACACGTTATCGTAGTCTTCTCTAGATAAACAATTGCGTAATGCAGAAAGAACGAGAAGGAGAGAGATATTAAATAATAGTGAAACTGCGAGTTACATAATTTGAAGAATGCCGTTCAGGGTAAACACGTATATTAATATCTATCAAACATTCAACTCTGTTATCATGATTTTTCATGACAATATTGAATTCTTATTTCTTTAAATGCGATTTTATTTGCATGGATTAATTCCAAATTTTAATAACCTGTCTATTAGAAATCTTCATTATGCAAAGTATATGGATATACGAATTTTTTAGAACGGTACATTCGGCCCTTCTTGAATATAAGGAGAGTTGGTAGCAAAATTATAAAATTTAATTTTGCTCTTGGTCAACAATTACATTTATTATTATATTAAATTGTTTTCAAAATCAGAACATAATTGTAATGTTTAATTTAATTGTTTCAACACGCGAACATGTATTATGCACGAAAATTACAAGGAACATCGAGAGAAATCGAGCTTTTAATCACAAGTTTCTGAAGTACCTGAAGTTTTTGAAATTTCTTGAAGTTTCCCCGCTTAAAGTACGTATACACGTCTCACTCATTTACAATCGATATTTGACTCCACGACCGGATACTTTATCACCGTGGCAGAGGTGAGTTAGAGTGGACTTTGTTTCTAACGGGACAGAAAATGATGAAGACACGGAATGGAGGTACCCGAACGACCGTTGGTCCCAACAGGGTGCTTAAGTAAAAATATTTAGGCCGTTATCGAATCGATCCCACACGTGACCCGAACTACTTAGCGAGTGTCTCGAAGCTTTGTCTCGATAGAACGGCGCACGTTGCGAGGTATATAAATTCTTAACTCCGTACTTTTTTCCTTCGAAACGCGAATTTATCGTCATAGGACATAGATCATACACCAAGCGCTTGGATAGCTATTTCTTATTCGATAATTATTATCGAATTTGCGTTAAATTTCCGAGAAAGCAAAGTTCTCTTAAACAAAAGATGTTTTATCTATTTAAATAAGAGGTACGCAATCTTAGAATTACGATATTAGAGTTAGAGCAATAAAAAACGATAAATTAAGCACCTTTCCTTTAGATCAAATAGATCTTCGGGAGTCAAGGTAATTGCGACAGGGAGGAAAGTGAATATACGGAAGTTCCAACACCCCTCCTAAGTCGCTCATAGATTCTATATAAGGGGGCAGTTTATATGCAGCCTACGGATGGGGTCAGCATGGCTGAAGATATATATTTTTCAATATAACGTACGCGGGGGACCGGCGCGGCGGCTCGGACCATGCGAATCGTTCGACAGAGGATTCGAAGGAGGATTTCGAGCAGGAGTCGATGTTATTTTTTATCTTTATTAGATTGCCGGATACCCGTTAGTTGAGGTTCAACGTGCTACGGACGAACCTGCATGAATATCAAGTGCCGGGTAACACGTGGCGCATTTTATCGTCCTACCGACGACTTGAGTATATCCTTCGACCGTAACGGACTCCTCTCTGTGTCCAACCCTTTCCATAACAGACTAAGAAGCCGTATTAATTTATAAACAACTCTATAATCCATTAAGACAAACGCAAATACATGCAATCTCCGTGAAAAGTAACCTTAGTAGTTATAATTGTTAATTTACATCTTACAATTCGAATTTTTAATTACCGCGGATCGTGATCTTTCTCTAGAAAAGATCCTTTTCATATGTAATCGTTTTGTTTAATTGCACGAACGTGAATTATATAAATTCTTAATTGTGTACATCGACATAAAAAGAGTAACTTTTCTCACCAACTCTTTTAGATGGATAAGCTGCAATTGCGTTTGAAATAAGGCGGATGGGCCTGCCGCGCGTTTGAACGATAAGAAAGCGTAGACGGATGTTTGTTTGGTGGGCCGTTAATGTCGCCGTGTGTATTGTTTACAGAATAACCGCTCGCCTCCCCCGCCAACGTCGCGGCGCGGCGCGGTGCGGTGCGGTTTGTCGATATTGAGAGAGTCGACGCGCGGCGGTGTCTTCCTTTGAAAAATACTCAAGGTAAACTCGTGTGTTGATTGTATGTTCAGCCTGTGAGAGGGCGAGCTCGTGTGTAAAGAGCACCTCTCGGTGGAATTTCCAGGACGTTACATCGCGGGCTCCTTCCAAAGTACTTTAGTTTCCGTGGGAATCATAATCCCAGTTGTGAACGACTCCGCGAGTTATCGGGGAATTTGCAAACATAAGGGTCGCTTGGAAATCTCGTCAATCGGAATCTCCGTCGAGGTCTCGAGTAGGTCAAAGTCTACTAGATTTTGTAAGGAAACACGCAAGAGACAAATCGTTGCTATTGTAAAAGCATAAATTTTACGGATAACGTGCAAAAGTAAGATCTTGTATCAGTTCAAATATCAATATCTATGTCAAAATAAATAATTAAAAGAAATATTGTAATATATTTCGTAAGAAATTTATATAGTTGTAAAGAAATATAAAAGAATAAAGCTCAAGTATAAGAGATACAATGAAGCTATTGGTTGATACATTACACTGTATCTATATAGTATTCGGCAATATCAGCTAATGTAAAAATTATTGAGGATACACGATAGAGAAAAATATAATTGCGAGAGAAATCTTTCAAGCAGCTTAGCCCGTATACTCCCTCGCGTCGCTCAAAATGCGCGTAAACCGTACCGGCGGACAGTAATTAATGGAGACGTAACGAGTGGGCGTAGCCGGGGACTAATATGCGAAATAAATCTGCGGTAATAGTAAGTAATTTGGCCAATAAGTCGATAACAAATTGGGTTTGCCAGCGGCAGTACGCGGCTCCCTTAATGGCAGGCAAGTGACCGGATCCACCCCCTCGAACACCCACTGCCCTTTCACCCGTTCGTCGACCATGTAGAGCTTACCCCGCGCGCGCGTCGCCTTTCATCCCCTCCTTTCACATGCTCGAGAAGCACCCTCTCTTCCCCCCTTTCGACGGCGTATTCAATATTTCACGGACTTGTAATATAGGAAAGTTTTGTTTAAGCTATAAAGTCAAAGGGTGGCCGACGAAGAATGGCCATCTTTTAGTGGACATTGCTATGTCGAAATAACGAGGGACATATCTAAGATAAGAAATCAGAGCCTTAATACAAAAAAAATTATAAACAGAAGTATATAAAGACACGAGATATATAAATTTTCTATTTATTAAAAGCGTAAATAATTTTATAACTTAGATTGATTGAATTATAATTTAAAGAGGAATTACAATATGACATAGATTTTATCTAATATCTAACTTATTTAAATTTAATGTAAAAGATATATCACATTGATAACTCTACATTGGTAACTCATTAATTTTTGTAAACACTATCAAAGACTATCGTATACTTTTCAGTATGACATATCATACAATTAGGCTAAAGACATTATTGCGGTGTATGGATGTATGCAACGGATTCAAAAAATAGCTCCTTCTTTTATTCGAAGACGAGGAGGCATAAAGAAAGCCCGTTGGTCAGTCGTAATGAATAATGTCCACATCTGTTGGGGACATCCCATCAGTAACTGCAGCCCCTTCGTACCCCTCCTTCTATACCTCCTCACCTTGGTGCTCACCCTAAAAACCATTTCCACCCCATCGCTGCTTTCTCACCCGATTTCGCTGCATATCAAATTATGGAGTTCTGAATGGCCGATCGTCGCCTGCTGCTGCTTGTGATATATTTGGATATATTAAATTTTTTTTCTACCGGACACCCGACGTACATCTACGTTTACATCGCGGATGAATCAATACAACATTCGGCCCACTATCTTCGTATTTTCTTCGTCATTTTTTCTTCCCTTCACGATATAAAAACAATACAATAATGATATAGGATAACAGATGAAAAGAATATATAGAAAGAAATGTTTTGTCTAACTAGTTTTTAACATCTCAAGCAATTTAATAGTATCAATAATTAAAGAATATTCCTCAAATATAAAAATATTAAAGAAATTTAACTATTTATTAAATTGAAATAAATTGTTAAATAAATAATCTTAAATATTCAAATAGTATATAATTAGGTATTATTTAAATATATGTTATTCATCTTCCCCTAAAATATTACTAAATTAAAAAAGATTCGAAAAATAAAATTTCTCCTTACAATTCAGATTTAATTTTTTTTTTCTTAAAAATTATCTTTGTAACTTCTTTCACTTTCATAAAATATCTCGTAACTGTACGAAACATCAGAACGGTATCGGAATTAACGGCGAAAAGCGCGGCCGAAAATTTGCAAGAAAAACGTTTATTGGACAATTACGTTTCCCTTCGGCCCACTTATAAACCTCCACCCATAAGGTCGAGAGGCTTCGTTTGCATAGTCGCCGACACCTTGCGTGTCCATTACGCGGGGGTAGCACAGGCGAGCGGGAGAGCGTTGGGGAGGTGGAGGGGGGGGGGGTGGCCGACGAGGGTGAGACGGTAAGAGGTGTGAACCGTAAACGCGCCACGTGCGCCAAATGGAAATGGACCAAATATCGCTGCAAACACTCGACCGTGCGAGTATCGATATACGACGCACCCTCCTACATCTCTCCTACCTCCTGATCCTCCTCCCCCAGACTCTACTACGATCAAGGCACACACATATGGGCCCTCCGCGTGGACCTCCGTTTGTCGTTTATATGCCTTCCCTCCTCCCTCCCAGCCTCGTCTCGCCCGCACACGTGTGCGACGTTCTGCTCGAAAATTCTCCGGTCACTCGAATCCATCAGGAGTCCGCAAAATATCGTGAGCTACTTCTCTTGTACTCTTTGACGTTCGCAGCATGCGTGTGAGTGCTGGCACAAAACTGTGTATATGGCGTCAGGGGAAAGGAAACCGTACATTTTTTAAATAGCACATATTTTTACGGTAATACTTTTCGCGCGTGAGAGACCGGTTTTCGACCCGTTTTGTAAATTAGTTTTACGTTTCTTCCACCATTTTTATATGGCGTTTAATGTTACCTTTGTATTTTACATATCGAACAGATTGTTGCATATCTAATTATTTTTGCCATAAATTCTTGGGTAAGTACAAAAAAACAAAACGCATTTTCGTACTAACGTAATTAATCACAAATGAAAGTTCGTTTCATTATATATGTAAAATGTGTAAACTATATAAGTAGCAGAATTCGAAAGCTGTGCAAATGATAGAATAGACTGAGCATTTGAACATAATTATGTAAAATACTAAGAATGAGTATTTATAGCTTTATTTAGCGTATAACTTAACGTTTAAACATTTTAAATAAAGTTTCGAGTTATTTGAGTATATCAATATCGATTTTTCTCCTCTAATGCTCCACGAATTTGCCTTTCCAAATTACTTTCCGCCATTGAACGAAGTCTAGCTTCATAATGTGAATCTCGCGCATTAAACGCATTATCGCGACGGATCAATTAAATTCCCTGACTCACAGGGCACGGCGAAGAAGGAAGAGGGAGACGCGCGAGAGGGAAATAATGCCCTTCTTGCTTTCAACCGCTCCTTCATTTATCTATTCATCCAATTCACCGACGAGAGTCGCGGAAAACATGAAACTACAGCGGAAACGGACAAAAAGAAAACGAAGAATGAGGATAGATGCGCGAGATGCGAACGGGGAGGAACGGAGAGAGAGACATATGAAGAGTGAAAGCGAGTGAAGGATAGAGAGAACGAGAGAGGGAGAGAGACGGAGGATCAACGGGAGAGATGTAGGGAGCGAGTGCTTCTAACTAAACAAATATGTACTCACGTACTCATTCACCTATCTCCCGGTCAGTCCTACCTACGCTCCTAGAGCCCTTTTAAAGACTTTTCCCGCTGTTCTTCTACCCCGCGCCACGCAACCGCGACTCCGGGCGCCGACACATACTCGCGGACGGCGGTCCCGACAAAGGGAAAAGCGCGGTTAGGACTTGAAACGTTCGAACGTGTGTACGCGTGTACATGTGTGCACGCTCGCTCGAGTCGGTTTTAACGCGGGAAGGGAACGTCGCGCAATGCTCGGAGTGCTCCCGCGGCGATTGTAGCGAGTCCGTCGCCGGATTTCACAAGTCTCCTTCAAATGGAGGCTACCCGATACTCGTACTTCGAGACGTATCCGTCTCCCGGTGCAAGAAGCCGCGGAGAAATAGCTTTTCTATATCCACGAGTGTGTTCTCGCTACGTGCCTCTATATGCATACAGAGCAAAGACTATGTATCTTATTTTTACGCGACCGTTTATACACGAGGATTCTCTTGCGACTCTATTTGCAATTTCTCGTAATGCGTAACTGAGTCATTCGTTGCTAAAAGTACGTCTTCTTATAAACATGTCAGAAAAATTAATTATTTTTTGCTTATATATATTTAATATTACCCCGGGAATGGGAGCCTGGCAGCCTGGGGTGATTTTTACACCCCAATATCGAAAAAATGAAGCTCACAGTAATTTTAATGTGCTTCTTTTGTTTTTTAAAAATATTTTTTTGATCTCCCTTATTTTTTCCAGAAAATGTTGAGTAAATATGTATATACATATTGTCCTCAAATACTAATAAATTATAGAACAATAAAAAAGATGCAATATGTAATTAATAACAATGGCTTTTAATTGGGGGGTAAAATATATCAGGCGCCCGTTCCCGGGTTAAATAATTGCTGAAGTTTCTTGCGTTGAAAAAATCGTCGCCTTCTTATGACGCGCCATGATTGAAATTTGCATAACATAACTCTCGTTTGAAATCTTGCACGTTGCGAATTCTAATGTAAGACAATAAGAACGATATTTATCGGAGCGAGCGCACAAGAAACCGGATCGTATCAACCGGATAGCTCCCGAAGTGCATCGTGCCGATTTCGAAAATGGCACGAGGTATACGATTAATCGCGATGCGGGAGCGTGGGCGAGCGCGCTCGCGCCCCTAACGAAGAACGCGGGGTCGGACGTAATCCGCTCTCAGAACGAAAGAGGGGACGAGAAAGCTCGCAGGGTAGAGAATCACCGTGGTGGCCCCCACGAGGTGGGGTGGTCGCACGCTAGATGATATCCAGAGGATTATTCTCTCCCGGTCGCATCACAAACTGCCGTGACAAATCGCCCTATACTTTATGAGACAAGTCTTTCTTCTGTGCGGCCCGGCAGCCGCTTCACTCCGTCGGGGCATATATCACCCGGGGCTGTCGATATATTATCGCCCGCGACGCCTACCGAGTCGCTACTCAGCAGAGTCAATACACGATGCGTCGAAACAAATAGCCTGCGAGAGACGCATAGCATAGCGCGAGCGGGAGAAGTGACAGTAGCAGCCGGCCGTCAGACGAAATCCTTCCGTGGATTTAGACGACGATATATAGTTCTCGAGAATCGATGCGATAGCGCCTCGATATACTCTTTTAGCGATGTCTCTCTCGCAAGCGTGGAATACTGCGGACGCGTGAAAACAAAAATACAGAAAATAATATCTGGCGCTTAAAGCGTAAACAAAGTCACGGCGAGTTCAAATGTGTAATTATTATATATATAGTCGGTAAAATTAACGCGGTACATTAATTCGCGCGTATAAAGTAAAAACAGCATCAAATATTGAATTGAAATTCCTATTGAACCGCGCGCGAAAGTGTTACTCGTTGATAGTTTCTCCGCTGAAGATAATAATTTTCGATGCACCCTCGGTTTTTCGCGCCTCCACAACGTAAGCTTGGCACATTTTTAATTATGTTCCTTCCTATTGCGCCACGCCGTGTCTTTTAACGTGGGAGCTGTATAACTTGTTAATTTATAATTATGATATTCCTGGCCACTTTGTAATCGCGCAGCCGTTTCGCCATTCGGCGTTTTCTCAGCCCTCAGCCCGTCGTAACCCTTCCCATAAATTTCCTGCTTTCAGTGGCCGATTTATAATTACCGCTTTCATATACCCGAAGTGTAATTTGCTTGTGTAAATTCCACATGCTCGGCTCGATGTAGTAATATTTCACGAACAATTCTGAAAGGTATACGGTTTACGCGAGTGGCCGCATATTTTCCGCCGCCCGCGGAAGATAACGGTTTGTATGAGATTTATAATACTTCTATGTTATACCCTGCACTTTTTTTCTCTGTCTTTCAATTTTATAGGAAAATTTTGCGGAACGACCCGGCTCGGGCGGGGGGAGAGTCCTTAAAAAAAAATGCAGAGTTCGTAAAATTTTCGTGCACCCCGCGTGTATATAGCGGCAAATATAAAAATTTATATCGTCACGCTAATATTAGTTTTTCGCGAGGAATGTCTTCCTCGAAACCGCGCAAGCGCGATAGCATTCTCTAAATATAAATTAAAATCGAAGCATTAATGTTTAAATTAATAACGAAGTAATTGAGACACGTGTGTCATATAGAACTTTAGCCGGTTTGATAATCCCGGTTTGTACGAAAGTGACGCACCGTACAGCGAACTGTAATGCAATTAGATTTTAATAGGACCGTACATTATTCAGAAACGGCAGTTTCCACGCCGATGAAAATTTAGAGGCGATACTTTATGTTTTAATATTCATATGTCACATCAATGTCGAATAAATGCGCGACTGCTGTCCACGGTGCTTTATAATATATGCAAAGTGAAGATGTAACTAATGAAAATTGAGGTGGAATTGTTTCTTCGCAATTTTTATTTTCACGGAAATTTTTTGCTCTCTTAAGAAAGACATTTATTCTTATAAGATAATAGACAGCGGAAGTGTGGCAAATTTATCACGCATTTATCACGGAAGAATATCTTTAACTTTATAACGTAGCTTTATAATATTGAATAAATTATTTTTAATTGTCGAACTTGCAAAATATAAATAATTAAATTAATAAAAATAGTAAAATAACTGAGCATTAGAAAAACGATTTTTTCAGTTTCAAACAAAATAATTCTGGAGTATTTTCTTTTGTTTTACACTTGTTCTACATACGATATATTTTCCTTGGAATTTAAAATATCCTTTATCAAAACTTACAATTCATTAATTTAAAAAACAGTATGCTTATACTCTAAAAAACAATTAATACAAAAAAAATATATTTAATCAATTAATACAGGATACGTATAATCGAAGGAGCTAGAAGGAGCTAAAGGAGAGTACAAATATCTGAAAATCGATTGCATTCCGGCATGATGCGGGCCGCGGAAGGAACGATGGCATGCGGCACGCGTGCGATCGGCATTCTGCGGTTCGCGGCCGCGGAGCATTGCGTTTTGCGCGGTGCTAATCGCGAACCGCGATTGCTTTCGTGAGAAAGGGAACGCTCTCTCGGCCTCTTTCTCGCGGTTTGAGCCCATGGCGGCCGGTGTTTCGCGGCGCTTTCGTGCGCACGGTGGCGCGGTAGCCACGCGACTGTCGAGCAGGTAGCGGCTTACAGCTTTTCGAGCGTGGAGTTTCGAGGTTTCGCGGTTTCGGGGAGGGATAGGACGGGTTGTGGGTGAAAGAGCGTGGGGTGGAGTGAAAGGGGATGAAGCGTCGGCGCCCGACGATACACTACACTACCCGACACAACGATGCGTGCGACTATCCCCCCAGTGCGTGCCACGCGCCCGACATGACAACACGTATTTCCTCACGTTGCTCGTGCCGGCAACGAAAGCAAATCTTTCTGATGCCAGACAGTTCGGAAAGTAATGACAATTTTTGTAATAATCTGAAATTTTATTAACATATTTGGGCGATTGACATTATTGATTGTATTTGTACATTTTATTAATGTGTGTATTTAATATGAGCAATTGAATTTAGAAATAACCCAAATAAAATAGAGAAATAAATAGAAAATAAATTAAAAGATATAATATGTTAGTTCGCAAAGAACTAAATGTATCCAATTCGATAAAAAATTCTCGTTTAAGTTTTTGCAACGTTAAATTTGACGAGATATAGTTCAAAAGACAACATAAAACATAGACACTTACAAATTATGATAAGACATTTTGTTATTTATCTATTGCAAAGATCAAAGCATAAGAACACATGTTTCTATTTATAATTCATTGTAAGAGTTTTATTTTCAACGATGATAATAACGACGTCGATAATAATAATAATACTAATCATAATGAGACGAAAACGATGACAGAATATTTTATAGAATGCATTTTATTTTTAGCTTCCAACGTGCATACTAACGCGCTGGCATATAGAATGCAAAAGGTCACATTCTAGACTTATATTTTATACCGTATCCCAGTTTATTGCTCGCTGAAATGTGAAACACGTACTTTCTACGAAATATGCGACTGTCGTTAATAGCGTCTGCAATCCTAATGCCGGCGTATGAATGCAAAAATTGATCCAAACGATTTCAGCAGCTGTTCACAACACGTCAAAAGAGAATAACACGCTCTTCACTCCACACCTCTCATTTTTTATTCATGGGTCTAGACCTAGTAGATTTGTGCCAAGTTATATGAGAACGGAACATATATCAGTCATCGTGCGCTTACTTGCTACAAAGAAGAATGATGACGAAGAGAGACAGATGTTGATAACTTCTCTGATTTATTATTATTCGACGATCTCTCGCGCGTCTGACGCTGATATTACGTTTCGCTCGCTCTACTCGATCATCGTCTTTAAAAATCTGAATGATTCGGATATTCCATTTAATAGCAATTCCTCGTTTAAATATTCTTTTAACAACTTATCATATTTTTTCCTCTAAATTTTGCTATTAATCATAAATACTTCCGGATTTATCGTAATTTTACTCCGTTCTAGATAACTTCAATTACACTCATTCTCATAAATCCAGTATTATATCTCAATCATTTTTAAGACTTCTAAAAATTAGCAATAGTTAATGTTAAAAGCGGTACAAAAAATAAAATAATCATATAGCCGCGAGAAAAATGTTACATTTGACTTGCTTCAACATTTTTGCAATTTTGTTCAAAGTATAGAAAATGTACGTCATTTAGAAACCTCTTTGTACGCGATGTTTCTTACCGACTTGAAAAAACTTTTACGTAGAATAGGCGCATTCAGCGTTTCAGTAGATGCAATTGCATGGCGATGGCTTGCAAGATGACCTGATAACAATCGCGATCGATAAAGAAAACAGCTTGGCCGACGATAAAGCGTAAACACTGCGTTCCCCCTTTGTCAACGTGTACACGCGGCTCCGCGAACGTGAAACAAGATAAAGCGGAACAATACTTTCGTCGATTAAATGGATGCACTTAGAGGAAATTAATTTTTCGCGCTGGAAATAATGGCATCGGGTTGCTGACATAATTGACGGCGCTTTTTATGAAATAATAACGAACCACGGCTTGTGCACGGGGGAGCAAAGATGTAATTTGACATATTAGTGCCGAATTCGGCATTATCACTTGTTAACTCGGACCTCGCGATAATTATTAGAAAATAAACGTCTGGTCGCCCAACTGCCAGATAAGGATAAGAACGCGCCTATCTAAATGATGTCGTTACAAAGTAGTTATACGCAAGATAAGACAAATTAATGTCTAAAAATAGATACGTCTGAATATTAGCATAATATTTGCCCGAATTCAAGAAAATAACAAAATACTTCTCATTGCACATTACGGAGTATACAACATTTAGGACATCTTTCTAGTTATATTCGGAGTATATTTTCCGTGTTTCAAGAATAGTAACATCCTAAGACGTTACAGAAAAGACGGCGTAACAGCGTCGCCGAGGGTGGGTCACGATTACAAATATTGCTCGTTAAGTCACGTCGTGTTTGAAGTTCGCGGAGCGCGCGGGACGCATTATCGGTTGCTTACTTTACATCGTGTCGCCATCGCGAAAATTAAGCCGCTTGTTTTAAACGCTTGTCAAGAATTCCCAAGTTGTAAGTGGCCGTCGGTATCGATCGGCCACATTTCGGCGAGTTTACGCTTACACACCTGTTTGATTGCCTCGCTTCGCCTGTGTTGCTACAAATTGACACGACGTCCTGATAGCACTTCGCGACTTTAAGCCGACGTGGTCGCGCGCTGGACTGATATCATTCGAACGTTTTTGCTTCACTTTATTACATTTACTACGATACGTTTAATCGCGATATCTTGATTCGTAGTTTAACACGTAACTCCAGCGAACTTATAACCTCGTATAAAAATATCTCGAACGAATAAATCCCAATGTATCGGTGATAAAGATTTCACTTCAACGCGACATACATTTTACGCAATTTTTATTCAAATGTGAAAATTGATTGGTCAGATTCCGCTGTGCAACTCGTCAACAGCTGCACAACACCACGAAATTGACAATTATGCCATTTTGCAATCGAATTTATTTATGATATGTTTATATTTAAATATCATTATCATTATTATTAGCATCTTGCGCATAATATTCTTAATGTTATAATTTAAAAGAAAAAACGTGTTTCCCTCGATAAACGCACATCGTTACACTGTCAGCTTTCGCATTTTTGAGAACTAAATCACTATTCCACTTGCGTTGCACTTGACAATTATTGCATCCTGTTGCATCAGCGACGAGACCGCCGTGGCAGGTATATCCGCACATCCGCGAACGTACACACTGATCAATCACTGATAGCCTCGACCATCGATCTCGTATTTCCCCGCCATATGTCATTTCCATGGATCTTGGGGATCCACGCGCGGCATCGATACGTAAAAGGTAATCGCTCGAATTCACTCCATTCACTGTCAGAAAAGTTCGTTGCGCGTTCGCTTTCTCTATCTCTCTTTCCCTTTCCCGCGTGTTCACAACACGCCCGAGGAGGAGGACAATCGTCGTTGCGCGATCTTGGTGAACCGTTAGACAGAGAGGAGCAGATCGACAGGTCGCCTCAAAACGAACTTGAGCGAAGGAGAGAGATGGACGTACTGGAGGCGACCGAGAGAGCAAGCGCGAGTGTGCGAGGGAAAGAGAGAGCGAGAGAGAGACAGTCCAAACACACGGACACACGTGTGCCCAATGTGTCCGTGTATGCTCACAAGGATGGAAGAGAGAGAAAGAGAGTGAGAGTGAGAGAGAGAGAGTGTGTGTGTGTGTGTGTGTGTGAGAGAGAGAGAGAGAGAGAGAGAGAGAAAGAGAGGGAGAAACATACCCCAAAGGTGTCAGAAGGTGCTGGCAGTGTTCCGCGGTATATCTGCCGGTTGTCTCGAGACATCCACGCTCAGTAGGCGATACCGTGTTTGCCACGACGCTGCGAGGCACCCCAGGCAGGCCTCCGAGGGTGGCCTCGAAGGCGGTGGTAGGGCGACTTGCTGTGTTGTGTCGGATGCTACCGGGTAGCAAGTACTTGTTGTTGAGATGCCGGGTATAGGGGTGTAGGGGTGGTAAACGCGGGGTATACGGTGACAGAGAGAAAAAGGGAGAGAGAGAAAGAGGAAGAGAGAGAAAGAGAGAGAGAAGGTGCATACACACAGGAAAAAGAGAGAGGGAAGGGATTGGTGTACAAAAGGAGAGAGGTGGGGGAGCGGGAGGGGAAGGAGCCGGGGGGTGGCACCCCCGAGAATGGCCTTGCGCAGCTACGTCGGCTGGCTGGCGGAGAAAGCGCGGGATAAGGCGGTGGTTGTGGCCGCGGGTTGGGTGGATTTGTACGTTGTGCGGGGGTGGAGGGTGCGCGCGAATCTCTAACGGCGGCTGCTGCTGCTGCTGCTACTGCTGCTGCTCCTGCTGCCGCTGATGCTGCTGCTGCTGCTGTTGCCACTACCGCTGTCGCTGCCGCTGCAACCCGTTCCGAGCGGAGGCTCGTCCGCTAAACAGCCAGACACGCGAAAGCACGCGAAACACAACTGGGTCGCGACGTGGCTCCGTAGTCATTCTCGGCGGTATAGGGGTGGTCGCCGCGATACGGGCGGTGGCGGGGATGCAAGGCGGAGGGAGGAGGAGGAGAAAGACACGCGGAGCGTGTCGCGGAATGCTGACCGGATCATTGGACGTTGCTGTGTTCAAGAATGAAGAAATGCCTCGACGATAGCCGTATAGGACGTAGGACGAAAGGTGATAGACAGGGGTTGAACGACTACCGGCTTCGACGCGCGTTCATCGACAACGATGACGACGACGACGAGGATAACGAAGATGACTTGCTTGCACGCGACGCGACGCGACGAGGCAAGCGGTCGGCCGAGGACGCGACAGGAGTGTACACGCGGCACGGATGCGCGCAACTCTGCGGGCGGGCACGACCGGCTGCGCTGTTTTCCTCCCTGCCGTTAAAACAATAATGCAATATTTAACCATACACACGGGGAGCGAGAGAAAGAGCGTAAGCGAGAGAAAACCCGAGAGAGGGGGTGCCGGCGTCGCGTCGGGGCAAGAGAAGGTAGGGAGGTAAGGAAAGTAGGGGCGGCTATGGGGAACGCGCGGGGGGACTTTCTCCCCTCCAGAGGCGCCCGAGAGGCAGCAAGTTGTAAGCTCTTCTTTCTCTTTCCCTCTTCCCAGCGTTCTCCAGCGATCGCACGGTTACTTCGTGCGCCGTTAGTTGTCTCGATGCTGCTTTCTCATCGTTTTGTCACTGCGTCTCTCTCTCCCTCTCTCACCTCGTCTTTTTCCACACTCCCAACTTTCTCTCTCCCTCTCTTTCTCGCCACCTCGCGCGTGGTGCAAGCTTTTAGGGGCATCTCACCCCGCATCCAACGCTTTTATGCGACGGCGGCAGTAACAGGGGGAGAGGGCGCGAGAGGGATACGATATAGGGGCGGACGTCGTAGTGGGGGTCGGAGGCGGCGCACGCCTCTCTCTCGAGAGGGATGCGAGGGCCGGCAGCCTGGGGTGGCTCTAGACGCATTCTCCCAGCGATGCAGGTGGGCGAGCGCCGACGGAGAGGATGGAACGGACGGACGGTCGTGCACGCGTATACTCCGTCGTTCGACTACCTATACTGACGGCACTGTCCGACGAAGAATTATGTTAGACTTTGCATTCGAAAATGTATAAGAACTTCTGTACATGAGTGATACTTATAATCGGACACAGATCTGATTCTTCATATAATGATACTTTTCTTAGGACGATATTAGCTGCTCTCCTTTCATCGTCGAGATAATGATATTTGGAAATGTATTTAGACACTGAAAATGAATACTCTTGTATACCAGTTTGTTGCTCGTTTGCTGTTGTATATGTAACAATTCAGCTGTTACAAGAGAGTTTGTCTGTAATTTCATCAAAAGAAATTTTCTCTCTAAACATTGGAGCGCAAGTTGAAGATTATTTTTCAATATAATGAATGTCAGAGAGGACCTTTACGTTATAAAATGATCGAAGATTCAGCAACTTTTCCAGCATATATCGGCTAACGTTTTTATATGTACGTTTGCCAGACACTTCACTTTAACTCAATAATCTCCAGCCTACATGGAATCAATTATCACATAACAAGAAAATGGATGTGACGTTATTTTTATTAATATTTAATATAAATACCTAATATTTATTAATAAATAAGTTGTTAATCTTCAGTAAATACCTTTCAATTTAATCTATACATATATTAAAGCTCAGTTAAATCTAATTTGAAATTAAACAAAAAAATAATAAAAAAATGTAATATGTGTGCAGTTGTAAAGCAAGGAAAAGCTTTCATTTTTTCACAAACCTATTGTACCCTGTTAAATTCATAGGGTTAAATTAAACTCAATTTTGAGTAATTTTTAACTATTCCATAGGTCGCCACTGCTCCTACTTAATATGTAGTTAATTTAACTAAAACAATGTTAATTTGACTAAACCAATGGAGTTAAAATAATCCTATTTTGTTTCGAACTAATAAATTTTGACGCACATGGTAGTTAAAAATAACAAAATAAATCTAACTCATGGTATTGGTTTAAATTTCATCCTCTAACCTTTAACAGTGTAATTCAAAATTACTTATTACTGCCTCTTACTGTCGCAATTTTTGTTAAATAGAAATTAATTAAGTACATTAATAAAAAAAATCAATAGTTGAAAGACAATGTACAATATTGGAGACGTGTTAAACGTAATCCATTGCATTTAAATTTCCATTTTCTTGTATAACTCGATCACCCGCGATGCTCCCTTTTAATTTGTGTTTTTTACGTATTGCAAATTTCATCAGGCATAAACGAGACGGCACTTACCGCTGCTTTTACATCAATCAACCGCAATTTACTTTTAAGCAAATTTTTATCAAACCATGTCGCATTCATCGCGAAATTTATTTCTACTATATCGACCTGCGTGACGCTATAATTAATATCGCAGCATGTCTAATCAGCGAATATAAACCCTTAACAGTGAGATCAAATGCGGTATCTAAAATTACAATTTTCATCGATTAATCATAGTAGTAGTGCTCCATGATAACGTAACCAAATTCAAATTTAATTCGATTATATCAAGTGGACACGTCTGATATTATCTGTCAATGATTACTCATTGTCCATGGGCAACAAATACTGATTTATGTCATTCATTGGCTCTTAATACAGATACCGCGAACAGATTATACCATTTGATCCAGCCGAATTCCGTTCGCTCGGTCAAGAGTTCAAAAGGTGAATCATCAAACATGAACGCACTATTTAATCGTTGCATACAAGTAAAATGAGCGCGCAGCAAATGATTATGATCTCAATCTACATTTTTCTACTTAAATATTATTTTTAATTAATATTTTTGCGTAATGCTGAATTGATTGGATACCGCAAGTACCGCGCCACTTGAGACCAAGAAATAATCAAGATGTACTTACTAGATTAACTTAATGTTTACGCATCAAAATTTGTTTCTTAATTTCCCTATGTGCTCATTATTTCACGTGAAATGCGCACCGCCAATCGCCATATTATTAAATTCGATTATTATAATACATATATTCAATATATTGCTGCGTATGTTGATTAAGTTATATTATTCTGACGAATGTCGCGAGCAAAATCAAATCGACCGTTTCAAGAAACGGTGAGTTGAAAAACAGGAATAACATCGCGAAACGTTAAGTTGCGTTAATTAATAGCAGGTATAGCGATTGCTATATAAGTTAAGCCGAGGGGTCATAAGTTACGCGGAGAGATGGAAGTTTTCGATACGAAAGCGTCTCGTAAAACGGGGCTTCGACCCGCGTCATAAATTTGCAGTATAATTCCAAGAATAATCGTTAGGAGCAGATGTTGCTAACAATAATCTAGGTAGGTATCAGCACACAGGTCTACTAAAACATTCCGGAACCGATCCATTGATATACGTCGTAGCGCGCGCGATAGGTACGAATATAAAACTGTGTCGGGTAAGATTGTGCGCATGAATCGCGCAGCTAGATAATGCCGCGTCGGTGATCGAAGTCGGATATGAGAGAAGCGAAAGAATCGATACGAGAAGGATGTCTGCGCCCTGTTGAGTTCCCGTTGCACTGTCTAGGCTATAGCACGCGCGAATACATTTTTTGTAATCTGTTATTTGCATATATTTCTTGGCGTATAATCACTAATATTTAAATTAAAGGTCTTTCATAACGTATACATATAATAATAATAATAATAATTTGATTAGACAAATAAATAGAAACCTATGCAATTCTCCATATCTTCTATTCTGCATTTTTCGATAAGAAAGTACGTCATTCATGTGAGAAAGCTGTATATACAATACATATTCCTTTTTTCTCTTATACTCTGTCTTTTTATCTTTTTATTATGTAAAATTATGCTTATCCAATTAATAATATACTTTTAATAAAATTATGCCAATTAAAATTCCTATGAGAGACACAGCTATACTACAGCCATTCGTTAATTATCAGCGATATTAAAGCCTTCTCTCCCAAACCGTTCTTGCATTCCCCAGCATAATTCCAAACGCTACTCGCCGGATGCTGGTAGCTCAAGCAGCAAAATTAAATAAGAGTCACGCCTGCATTCTGCGAGGCATTTCTCCTCCGTCGTTACGAGCAGATACGAGGTTGGTCCGCGTACGTAAGGTAGGTACTCGGAAAGGGTCATCCCAGGGCCCAGCCGCGCTATCCGGGGAGGACGATCGAGAGACGGGTAGGAAACGGTATGGGGGTAGTAGCTTCGTAGTCCAGATAGCCGGTACACTTAGCCGCGTGTATAGCCGTTCTCTCTCTCTCTCTCGAGGACAAAGTAGGGGCGCCGCTGGAGGGGGCAAGAAGTGAGGGCCGGTGGGGGGTGGGTGGCAAGCCGTGGGGGTGGCTACCACCCTTTGCAACCCCCCCACCAGCGCAGGAGTCGCGTCGCCGACGCTCGGCCAATAAGGAGGCCCGCCGACACAGAGACAATTCAAATGCTGCGCCAATAACAAACGTCTTTTGTTGTTACACGGCAAACTTTCTTTTCGCCTGGTGCTGCTGTTTGTGCCGTCCCCGGGATGCCCAACCCCGGCGGCGGGCGCCCGCCACCACCCCCTGACTGCAGCCTCCACACCTCGCGACCGCCCCCTTACCGGCGATCCAGTCCGAGAGATATTTTTCTTTTTGCCTTTTCACTTCTCTTCCTCCTGGCTTCTTTTTTTCGCCATTCTGTCCCCCGTCTTCTCCCTCTCCTTCCCCCTCCCGCCCGCGATCCAACGGAGCGTCAACATATTAAAACGGGGGGATGCAGTAGGCGGTGGCGGCGAGAGGATCTGCGCAATGCTGACATTGCCTTTCCGCGTTTGTCTGGGCCGCTGCCTTTCGCCGCTTCCGCGTCTTTTTCTCCTTCTACGTCGTAGAGCGTCCCGACGCCTGCCTCGTGGTGGTCATCCTCGCCACATCCTTCGAACATCCACACTCCTCTTCCCTTCTTGTGCACCATCGTATCTCCAATTCGTGTATCAAAGCTCGATAGAGTTTATCTACGACGTATTGTTTAATATTCACATTTTTTGCCCTCGGAAGCAAAAAATCGCAGATAAATGTATTACCTTCTTTTTCAATTGCTAGTTCAATTATAATGAGACATACGCATTATACATATATCAATTTTTTTCACTTGTAAATTTGGAATACTTTTATATGCATCACAGTATATCAATGCAACTTTTTACCGTAATAAATTATTTAGCTTGGTAAGTCCTCGAATAATATACAAAATAATATAAAATATATTATTCATTGTAAAGCAATTTTTAATATACCTCGTCGTTCCTGTTTCTAAAGACATGTGATTATCTCAGACTCATGCGGCATCAGGGCGTCGTCGGATTAAATACTGATGAAACTTCGCCAATCGACCTCGCTTAATGTCTCGTCTTAAAAGAAAGGAACATCGCCAGACCACCGGCGGGGTTGAGGCAAGATGGAGCCACGACGGAACGAAAGGATAAATATTCATTGACGTCTTCATCAAGACTTTTATGACCCCGGCAGAGAGGATGAGGCGACGGGAACTACGAGACTGCTTTACGTTGCCTTCGGCCGGTTCACCATACAGTTTGTAGCGTTCGAGTGTATAACGCGAAAAAGTAATGATAAACGGAATATTTTCACGTTATTATACTTAACGAAACATATAGTTATATATGTTATAATTATAGGGGAATTATAAGTTAAATTTTATAGTTAAATCATGAAATATATAACGACCAATATTTAATAAGATACGTCAAGTTAATATTTTGTGATCTTAAAAATGACTGTAACATATATTCATTAAAAGTAGATCGATAAGGTCAATCGCATGCGATAATTAACGATACAGATATTCATTATTCTGGTATATAATTTATGCAATTTAATATGTATGGTAAAATCATGCGCGTGCAAGAATAGCCAAACTCTGACTAGTATAAAATATCTGTTTGACATATTTAATGCTTGATAGGCGATAATCTATTAAAACCTTGGAAATCTCCAGAAAGCGATTCTAAATATGTAAAGTGCATATAAATTACCATGATATATAAAAAAGGTAACTTTTTTCACTGAAAAAGATAAAAAAAATATTTGTTAACGTACAAATATAAAAATATCTTTTCTAACAGAAGAAAAAAAGAGCGTAAAATAATTAAGCATTCCTAGATTCTCTCCCCTTCTAATTTTGTTTTCACTCAATTATACATTATCCTTTTTATTTAGAAAAATTTATAAAGTTCTGTGCTTCTCGACTGGAGCTCGGAACCTCATTAAACAAATACGCCAGTCAATGAGGGACCGGGGAATGTCGGGAATCGAAGCGAGGTGGTGTCGAGGTAAATTAACCGCGCGGATATCGCAGCCGGATGTGCCAAAATTCTCAAGCAAGTGACGGTACCGCTTGCGGGGGAAGGGGGGGGGGAGTTAAAGGAAAAAGAGATCTGTCGAAAGGCTGGCTCCTCCGCGGCGCGAGGAGTAGCGCACGAGGGTGGGCGGCAAAATTGAAATTTCTTCGCTCGAGCGACGACGCAGCAACTCATAAAAAGTTTAAACGTTTCACTCTCTGGCTTGGTGCTCTGCTGTTGCTCTGCCCGAGTCTCGCCTTTTTTTCCCAATATAAACTCCCTCTATACCCTCACTTCGCCTGTCGATTGACTACCGCGCGTCTTTCTCCATTCACCCTGATACGGCTCTCCGGCTCTCAACCCCGTCACCCCTCGCGGAGATGCTTACGGCTGGCAACTTTTACCCTGAGAAATTAGGGGCTTTACCGCGCCCCTCTCCGTCGCGTTTACCCTTCGAGATATCGCGAAGCCAGCATGCGTGTCATTCGCGAAGTATCGTGGGCACGATTGTTTTTATTTAAGTGAGTCGCCTGATATATTAAATTCGGAAGCTATAGTAGCTATAGGTAAGAGAAGCAATTGATCTTCTAATTATATAGAGCCTTGTTGGACTGCGCTTCACATCTATAATATATAACGTCTGTATGAGTTTCAAGTTAAAATTTAATTTATTCCTACCATCGCGGTAAAACGGATTTAAGTGCCGTCTTTTATTTTTTATTATCACTATCCCGAAGGAAGTGATTACGTCGAGAATTCTGCATCGCGTTTACAGGTTACTATGTGTTCAGCTACGAACCAGCTGAAGCTAACGGGCGAGGGTTGCTGACTCCTATTTACCGATATGCTGATGTAATTATTATATTGCCTTCAATCTCTCTCTTCCAAGCATGACTTGTCATTATTTGCAGGATTAATATCATGCGTATTCATTAGCTGAGACTCGAGCGGTCTATCCGCATGAGCGGTCAGACTGGTTTTTGTGTTGGTCTTATATTAGATATTTCTATAATAATTTCGCGATAAAATGAGATAAATATTTCATCTGCGTTTAATGCGGATTTTCGACAATCCAATCATAGATTTACGCTCGAGGGCCACTCCTCGATATGCAACTTTATACGATTCTGCGTATGTTGTTATATATCCCGCTGTCATTTATATACAGAACCGCCTAACGCAATTAAAAAAAAAAAGAAAAAAAATTGTAGCTGTATAATCTGCCAGGTACCGTTTTCATAATGGCCTGTGTCAACCGTCGTCTTCCATTTCTGGATCACGCAGACCAAAATAGTTTCTCTCGATGCCCCGTTCAAACAATATATATTCAAATGGATAATTTGATCCCGCCTGGACGCGAACGCACGGACGGGGAGGATAGAGGTAAAGAGCTGAACGGAGTTGGAGGGCGGAGACGTGTGCTTTACGGCTCGTTCCATTATGAAGGCAGGATCTGACGACTGCCGATTGAAAATAAAAGCGGGCGGCACACGGAAAAATGTTGCTGCAAGAGCGGCAAATATTGTTGCGCCGCCCGCGGTCCGGAGACAGCGCGGCGCCGAGGCCGCCGCGCCGGTGGCGGATGCCCGGTCGAAATTATTAATCGCGCCGCTGGTCCTTCGACCGGCGGCAAATGTTGACGTTACCGGTACGACGAACGTTGCGCGATCGCACACCGACGTGCATCTGACGGTGAACGGCGCGAAATTTAAGAGCTTCGGGAATTAATTGTATCAGCACGGTGCGCCTCTCTTGTTTCAACGAGCGCTCTCTCTCCCCGTTCTATACGCGATTAAAAATCGTTGGCGATTCAATTTATTTAATTTAATTTAATATCCTCCCTATCGCCGTCTGCCATTGACGTTAATATTTGTCTCTCACAATAAAATAAGAAATTAAAAATAAATCAATATTTATTTGTTACATTTAAATTTTATTTACTAAATTTTTTTAAATTAAGAAATTATAACGTGTCCCTTTTTTGAAATATTCAATAGATAATATTTACATTCCCGTAATATATTAAATAAAAATAAAAAACACATCTGCTCTTTTATTTATCATTTAACGGATGTTTCATATTTTGAATGATTATTGAGATTTTAATATGGTAGAGATTTTAAAAAAATTTAAATATCTTTCAGTGTGATAGCACTTTTAATAAATATAGCCGATTAATAGTGCCTGATCAATTAGCAAAACCCGCGTTTTGCGTATTCCCGAAATAAATGCAGTTCTTCTCTCAAATCTATGGGAATCTTCGACGAGGTAGAGATGACGGGGGGATGAAGCCCGGTTGCTTATAGGTCGCATGGGTGTCAGAGTCGATATCTTGCCGGCTCTGTGTCACAGAAGGGACGTTGGCGGCGGAAGGGTAAGAGACGGGTAAGAGAATCAACGGGGAGCGGGAGAGAGGCGGGGGGGAGAGGGTGAGCCGTAGAGTTGCCGGGGGTAGGTGCGGCTGCGAGCGTTGGGGAATGGGTACGAGCGAGGGGGCATGATTAGCATTACACTCTGAGCCTCGATGATCAATAGTGGAAACGTCTCTCCCTTCATTCTCATTCTCTCGCTGTGTTAGCCTTATCTCCCTACCCCCCTCGCACCCTTTTGCCCCCTCCCGGCATCGGATATGCGCGAATCTCCCACCCCCTTTCCCGGAGCTTTCTGTCGCCCTTCCTCCCCCCCTTTCTGCGCGCATTCCGAGTACCTATTTCTCTGCCACTCTGTACTACTCCGAACGCCTTTCTCTCTCTCTCTCAAACTCTCTTTTTGCCGAGACTCTCTGTTTCTCTTTAACGCAAATGCTCAAAATGATAGTCTTCAGCTATGCCCTGCTTACTTCGGACCAACGAGTGTAAGCTGCAAGATTATTATCATTATTAAAAATTGTAAGTTGATTAATGAGACATTAAGAATTTGTAGAAAATCCAAAATTCAAACTGAATTATAGAAAGTTAACTTAACAGCTTCCTATTATTTCAGGCAATCTTTTACGTTCCGATCGTTGAGAACAGATCGCAAGATTGAAGTGCTATGAAAGAAATCCGCGCATTCACCCATCTAGAGGAATCGTATCGCCTCTTTTTTTCGCGCGAAGCATCTTACAAACCCCAAACGCACCATTCTCCGCCAGCGCGGGCATAATCCTCTGGCGCGAATCGCCACGCCAACCCCCCCTCTCTCTCTCTCCGTCCCATTCCCACCGCGACATTCGCCGAAACGAAATGTGCCTGCAAGTTCCTCACATTTATTCTGATCGCCGTACAAAAAAGTGCCGCATCAGCCGGATGATGCGTGGTGTATCTATACGTACGTACATAAAGAACCGAGATTTTCCTCTCCGGCGTCTCGAGTCTCTATACGGCGTAGGTTACACCTTCCTCGAACCCAACCCCGCGACGCCAGCCCCGAAGACGACCCGGGGATGTTTTATTTGACGGTGTCAGCAAGCGGGAGATATTAACCGAACAGCTCTCGCCCGCTGGAATTATGTGGGCGGATGGGTGTGGGCGCGCGCGAGATTCGACTTCTATGGAATTTCCGGAGAACGCGGTATTGTAGCGAAAGAGAGCGATGGAGACGGCGGGGGCGCGGGACGGGGGCGGGAAGGATAGGGGAGAAGGATATAGAGGGAAGAGGACGGACGACGGGTCACACAGGGAATCTACCGGGGCAAACTTCACCATTCCGGATACCATGGTACCCCGGAGACACTGGCCGTGCCTAACTGCAGTCTCATCCCTACCGGTCGTTACATCGTCTGGGTATCTGCATCTGCATCGGGAGCATATCGTATTCGGCGGTAACTCACGTGGCGCGTCATCCTTGTCTGCCACCGCCGCGCGCCGCCTCAACCGCCCCCGCCGCACGTCGGACTCAGAGGTGATCAATGAGACCGCCGGAAACGACGGAGTTTTTGCGAGGTCTACGCGAGACACATATTTAGAAAAGAGTACCTACTCGAGAGATTTTGAGACTCCTCGGGAAAGTATCGCGAAGGGATGCGAGATATTGAGGCGATCCGTCTTATCGCCGATTGTTTCGAGAGTTTAATTAGTACTTCGTATATCTTTCAGCAATGTAAAAGATATTTTAAAAGCGACGTTAGTATGGATCCTTATCTTCACGATGTCGCTCAACGTTCGCCACGAGATAATTAAAACGAATTCCGTAAACTTTTCTGTGTATTTCTGGCCGACTGCTTCGAATAAGTTTGAGAAAAGTAGCAGTTTTTGGAGAACTTTCGTAGGAGTGACACCAGCGGCAATAAAAATTCGCGAAGATAAGACTTCGTCCTCCATGGATTATAAATAAAAAAAAAAAAGAACGTGGCGACGCTTGACTGTCCTAGATAAGATAATGCTCGAAAATAATTTGTTATCCTATATTATAGCGTACATTACAATCTGCGTACATAAAACGCAGGCTTATTTTTGAGAGACGAATTTAATCATGCAAAATTTTATGTAATGAATATATAAATATTGATGAACTTAAGTAAAATAGATACAAGATCCAATTTTCTTCTTCACTGTAAACGATTGAATCATGATTCTTCTCAAAATAGTATTTGCCTTACAATGTATAAAAAGATTTCACAGTCCACTAAAAGAAAGCAGTTGAAGAAAGCTCACTTATGTGAAAAATACATAATTGCTACTAGCAATTACGACAAAATGACCGCGTGAAGTATCGGAATCCTCTCTACCGTCCATCTATATCGCGCACTCCCACTCTCTCTATTTCCTCTCTTTGACAATTTCTTTCATCGGATCTCCTTTCGGTTCATTTGACGGGACGACCTTTTTTCGCGCCCGCCGCACAAAGTGTCGATCCGTCGTTGTCTTAATGGGTGGCAGGCCACTCGTCCTTATTGCAGACTTAATTACTACCTGACGCCAGAAAGTTATAATGGCCAACAAGGAGTACTCGAGGGCCCTGGAACCTTTCAGCCAGACGGACAAATCACTGTCGAAATAAAATTTTCTTATTCCAGCGATATTTCAAGTGATGCCGCCGATCCATCATCTCAACTTCTCAGCGGTCATATAAGACAAGAATTATGGCCTTTATTCAAATGGATTTAGTTTGCGGCGAATCTAAATTTTTATAATAATTATAATTAGTAGCAAATATTGTTAACCAATCCTTTGATTTTAATATGTACTGCTTATCTTCTTGTTTAATTAGAATGTCCATTTAATTGAAGAATCTTAACATACATCCACGTTTGCGAGTTTCTAAATCCAAGATATGTAAAATTGCGATAAAATAAGATATACACGTCACTTTATACATTTCCTTGAAGCAGTTGTTACAAAAAAGAACATTATACATAAAATGTAAGTGAGTACACGACGAGCTATTTATACAAGTAGTTTTCCTCCGAAAGAACAGCCGCGAAAAAGACACACCTCGGGCAATCGGAGTAGAAACGACTGCCGGCAGTAAAAGAAAACTATGCTTACTACAAGGAAAATTTTTATCGACTTGACGGTCGCGCGCGCGAACGATACCTCTACGAGTGATAACATAACGTGGAAATGGCGGGGCACAGCAGCAGCCACGCGTTCGCAAGGGATAGTCTTCGAATCGAAAATCGGTCGCGGGCGAGGTGGCGAGGGTTGGAAACGGCGAGCCTAAACAATATCTTGCGGCAATGTAAGGAGCGTCTATTGGGCCATTACCGACGGTGGCTGACCATTTTGGCCATTTGGCTTGGACAGTGCTACGTCAGCGGTCTCGATTCTCCCGCCTGTTCTCCGCCTATTTCTCCTTTCTTCCCCGACCAGAGTCGAACTCGACTCACTTCCGTCCTTCTGTCCTGCCCTTCCCTTCCCTTCGCCCGCTGGAAAGAAGTTTGTATCGTCCGGCAATCGAGCGTGATCGAATTAAAATTACAAATTTACCTTGTAGGAATCATTTATTATCTTATTATCATTTGTAATCTACTTCTATCAGCTATTTTTTTCTCTTTATCACCATGAATGCGTAACAATTGCAACGATCAAGACACTTGAATTACTTAAAACTTAATTTTCAGTTTCAATCTACGATCCCACTCTAAAATTCGATATAAACGCACGGATGTCGAGTGTCCACGGTTTTTACGCCATCCCACGGCGTCCAAGGTGCGAATCGATAGATCCCGCACAATTCATTTCTAAGACGGTGGGAGAAAGCACGCGCGCGGCAACGACATTTCGAAGAATGGCAGACCGAGAAACCAAGCGAAATCGATCGCAGCCTTTCAATGTGTCTCGGCTTTATCGTCGGCCATATATCATCGTGCCTATATCACGGCTGTGGGATCTCGAAACTTTGCGTTTCTCTTTTTTTTTCTTTCGGGATGTGTGGATACGCGCGATATCCCTGAACCCGAAATCGCGAGCTCGATCCACAAAACATAACACATCAGGGGGAAATAAAACACAATTTCCGCTGACGTCACATTCGCATTCGAACCCGGTAATGCGGGTGTTCGGTAATATAACGCAATATTTTACATTTCGTATATCTAATCGAAACATTTTTAAATGGCAGCAAAAAAAATATCAAATATATTGTTGCCCGCGCGGATTAATAAATATGAATATGAAAATACGATGCAAAAAAACATGTTATCATAAAAGTTACTTATTTAATTTAACAATATATTTTAAATATGTTACAGAGTTACGATGAAAAAAAAAAACACGCGCAGAAAATGAATAAAATTCTCACGTATCCTAAACGACTTTTTATTTTCCAACGCGACACACCAGTCGTCCTTTATAAAAGGGAATTCAAATTTTCCAACCGCCAGAATCGTTGAACCGCCCTGAACCGTCGTCGCTTCACCATCGACTCCGAGGGAGCATTGAAATTCGATGCATGGCGCGCGGCGGCGTTTACCTTCCCGTATAAAACAAGAATCGCGCAATTCCCGGCGGAAGCGCGTATTATCAGCGTCTCGAATAAAATTCAAAGACAAACGCTCGCAGGGAACGCTCGTTTTCTCCCCATCCCTCCCGAAGGCGCCACCCTCTCCGCCGCGCCACGCGCTTCTTCCACGCGCGCTCCCGTTCCTGCTCCAGATCCAATTCTCGGTCGCTTCTCTTCATCACCCCCCTCCCTCCCCCTCCCCCCCTCCTCCTCCTCTTTCTCCACCCACCCTCGCCGCGCTTCTCGTTCCGCACTCTTCGAAACATTGCGCGAAATAACGTTAAATATTTACTTTCGGGACGATTGTTCCCGTCGGTACGACGGGATAAACATCATTATGTAATGTATATAAAGCCGCACGGCGGACGGAGATAGGAACGCGCGCGAGAATATGCGGGCGGAAGACGGCGAATAAACTTTTCTGCACCTTTCGCGCGAAGGATTGACCTTAACGCGAGAGAAGGCCCCCCCCCCCCCCCCCGTTGGATCCATCCATCCATCTGGCCTGTCTGCTCGCCGCGCGATGTCGATGTCCACATCCCTCATCCGCGCGCCCATCCATCTAAAGCTTGTGCCCGTCGATTGCTTCGCGGAATCACGGTGAAATTTCAACCATTAGACGAGATTCAATATGTTCAACAACTTATAATGTAACCCGCTACCCTTGTTCGCAAAGTCAACTGAAGTTTTATGAGTTTTATGGATTTATAAGTACATTCAAACAGAGCAAATACGTAAACGAGCCCCCGATGTTCACTTATCCTCACATTGCCCATCCCTACTTTCGACCAAGTTTTTTGTCTCTTCCGAGCAATTTTTGAGACCGATTTTAAAATATTTTTATGCAGCAATTGGATTAAATTATTAAGAATAATTTTTTCAGTCATCGTGATAATATCACGTGTCCTAAAATTGTCAAATCTCGCGGTGCATTTCTTGGCAAACACGCGGACAAGAAGTATCTTCACGCACGTACGGAAGACAAGATACTTGTTCGTCATCAACCATTAACCGGTTGGTCGCTGACCCTAGTTTGTGTTTCTGTATTGCGAAATGCGAAACTGAATGGCCGGCGAACAGTTCGCTGGGGGAGCGCTGACGTTGTTCCGCGAAGTCCCTCGGGGTAAGCGAAAGGGTCGCCGCGCGTGGCCCCGTTGAAGGCGACGCGATCGCCACTATCCCTTCGAGAACGTCGTTAATTATTTCTCGGCTTTCGTCTAGCGTCATACTCGACTCGGCGGAATGACCGCCGCGCCGTATTCGTTGCACGCGGTCTGTTTATGTGCTTTTCAAAGAATCAGATGACGAGGCAAGGGACGAACTTTACAAATCTCCAGGTCAGATCACGATTTAAAAAGTGCCACGTTATGTAGCTTCGGACACGCGTGTGAATTACTTATCCGCTCTTATAAAACAGTCGCTTCAAATAGATTACGTCACGATTAAAAGATCATGGGTTGAAAGATCATGTAATACCTATTATAGACTATATTATAAAATAAGTTCCTGTAATAATAGTATTTCGCGTCTGCTTAGAAAAAAAATTGTAGCAATTATCTTATTTTATTAAATACCAATATGTGCTTCAAAATGTAATTACTCTAAATCCCTATAATTTATAAACATTTTAGTTTGTGCTTTATATTTATATTTTGCATTGCATTATGTATATCTACTTACAGTGGCGTGGAAAACTGTTTGGATAGTTACCTGAAACAAGAGAGAAGCCTTGGTTAATTTCGAACGACATTAATTAGATCACTATCAAATCGAAACATAAAATGACTAAAGTATGTTTCATTATTATTATTAATAAAAAAATAAATCTTTGCATTAGTTTAATTTGTAAATTATAATCAATAAACTTGTTATAACTTTGCCATGATACAGTTATTATTATTTCCAATGTGATTTTCAGTGCTTAATAAAATATGTATCCAGCTAACACCTGTGTTATTTCAAGTGGGCAGTAGTTGTATTATCACCGAAATAAACAGCTCAGAGGAAATACTCGGTGTGGGGTTATTTCCCCTGGATATCAAACCGTGGCAGGTACCATTGTGTCGTGGCGGTCAAGAGTACAAACGGACCGTACCGATAAGTGGCTCTATCAATCCATGCGGTCTGATAAGGATTTCACCATTGATCGCCGTTTCCCATACCGGCGCCCCCCCCCCCTTCCTACCCCCATGACGTTCGTTTCGCTGCGATTAATGGACAACTATCAACGCCCTGGACGATCATCAATCACGATTCCCGAAACACTCGGTCCGTTAATAGGCGATTTTGTATTTCCACGGGCTCCTGTCGAAAATTGTTTCCGACGCCCGGTTTGTGTATTGTTTCGAGAAAAGCACGGCTATTTCTCTCCAAAGCTCGCGCATCATGTAATAAATTTGTGCACTTTGTATATAATTTTGAGATGGATGATCGTGTTTAATAATCTTATATGTATAATAAAGAAAATAACTCAGTACTATATTAAAAAATAAATTAATATCATATTTAAAAAATTATATTCAAATACAATGTATATATATAAAATATAAAATATTAAAAGATTTCTAAATTATATTTCTGTAAAATGAAATCCTCAATACATTGCGGTGACGACCCGCGTTCGCGCGGCGTCGTCACAGACCGAAGAAAGCCGTGACGGTTCGAAAGTGGATACCTAGAGAATGAAAGCGCGAGGGGAGGGGAAGGCGGCACGGTTGGAACAATATCGCATTTTATAGTTGTAATCGAGGATCGTAATTGAGCAAGTTTGTATGCCTGCCTGTTTCTACGACCGGCTCTCCCCGCTCAGCGCTCTCTTCCGCCTTCTCTAAGACACCCTCGAAGAATGCCTCGGGTGTCAGGCACTCCTCGCGTTTCCCCTCCAATTCCCAATCCGGTATATCCCCGGCGGTATAACCCGTGCTAACAAGATTTCGTATATGTAATTGGTCGAGTATTAAATTGCGTATTCTAACGTCAGAGCATAGGAAATTGGGGGACGAGGTGGATGTGTGGAGAGACGACGGCGACGGCGACGGCGACGCGAGGGCGGTTGGAGGTGGATAATAGCCGTGGGTTGGATCATTTAGTAACATACTGCAGTGCCGTGACGGTTAAATTCCTGGCGCGGAAAGGGGTGGTAACGTATACCATCCTTTCGAGATGCTGCGTCCTACTCAATCTTGAGCCTTATGTTTGTTTATGCTAATTAGAGAAATACGAACTTTACGATAGAACGTTGTGTTCGTGCATGGGCATAAATATCGTACTTAGATATTGTAACTGCGCAATCTAAAATTTAACCCTAAATAAACTTCAAAGATATAAAGTTTATATAAAAATATACAAGCTAGATATCAATAAATTACTTATATATCAAGATTGATGTCGATTAAGAAAAATGTAATTATTTCATCTAATTCCTTTTAATATCTTAAATAAAATGATTTAAATAAAATCGAATTATGACGTTATTAGGGCAGTATTTAATGTCACAAGACTCACAAGGCAGTAATCAGACACAAGCAGTCACACACATTACGGCGATTACATTGCGTGTAGTCTTAGAGAGAAGAGCGGCCAGCTTGAAGGAATTATAGTTCCGCTTCTCTCGAAAGGGTTGAGAGTGGCACTGAAGGTACCCATGAGGGAATCTCTGAGGAAGATACGAAACACCTTCAAGCTGTCCCAAGGGTTCGCGGCGAACGGTACCAATCTTGCACAGGCGTCACGGCTAGCCAATAAACGCCAAAATCACTAAGCTAACTACTTCGGGCCAGTGAGGCCTGTCGTTCTCTCGTCCCTTTCGCCACATCGATGCTCCTTACAGGGCGATCCATTCCACTGATCCCCGAAATTGTCCTTTGGGCGTAGATACAGCATACAGCCTTCTTCCCCCTTCCCGCGCATTTAATTAAGCTGAGAGCATCGCCGCGATTTTCGAAGCGAGTCGGTACGGATGACTCGGATTGGGCTACGCTGTGTGAAACACTAATTTTCTAAGAGAGAGAGAGAGACAGAGAAGAGCTCAGACACGTCATCACAGCGTCACATTGATTGTATCAAATTATATTGAATTATTAACAGTAAAAGCTATAAATTACTTAATTAATATTTACATAATTTGTTATAAAATATAACAATATTTGTAAAATATTTTAATTTAATTTGAAATTAATACGAATTACAAATTGAACGTGAATAATTATTTCCAAGGAAATGTAAAATTTGGTATTTATTAGAAGTATATCGCACCCCGAGAAGAATACTGTCACATATTTCCAAAATTGCGATATATTAGAAACGAAAATCTTTAAGCAGGAAATTAGTAACATTTTCTATCATATAGAATAAATAGATAGTAAAATATCCGAGAAACTTCTGGAAAATATTTTTCTTTATGGTGATCCTGATAAATCGTTACGAAACATTCTATTTGAGCGTAAGGATAGGAAAGGACTCGCGCAAAAAATGTTGCGCGCAGCTCAAGAGGAAACTTGCGAGTTTCGGCTACGATCCGCGAAACTTCTATTACGGCGAAAGTAGCTCGGCAAACAAAGCTATTTATTAACGTAATATCCTGCGAAACTTTCTCCGAGCTTATCCTTCTATATATCGATTCACTTACTCCTGAGTCTGCGAATCTCCCGCCGAATTCTGCAGAAAAGTCCTATTCTTTTCATTTTTTTTTTTTAATTCCGAACATTAATCATTAACGCGAATATGATTTAAAATATACATACAATATCATTTGCCTACCTACTATTTTACTGACTAAAAATTTAAGATAATATGCTTTTTTTATCAAACAACAAAAAATTTAAGATAATAAATTTGATACAAAATATCGTAGCCCCTCCTTCCCTCTCTCTCTCTCACACACACACACACACACACACACACACACACATTTATCACGAATAAGAAGTCGACAAACCATATGTCAAAAAATAAATCTTGTTATTTAAGAAAACATCTTACATCTTGTAGAGACAGAAAACGTTTACGACAAACAATAAGAAGTATGTATGCAAATCGTAATCTTAACAACAGCTTAACATCTCCATCATTAAAAAGTCAGCTTGTGCCGCGCTGTTTCATCTTTCTCGATCTCTCTTTCGCTCTCACCGTTCTCCATCATTAATCTTCCCTTCTCTCTTAAACCGACTTCTCTCTTTAATGCCATCCGATGTACAAGTGTCCGCCATAACAAGGATCAACAAGCGTCGAGAAATCCACGCCTTACGGAATACATCACAGGGCGTATTTACACACTCGCGTTCAACGCTGTAATAGCGGGCACGATGATGCCCACCTTCCCGGCCCACCCCCTCGTACCACCCCCTGCATGCGCGGCATGCTTCATCCGTTGGCTTTTCGCGAATATATACTCGTAATTCCGCGATGTTTGTTTCCATCGTTGGCTTTCAGGGCTGTTCTGGCATGAGGGATGGGAGCGGCGATGGTGCTCAATCCTAGCCGCAACATCCCTTCTTCTGCTCGTTCGTTTGCGCGCTTTCGCTCAACCATTCATGAATGTCCCTCTTCGTGGTATTTTCTCCGGAGCACGCTTTGAGCGCGATATTTTCAATGCGAATCGACTATCTACTTTGTTATTTTTATTATTATTGATTTATTGTGCAAAATACGGAGCTAATTTAAGGATTTTCATTATTATCTATATTCTCCTTTTACTCAGGTTAACATATTTAATTATTCATTTAATTATATTCTGCTCAAGCTTTACTATTTTGCTTAAATAAAGTCATTTTTGTTAATTCGCGAGTATTTTATTCTAGTTTTGTCGCCTCTCGGAAAAGATTGCAAATACAAATTTATCCATTCATCCTCTTTGCTCTCTCACTCTCTCATCCATTTTTCTGCCTAGTTACCTCATAGTCGCATTTGCTACTTTGTTCCGTGTCTTTCATCTACCTTATGCCAATCCGCTTTTGACCGTCTTCTCTCCCTTTCATCTTACCCTCACCCATCACGTCTCTCCTTCGTCTTCGCAAGCAGCGCGCGAGCTTGAAACGCGCGCGCCCTGGGGGCAATTGCGCGCACACGCCTTGTTTAACTAGCCTTTTAATTAGAAACGCTTAAAAATTAAACGGTAGCGCGAAATACACGCCGGTCTCCTCAAAATTGCGCGTGACTGCAACCCTGCCGGGACCTGAGCGCGCCGGCGCCTTTTGTTGCGTTGCTACCCCATTGTGCTGCACGCTACTTAATATTCACCGCCTAGACATTGACGTGTGCTCCACTCTTATGACCTCATCAACGAATATGTAGGGATACGAGGAACTAATATATCAGAAAAATTATGAAGATACTTTTTTATAACCGTATTATAAAACCATCGGTGTGAATAGATGATCTAAAATAGTTTTATATGCTCGATCAAACGATAATTGTTGCAATTTCTAATATTGATAGCTATCGCTAAATATATTTATTTTTGTTATAATGTCACATTTTTAAATCTTTAAAGTATCACATTTATATGAAAACCTATGATTATTGCAGCAAATTATGTGATAAAGGATTTATAGAGATCAATTTTAATAAAAAAAATAGCCAATTATTATATATTTCAATATTAGTTAAGGAACGAGATTGGATATTAATCTCGTGCCCGCCGTCATATTTTGTAAAAAATTAATAATAATAATTATAAATACAACAAAAATAACGATAATGTGTAAAATAACATTTTTTATTATCGACGCTGAACAAACTACTTTTATATTAATATGTATATAACCAAGCATTTGTATTTTTGTATTACTTATTAAAAATTAAATTCTGTTAAATCCTGTTTAATTTAAAATTAACGAAGCTTCATTTGTTATTCGATAAATAAATGTTGCACGATTAAAGGTTTGCATTAAATATTATTCACATTCAGGCTAGTATCATGAAATTTAAAAATTTTACACATCTCTCTATTGTACTAGTTTGCGTCCTTACGCGAGTGTGTCTGGCGTAATGCAAAAATTACAAATTATTTTCATTATGCTCAGTTGGATGTTAACTGCATCTGGGCAACGTTCGGAAGAGTTTTCGATACAGAAATACATATATATAATTACGTATAATATTCCATTCCATTTGATGCTCTTTATACACCGCTAATAAATGTAAATGTAAAAAATGCAGTCCCTCGCGCGGATCTCCTACACAGCGCGCGTTTGCACGTGTCGGTGAGAGCGTGCATTTCGCCTCGCTAGAGAATATTGAATACAATATGTGCCGCGCAGCACACGGTATTATTTACACGCGAACTTTGTATTTAAAAAAAAGGCCGCACAAAGAGTTGGATTTAATTCGTTTTTGGCGGAGAATATCCATTCACCGTTGGTTGCTCAGTATGGAAAAAAAATATACCGTATCGTATGTAGCTGTTTCGAGAGCGCGCATTATACACAAGCTGCAGCAGCGCGGTGTGTCGGCGTAACCCGTCGGGGGTTCAACGAAATAAGAAAAAAATAATAATCACGCGCGTGTATCGCGAAATCGCGAGGTTAAGGCATTGTGGAATCGTGCAATAATCGAATAATGAAAACGTAGCACTTTTTCAAAGCGAGGCCAAATTTTATCTTTTCTTTTTTTTCCATCTGTTTTTTTTTTGTGTGCGAAGTGTTTCCACGCATTTTTCGAGCCAAAATCAATTTCCAATAAATAATGTATGTTACCTTTAATTTACACGCATACTCTTACGAAAAAATTTTCTTTGTTTATAAATAAATTCGCACAACGTTCAATATGTATTTCAATTATTAGAACAATTTATTAGAACAAAAAAATGATAAGATTATTTTTTTTATCATCTATCTTGCATTGAAGATGAAACGCGCAAAGCAGCAAAGACCGCACGGATATTTTCAGGAATCCTCCTGCAATATTGGATTTATTCAAGCCTACGGGAAGTTGCGCCCTAAATAAAAAGGGTTGTCACTTCCCGGCCGCACACCAGCCGATCCCTCGCGCACGCCGAGTCCACCAGAAACTTCTCGCGCGCCATCTCCGCCATTTTTCGCGCCAACTTTTCTCGCCTTAACTTTGACAGCGGGGCAAAAATACTTGGAGACATTATTAAATATGATTATCCGGGCAAGGGGATCGGAAGGAAGGGAAAGCCCGCGCGCGCGGAGATGCATCGAAGAGAGTGGGGAAGAAAGGACGCCGAGGAGAAACAGAAAGAGGGCCGCAAAGGTGGGAAGAAACGACGAGCGGTAGGGTCAGGCTAAAAGTAAAAAGTTGCGAAGAGGGGCAGGGGGGAGTGCAGAGGGGGAGAGTGCGCGACTTCTGGAAGGTGGCCGGCGTTGGATATGAAGTGGTGCAGCAAGCTTCAAAGAGTGACGCGGGGGGGATGGAGGGCGTTTCGCGTTGAGCACGGCTCGGGCCTGCCGAGCCTGACTCGGCTCTCAAACTTTGATACGATTAAGACGGAACGAATTAATCTTCATCCCCCGCCGACGCCGTCTGCTGGCAGCCACAGGGACGCTGGTGGTGAGGAAATGGTTTTAAAAAAAAGGGGTGAGCGATAGCCAGGTCGAGAGGAGCTCGGAGCTTCGGTGTTGAGGCTAAAGGTCGACCCCTTTATGGAAACCCTTTTTACTGTCGGGGGGGGGGGGCGGAGGTGACGTTAATTAGAAAGGCGCGACGAGATTCCCCGATCCGTGACTATCCTTAGTTAGGACCCATGTCCATGTTTGAGGTTTTCTTAGCTCGCGCGCGACCTATTTTATTCTATATGCAGTGTGTGTGTAGTTGGTGTAAAGAATGATATTTATATTCGTTCGATAAAACACACGATTTCTCGAAATTTGTAATGTAGAACATATCTACTTTTGAATTTAATTCAAATTTAATTATGCGCCAAACTAGTACGAGCGAAATTAATTCAGTCGACTCTACAATTAAATATTTTTCTGAATACGCAGAATACCTGAATCGGGAAAATCAGATTTGGACAAAATATTATATGTCAACCAAGCATTGTTTTAAATACTTTAAAATAGAAATCATATATGTAAGCTATAAGCTTAATTTCTACAATCGTTAAATTAGTTATCGAGCCATACTAATGGATACGCCAATGATATTAGAATAAATAATAATAATAATAATAACTACTTTTTAAAAAGTGTAAACGAACAAGATAAGTTTGCTAATTCGTAGCGCGTTAAAATGCGGAATAGATCGGGCAAATGCTTCGCGCTTATAAAGAAGGGATAGTTCCAGCTACGAATGGCATGGTCAGCAGCGGTCTACCGGTCGTTTTTAATCCCATTGTGAACATGGCTTAATCGAGAAACCATTACCCTGGTTTGCTGCGCGAGCTAGAATGTCTGGAAGGGTAGGACCTCTTACAGTGGAGAGGGAAGGCATGTGGTTCCGTGTGGATCAAGCCACCGATAGAGAGACTAAACCGTTGCCTCACACCTTCTGTTTCAGGAATCGTGATTGCGGAATCACGTTTTCAAAAGTAAGTGTGCTCGATTCTAACCTTTTCGATGGCGAACTCATGAATTTTACCGAAGAATGCGTTCTTGAAAGCGGACGAGCGCGACGTTACGATGTAACAAATATTAAACAATGTTTCAGAACAAATTTGCGAAATGTAAATCTTGGAAAAATTGTTTTTTTTTAAATTTTATTATATTGAAGAAAAGAGTTAAGAAAATAAACGAAAATTACATTTAAATATAAAATGCAGTATAATCTAGAAAGAAATAAAAGTTTTCTAATTAAACAATTGATAATATTCAATTATATGTAATTCATAAAACTGTATATCATATACAAGTTATTAAATTTTCTTATATTCATTAGCATCCGCGTATATACATTTATCAAAAAAGTAATTAAAGAGTAGTAATTAAACAATTTAATACACCACTAGTATGTATATTGTTATTAAAATTATTAAAAAATTCTTAAAAGACCTTAGGAGACCTATAGTTAGTTATTTCTGCATATATAATCTGCTGTTTATGTGATGGTGCGCTCCCTTACGGTCATCGCCACTTACGATATAGGAAGAAATAAAAACAAGCTCGCGCGTATGCCAAAGAGAGGGTGTGAATTTGCTGATCGTATGGTATTTAGCAATAAAGTTCGATTCCCCGGGTTGCCGAAAGAAGCAGCGCCTGATTTCGTCGGGACTGCGAAAATTACAACCCCCGTGGAGTGGCAGCGTTTAAGCCTAGCTTGTCGTGTATCGACAGGAGGTAGCAGCGAACGACTGGAAGGGCGGCTTCCAGCAGGTTGGTCGGAGGAGAGCCCCGGAATGGTCACCGAAGTGACGGGGAAACCTCGGGGGTGGTGGCGAGATCTACGAGCACGGATGACAAAAAGACCTCGGGATCGCACCACGCCAAAAGGGAGAGGGGATGGGGGACGAGGAGGACGCTGAGATCGGTTCGAATGGCTTCGACGAGGGTGAGAGAGGATCTCTCACCCTGGTCATCGCTCTTGTCGTCGGGCGGTAAGCTCGGGCGAATGAGGTTCCGCGGGAAAACGCGCCGGGACGGATCGTTCCTTTTTCGTGGACGTCGGAGTTCTTTCCCGAGGGCGGTTTCGAGCAGCTGGACAAACTGCCTCGTTACGGGGGGTTCGCCCGTCGCTTTTCGGGACGTTAGGAATCCGTAATTGACGTCGGTCGGGCGGACACGCCGACATAGAGCCGCGCGATCGCCGCCTACTTCATTGAAAAGTTTTCGCTTAGCGATTGACAGAATTCGCCAAATTTTTCGTCTCTACGTCTGATTAACGTACCCGCTGAATGCCAATTTTTTTTTTATCTGAACACTGAATTGTTTTCGATGCATATATGAAAAAAAAAAGAAACCTGAGGAGACCGCGCTCGGTGGAATTTAAATCGCTTCGAGTTTACGCCCGTTGAGAGTACGCTTTCGATCTGTCTTGGAACAAGTCATCCCCCCCGGAGCGGTCTCTTCGCGACTCTATTTACCCAATCGGTTCGCTGATGATCGGGAACGAACGACGGGACCATGGAGCAGAAAGAAAAGTATGGAATATTTAGCGTTCAGTGAGCTATAAAAGCAATTATATGGGAGCTATTGTTTGGCGGGAGTGCGCCTCCGCGATACCGGGGTGAACGCACTCGGGGATACCGGGGGGCGACGAGCAGGGCGGCAGCATCAGTCCAATGAAAATCAGAAGTACGGAGCAATAAATACGGGCGAGTCAATCCGCCGCCCCCTCCCCCCTCTCCCTCCCCCTGCCTTTCCCCCTCAACTCCCTCGCGGAGTTGCGGGAGAACCCCCACGAAATCTCGATTCGGTTTAAATGTGAACTCCCTTCGGCGGGACCACCCAAGAGACTTTGTTCTCGCGACGGAATTCACTATATCGGTTTCAAGAATTTCGATATTTCGCGGTGAATCAATTATACTATACAATAACTTATCCTAACGAATAAGCCGTAAGACAGTAAACGAAACAATGTATACTTCACTAATTTTTAATATGCGTTTTTTCATATGCAACTATTTTTGACTGGAACAACTTTTTAGAGAGAGAGAGAGCAAATTTTTAGAATTATCTTTATTACATATATACAATAGTAATTATTAATATTAATGGTATCGTATAAAGTATGATACATATAAATCTGTTCATTTAATTTGTATGTACAATTATTTATGTAATTAGTATGATTAACAATAAATATTGTTAACAAAGAATATTTAAATGTTTAATACTAAGAAAAATGTCCATTTTCAAAGCTTCGGTTAATTTCACGCATCTCGCGCATCTTTTATACAAATCATGAATCACGATTCGATCCAACTCGCACATACGTACATCGTGGCCTACGGACAATAATTATTTAATTCGTAATTACGAATAACAGATTAGCTCGTCCCGCTTGGCGGAAGGCATTGCGTTTCAAATCTCGGGGAGAGTAAATGAGAAAATGAGCAAGAGCGGAACGAATGGAAGAGGAGAGAGCGAGAGAGAGAGAGGAAGCTGGCAACTCAGAAAGTAACCGGCTGTTGGAGGTGAGGAACAACGCTTCAACATAGAGAAAAGAGAAAAGAGAAAGATAGAAGAAAAGGCGGGAGAGGCAGTGCGGCAGTTCTAATATAAATGTCCCGGCCGAAAGGCGGAACGGAGACATTCGCTAATTAAAAAACTTGAAAAATTAATACACATTTCTCTCGTACCTCGGGGGGTTGTGTTACTCTTCTCTTAATCCACGGTATCTGATCGGCCATCTGTTCCCAGCCATCTCGAAACTGGTCTCGCCTTTTTCGAGACTCGCCTACTAGCGCGCTCTCAACTTCAGATATTATTGTACCGTATTGTAAGAGCGCCGCGCGCTTGTTATTTCAGAGTTCGGCAGAATAATCCTTTTGCGATGGAAAAAATTACGGGGGAAGAGGCCATTTTATTTTTCGATATGTATGCATTAGCAACGTAAACAGAAATTCTGTTTTTCATCAATGCTGAGCATTCTTATTGGAAATTTTACGTATATTTTGCTATTGGCTTATGCTGAGAACTTCTTTAATTTGTGTAATTGAATTAAAAATATTCATATAAACACAACAAATCTTAATAATGATAAATATCATATAGTGAATTTCACATTAATATACATACATATGTATCTTAAGTATTAATTAATTAATACATATTATACAATCTTTTGCGGAAAATTCCCTTTTAAGAAAACAAAGTTGTATACCTTGTTGCGGTGTGAATTAAATATCTGCAATTATTAATTCAGCTCAAAGTATTCGCGGCCATTATTCCGGTCCCCCAAAAGAATGCGTTCCGCAGTGGCCGCAACCTCCACGATCTGCGACCGCCTTCCTCGAATTGACGAGGAGGTGACGAGGTGATGAGAGCGGGGACGGAGAGAACAACCGGGATGAAAGGGCGCAAGACACCCAGAGCGTAGCCCACTTCGTTTTGGAGACCAGAGACAGGAGCACTTAACTGCCCGTCTCACAATGGAGTCTTTCGCATTATAGCGTTCAGTGTCTTGAGGCCTATTCAGAGCCGACTCCTGGTCCCATTCTTTGCCATTGTCTGTCTCCGGCTGGGTTATGGGAGGCCACCTCCGCGATCTCCCGCCTTCCACCTCGCTCATTACACACCCCGAGAGACGCCGAGCCTTGGAGAAAAGGGCCCCGCCGAGGGTACGAAAGATCTTTTGCGCCGCCATCTAATTAGCCCCGGCATTTAACGGGAACATAAATAAGTTAAACATCATTGAATTGTTGATAACGATAGTCCCGGAGCCCTGTCGCTTCCTGCGCGATTTCTTCCCCCACCCCTCCTTCCTGCGTTTTGATGGCGTCGACCCAGAACGCGTCGCTCTTCAACCCTTCCGTCAAAGTCTCCCTTCTCCGCCACGGTTCGTTTATCGAGAAATATATTTGACTTCCTTTTAGTGTCTGAACGAAGTGTCCCGCGGGTGTGAAAGAGACTCGTAATTCGTCGCGGCTTATGCAGAGATTTTATTGATAACGTGCTTAACTTAAAAAACGTTTATAGATACTAAAATATATCCCATCAATATTTCTTTAAATAATCTCTTTAGAAATAACATATAATAGATATATCTAGCTAAAAATTAGTGGAAATATTATCAGCGATTCATGATAAAATATGTCAATAAATGATTTTAATGCTTTAGTTCTATAAATTCTGCATTCTCAATAACTTTCGCGCTATATAGAGAGGAAGCGTGTATTTATAACAATAAAGATACGATAAAAATGAAAAAGACAAAAGAGGAAAAAGCCAAAGAAGACTAGGGCGGGAAAGTTTCGGTGTTCTGCAAAAGAAGCGCCTGACCAAAGCACGATTCGCAGATGATAAATCGTTTAAATCTTTTCGCCGGGATTGTTCGGCCGGAAATAAAATGAATTTAAGATCCAACCGCGAAGACCCACGGTTCTGCGGCCGAGTAAGAGATGCGGGAGGATGAGAGACTTCCTCTTGCAGTCGGAGAGGTTTCTTTAATTCGCGGCACCAGCGCAAAATTTACATATTAATGAATAACGCAATCTTTAATTAGTTGCCGCCTCTTTCTGCATTTTTAAAATCTGTTATAATTTTAATTTCATTGTAATGTTAAATAGCGGATGTGGGAAAAATCGCAAATAATCACGGAGAAACTGCGGATAATTATGTACTCTACGATTTATGAAGCTCTTCTCGTCTATTCTAATTTTCATAAAATGGTATTAATTTTTCTAACAATTTTCTAACAAGATTAATTTATTATTTAAAAGTACCAAGTATAATGTAACATTTTAATTAAATTTTAAATAATTTTAAACGTATAATAAAAAAATCATTAAAAAATTCGAAGAGATAAATGTATTATTACGAAAATATATGGAAAATAAAAGATTGTTATATAATGCTTTATCAAATCAAGTTATTTTTAAGGCACGATACGTTACAGACGTAATACAAAACATCGCAGATGATATCGCGAGATCGCGCGAAATAGCAGCGATTTTTTATCGGGCATCGAAGCGGCGAAAATAATTTAAGCATATCGAACAGATACATTAATGTTGCAGCAATTTACTGTATCGCAGTGACGGGCACTCGCGCAGTGTATTACTTATAACGAGAATCAACGCTACATACTAACGCGAATGCAAACTAACCGACACCCCCTCGCTCTCTCTCTTCCGCGACTTCTTCCATACAATCCATACCATATCGCTATACTTCGTGTACGCTGGCCTCGAGAATACGTGACGAACGATAAATAACATGTGTATTATATCGCAGTGAAAACTCGCGAAAGAAGATGGTCGTGTTTAGCCGTGGCTGTTGGTTACTCGGCTACGTTTTTGTTTCTTGTTACTCACACACGCGCTTAGTGTGTAAGCAAAAAAGTTCAGTTATCTCTCTCTCTCCCTCATATACTCGTATCTTTGAAACATTCCTTATAGTTATCGCTTGGCGTCACGTTCGTTCGGTAGCTTATCCATGGCCTCTGATTAATTGATGATACACTAATTGTAAGCTTCAAGAGAGACTCACTCTCGCTATAATTATCCTCTTACACACTTCGGAGAATTTCATCAAATCTGTACTGCACTTGAAGCTTCGTGTGATTGGAATTTTTTTTAAACCGCGTTTATGACCGCGTATCGTACAGACTACAGATAATATTTCTTGGATTAAGGTTTACTGTTAGAATCTATGATCCTTCAATCCAATAATTCGCGGTTACCGAGCAAAATATTGTGTTAAATGAATCGGATTGTTATCGCGTGCTTATACCTCCCCTGGACGAGAAGGAGAGGAGGAAAGGAGACGAGTGGCGGCGCGCTGTAATCTCGAACGCGAAAACAATTCCAAGTAGTAACCGCGCTGCCGTGAGAGTCTCGACATATCAGCAGCGCGGTGTTCGTTGTGCATGTTGCGTCCGCGAGATGTGCGATATCCAATTACCTTCCTGTATATACCGACGGCATGCACGTGAACAATTTCTTTTTCAGCCAGTTCGCAACGCCGCCGGCGACACGTACGTCGTTGCGAACACAACAACGATGCCCGTCTTGTCGGTATTACGCGGTGGAATTAACGTTTCGTTTCCGATGTATCTATCCCTCTCTCTTAAAAAAAAAAAAAGAAAAAGAAAACAATACGCTCCACTAGCAGAATGAAAATTAGAAGAGTGAAGAAATAAGTTCGGTCGGTCGCGGACGGCGACCAGTTATTTTAATTTCTGGTGTAATCCTGGAACGTCCGGCGGTATAATACTGCTTACGTTTCGTCTCGACGAGAATTCTCATATTTTTTCTCTGCCATCTGATACATGCGCGCTATCTGATACTATTTCAGCGATACAATTCTCTGCTACTTACGCATTTCGGTACGCATTTCTTTCGACCGCATATTATAACTGTATTTAGTCGTCTAATATTTATTTAACCGGTTTCTATGAACGCAAACAAAATCTTGGAAAACAGATTGCTCATGTTTTCGAGAAATATCAAACTATAAAGATAATCGCTTCTATAGAAGAGGCTACTTTTGCGTACTCCACGCTACTATGTGCCTTAAAAATGCAGCGGTTTCATTCCACCCCTCTAGAAGTCGCGTCACACTGGTGGAGTTCTCACGGCGCGCAACGGTGTTCTCTTCAGCGCGGTCCTCTTGTTAACACCGATGTCCGTCCGATGTGTAAACGATGAAGCTACTCGCAAAGGAAACACTTCGAGGACAACCTCACCTAGCTATTTTCCCTGTCCCCTTTCCTCTCTGCCCCCCCCCCTCTCTCTCTCTCTCTCTTTTAAGAGAGTATGCAACGCAGTGCACTCGCCTCAACTCCGAAATGGCGCACCATGCCGGTCGTTCGTTTCCCTTATATTCCTGATGGAGGAGCTCGTAAACCGAATTAACAGTACTCCCGCGCTTCCCGTGCGCATATACGCATGCACACACCGCCTATCGCTCATCTACGATCCGGTAAGTATGAGGGAGCGCGGGAGCGATAGAGGAACCGACAGAGGATAGCGCGGAGAAGCGGCTTGTGAGGAACGACACGGCGAGGGGAGGGAGGTCGGAACGGAAAATGCATATCCACGGGGATGAAGAGCCGGTCTCTCAGAGAGCTGGCACGGTACACAGAGCGGCTATCCCAGCCGCCACCCTCTCGCGACCACCCGCCGTCGACCACCCCCTGCTTCCCTTTCCGTGTTACCGCCGCGCGCGAAACCGGCGAAACGTATATCTTCCCTCTGTACACCCTTCCCGTGCTCATCCCCCTTCAGTCGCTTACAGCGCTTCCAAATTCACGTAATAAAGCTTGCCGGCTCGGCAGCTTGCGCGCACGCTAAGTACATTTACCCGGATAGATGAAAATATCAGAAGGATCGACGGAGGAGCTGGCCGGGGGGGGGGAGGGAGGGGGAGAGTAGAGGGCGACGGGAAACAAAGCAAAGGGGAAACGCGCGCGCTGGACTACTTAACATTCTTTGCCCAGGACCGGCGAGTGAATATCGTGTTTCTCCTAAACCATGATATATACATATGATGATATGAGTATATATTTGTTTATAGATATAGCACACTTTCTGTTCAGCGGGCGCGCACTACGGAAAATGTGAGCCGTGTCTCTTTCACATTTTCTCATTTATAATTTCAGCCGTTTGTACGTCAATGCGCATTATTTACTTGGAACAAGGAAGGTTATCGAGAGCTCTATCTGCTTCTCGCGCTTTTTTGCGCGCGACCCTACTTTCTACTCTTTCGCCTCTTCTCTTGCATGGCACTTTCCGCTTCGTGTTTTCATCGCAATTCAATAAAATGTGGAATAAATCGAATCGTTTATAAGTACACACACACACACACACACACACACACACACACACACACACACAGTTTATCTTCTTTCAATATAAATACTACAAAACGAGCGTATCTCTCTTTCTCATGCTTCTTTTAACACTTCAAAAGTTTGCTCGCATGCCATTGTTGTATTATATTTTACAATATTTACGTGGCTTTCGTGTATAGTTCTAATTTCTATCTTCACCATTTATTCCTCTACGACTTCTAGCTTTTTCAGCACTTTGGCCTACTTTATGTATTATTTTCGTAATTCGGCGAAACGTCAGGTAACCGGAATCCTCTCGTTTTAAAACACCCCGCTCTTTTTGCTCCAGGCGATTCCGACAAGAATGTGTAACTTCCTCTTCTTCGGTGATGGACCGCGCGTAGTTCCGCACATTTGTATTTATTTACTCGTTTTTCACGGAAGAATATGGGATGCGGGGGGGGGGGATGGGTGGATGCGCGGTGGTTCTACCCTACAACGTGAAGTGTGTACCGGTGCGCAGGAAGCCGGTGCTTTTGCCAACGTGCATGCTGGATAAAAGGGGGGGGGGGTATGTACGATGTTCATCGGATACTCGCTGCAGGCTACATTGGAGCAGATTAACCGGAAGGGATTATTACAAGGGAGAATAGAGGATGTACGCGTTTATTCGGGGCAAGGGATGAGAAGGACCCTGCACGTTGCCTCCGCGATGGCCGCACCGCGCGCTCTCTGCGAGAGGATACTTTTTAATTTCACTTCCCTTTTTTTCTCGGATACTCGCGCTGCTACTACGCGCCGAGGCCTGTCCTTCAACAATTCACCGCCACGATATGGCATTTGATCTTTCCTCGATTTCTGCAGACTCGCGAGCTCCGCGGGGCACGCTGCATTCAGTTAAACGTAAACTCTCGACGAAACTCCATGCGTGATTGTTCCAATTGCCTTTGCGCGGTTAGATCATGGGAAATAGAAAGTCATGTGAAGAGAAAACTATAAACTCCACACGGATCTCCAAGATATTTAATTAAAGATGTTTTTCCTGATTTGCACATCTTAAGGTGTTTATCTCTTTATTACGTAAATAGGTTAAATCTTTAAAACCCTTGATGTAATCTTCTACAAAGTGCATGTTTATATAGCAGCAATATTTTTTTCTGTATTTCAGCGTAAATAAACTCTTCCCATTATTAACATAAGCGTTTATAAGAAATAACGAACTGTCACGTCGTGGCGTCGTCGCTTTTGGTAATCAAATTGTGCTCAGAATTAAATTCAATTTATACAATTTTTGTCTCATCACATAATCAAATTTTGTTAATAATCAGCTAACAACAAGATTCAGATTGAGAGTATCTATGAAATTATTATATCATTGCGAAGATAAATAGATCGATTCCGCAAACAATGCTTTTAATTGCACCATTTGCTCAAAATATTTATGTCTAATGTCTGAATATAGAAAAAAATCCTGATCGACAAATAGCAAAACCTGTATCTTCGCACTTTCAAGTAGCAGACATCGACTTTATCAACCCACATTCTGTTACTAAGGTATTTTTTTTAACCAAAACTTTTTCGTTCCAGAACTTTATTGTGAAGTCCGTCCAAGCGGATACGGACCGGCGAATAAGATAGGTATATCTCGGATGTGAATCAAGCTTTAGTTACACGCACAGGCACCACCGGGCGGTACACATTCGCGTCGGCGTGTGCTCATATATACGTTTTCCTATCCCCGACGAGGAAAGCAGGGATTAAGCGCATGCACGTGCGAATTCCTCCCCGGCGTATTAAACGATTCGACGAGTTTTATTTATTCAGGAAATGAAAATCCTAATAGACTTTTGCTCCGTTGTTATAATTTCTTGCCGTCCAACGTATTGACGTACGTACCTTTCGCACGTATCGCCGCGTCGCCGCGCCGACTGATATCAGATACGTGATCGCGCTAGGTTACGGAATAAACGGCGCAGCGGCAGTTAAATATCGAAATGAATGGATTTCCGCTAGCATGTGCAGAAGAGTTGTGTCCGCCCAGCGATAGCGAGAGGAGAGAAAAAAGGAGAATGATTTTTTGCCGATCGATCTTGATACAAGCAAACGCGCCGGCTCCTCCTCCATCTCCTCGCCGCCGCGATATATATACATATATGAATATCGTTGCGCAGTAATAAAAGAGAGCGGATGGCAAATATTTGTATAATCTTGTGATATTATTGATAAACTGTTTCGCTCAGAAATTCCCTCTTCGACAATTGTTTGTATCGGATAAAAGAAACCTATTTGTTCAGTGCAACGAGTTTGCATTGTAACGTCGTGAATTTCAATGAATTCATTTATCTAATTATTTGCGGATTTCTTGTAAATTGTGTACTTCCTGTCGGTTTCGTAAAAGAAAACTCAATCTGGTATCTATCGGTCTTAATATATTAACCGGGAAGACATTATAAAAGCATACGGTCAACAGAAAATTATAATTCAATATATAATCGATCATCATATAATCGATGTATGTTCAAGATCTTTTAAAATGGTTATCCGGCTGAAGAAAGACTCATGAGATAATCACATCGAGCGATGTCCGCCCGTCCGAAGCTCGCATACGCGGCGTGCATTAGCGCGTATTGTTTAAAAGGGCCAAGTGCGTGCGTGTGCGAGGTCGGTTATCCGGTATAAGAGAGGCGTGGTAAATATTAGGTACCGTCCTGCACAGCGTTAAGTGTATAAGGGTGAAATGGACAGATAGGGCGCAGGATCGAGGAGGGGGAGGGGGGAGGGGGAGGGGGGAGGGATACCTTTCGTCCGTAGAACAGCTGAAGGTAGAGACGGAGGCGGCGACCAAATTGAATTTGGGTTCTGGCCTCTGTTTAGATTCCTCGTTGGTTGTTTAGTTTAGAGGAACAAAGAAAACATCTATGTGTTTATTCTAGCCGACGCTTCGCCTCCTCCTCCCCCCTCCCCCTCCGTCGACTGTACCTCATCGCCGCTTCATCGCGCCCTTTCTCTCTCTCTCTCTCTTTCTCTCGCGCGCGCGTATGGATCCTACCCTTTCGTGGACACTCTTTCTCTGTCCCTTTTTCTTCATTTACCTTCACCCTGTCGTTTCTTCCTCTCTGGCCGACGTACGTACCCTTCCAGCATACGTGCACTCGCTCTTTCCCTCTCTTTCTCTCTCTCTCTCTCTCTCTCTCTCTCTCTCTCTCTCTCTCTCTCTCTCTCTCTCTCTCTCTCTCTCTCTCTCTCTCTCTCTCTCTCTCTCTCTCTCTCTCTCTCTCTCTCTCTCTCTCTCTCTCTCTCTCTCTCTCTCTCTCTCTCCTCTCTCTCTCTCTCTCTCTCTCTCTCTCTCTCTCTCTCTCTCTTCTTCCAGCGGGGAGCGATAACCCCTTCATCCCTTAAGCGTCTAACACGAGTGCTACGGCGTTTTCAATTGTACATCGACAGATCTCTCTTTCGGTTATTTCGCCAATTTTGCTTACAATCGTTATAAAATTATTTAATTAAAATAATTCTTTAATAACAAAAATAAGAAAGATGCTAAATAAATGAAATTAATCTTATATGCGAAATTACGTAGATTAGTCCCGTCAAAATCTTTTTGGAATACACGCTACGATTTCGTTGAGTCTATAAAGAAATTAGCTGTTTTAATTAACTGTGATTTCTTCGTGTGTCAATTCTGGTTCATATCTTGGAAATGGAAGATATAAACTTTTCGATATAACTCAATATTTTATTCAAATTCAAAAAAGATATATAAATATAATTTACTTCATTTTTTACTGTTAATATCTTCGTTATAAATCTTTCTTTTTAATTTGTCCGTTTATTTAGTTATTGTTGATTAGAACGTTACAAACTCGCTTTCTCAAATCTATCTATACTATATTTAGATTTCCGGAAAGCTCTTTTCAGAGAGCGTTTCGTGCGGCATTATCGAAAAAGATTCCAAACCCGTTCGTGAGAAAGCGTTGTCTAAGCGACGCAATTTCCAAAATAAACGATGAACGGCGGCTACGCAAATAATCATCGCGCGTGCTTTTAATTAAGTTTCACTGTCTGAGAACTGGGTATTATTCGAGACGCTCTCTCAGTCCGAGACTCCTTTCTTCTAACCCGCGATATGCGGAGACAGATATTTCTGCAACATGCGGAGAGCGATGTCGCAAGGACAGGAAGTATAGCTTTCAATAACGATGAGGGAGCGAATTTGTACTACTAACTTAATTGTCTATATAAAATAGTCGTACTTCTTTTCTCCGAAGATACTATGCCTTTAATATCGTAATAGAATAACTTGATCGCGAAATGTTTCAAACATATTTATAATTCTAACAAAGAACAGTAATAACTCTTAATAATAATAATGGAAAAATCATAATGTTGAAAAATATATAATTATGAAATGTTGAATTAATTACAACGACGATAAAATCATACGAATTATTTTTTGCGAACAGATTATTAAATATGTTAATAAGTATAACTGTCAATTAATTCTTCCCCGGATATAATTTATTTTTAAAAATGGATAATTATAATAATAGTTAAGTGATAATATTTCAAAAATATTTCAATGCATAATTAATATTCTTTGTAAGTTATTGAATAATCTATCTTTGATAAAAGTAGATTGAGCTTGATGCGATCTTGTGTCTTATTAATAAATGTATTGATTTAATTAAAATATAACAATTTGATCGATATAGATTTATTGTTCATAATAATCAAGATTTTTTTAAATAAAAAGATTGTAAAACACATTGTAAGTTTTATGAAAACCGATTTTCATCATTCTCGCTTGCTGTCCGAACAATGAAACAGTTTTTCATACTCACTTAACATCATCAAATTATCGTAATTTTACGTAATTTTACGAGAACAGATAAAGTGGAATATAGACCCGTCAATTCAATCCCAGAATTGGACGTAAGTTCTTTCGAGATGTAGCCGAGGAACCAAATCTGGAGAACAGTATTGCATATGAATGAAAGTGTCGGAAGTAGACATCTTCAAACTGAAGTTCGAATGAAATCGGGCATTCCGATTTCCACGTCCACTGTCATTGGTCGACATCGCTGACAAGCGTGATAAGGAATAGCGACAGAATGCATGTGGTGACCGTGATAAAAATGAACAGATGTGGAGGTATCACAAGGTGACATAATTGTATTTGTCTATTCTATTCCCTTTTTCGTGTAGTTAGTTTCCTCCAATACGAGGAAACTAAATTTGTAAAGCTTAACAGCTTGATCAACAAAACCAATATGTGTATATCTCCTCCTTAATGCTTATCTCTGGTTTACAGTTTACAAGCGAGAAAATAACGTTCTCTCTTAACGAAAGAGACAAATAAAAACTAGATTAGGCTATTTGCACTGTAAAATTATTCTCTATCAACGCATAAATGAAATTATATTCTTTCTCTGCAGCATTTACTGGAAAATTTTATAGGAAAATGATAGCTGTTTTCTGCGTATTAGTCTATTTTTTTCATAATATCAGGATTCTCCGTGTTGTATAGGAAATTTTCAATTCAACAATTAAATGTCCGATCTAACACAGTAGAATGTCTTTAAGTTAATCTTGATTTATACCTCCAACTTAATATATCAACTCGGTATTTACAGTTATACAATACGGCGGTATATTGATAAATTATCAAGTTGATATTTCGAAGTTACTTTTCATGAATCATGACAAACAAGGAACTGATTGTTTCAGGTGTGCTGTATGCGCGACATCGTTATAAAATTGTTTTATGTCTTGGCGAGAAATTGTCGTCGACGATTTGTCGCGATTCCGATGATGTAGTTACAGTGTGACGAGAAATGTTTGATCGCGATGCTGCCGCGAGTTATTTCAGGTGGCACAGGGGAATCTTAGTTTTGTCAACTGACGTTAAGCTGATGGTCCGAACTGTGGAAATCATGTCGATGTCGTCATCACTGTCGTTATATTCGAATACAATAATAATATTCATTTCCAATCTTTTTGTAGCGAATATTTTAAAGCAGGAATGATTCATTAACAAGACATCTGATATGAGTCAGTTGTAATCTTTCGAAGAGTACTAGTCAATAAAATTTATTTGTTAACTTTCAATTACAAGTAATACTATATAAATAGACAGAAAATAGGCTATTAGGCAAGAATTTCAGCTTGTAAACTATTTTTTAAATTAAATTCATCAAAAATGACAAAAAAATAAAAATATTAACTCGTAAAAAGTAACGTCAAAAAATCTTGCAGTTAAATAAATAGTTAAAATTGCCAGTAAAAATATCAATTAACATTTAATAAAAAAGCAAGTCTAAGAAATCGATCTTTCCAAAGATCACGGTAAATTATACTAATAGCGAAACAATCGCCCGCGCGAATGGTGACGTAATATAGTTCGATGTATCACCAAACGTTAGAAGGATGTTCGACAAGTTTCTCTCAGGTATCACTCAGCGATACGAACCGAGCGTGTGAATAATGGAGGGTAATCGCCCTTGCCAGTCTCCGTCGACCTTTGCTCTCTCTTCGAGGTTAGCGAAGTGGGAGACTAGAAGGGTGAGATTTCTAGATTGGATTTAAGTACACAGCCGTGAGGTTTCGACCGGTTAATAATGCAGATAAAACCGAGACTTGGAAGACTATACGAGACGTCGCGCGCTGTACTTTGGCATACCCCGAGTTTCTGACTTCTGTCTTGCCGTCGAATTCCGACCTCACCACCACTATCGTGCGTCGAGTGGTTAGTATTCTTGGAGATCTGGGAGATTATTTGATTATCAGTTTTGACAAATCGGCAGATTAAAAAGAATTAAATTCACTTTAGAATATATTTCTAAACAACGCTATTTATCGATCACACGCAACATTGGAAAAAAATCATGAAGAAGCATCAATTACCGTTTTACGCAAGAGAAAAAATTGACATATTGTGATACTATAATAAAAAATAACATTTGTAATATTGTAGTATTACCATATTTATATGTTGTATTATTTAAAATAATAGGTGCTTTCCATTTACATCAAAACTCAGATAATTCTCACTTGTGATGTCATTCTGTCTTTATTATTCATTAATTGCTAAAAAGGATATAACGACGTCACAAGTGAGAATTATCTGAGTTTTGATGTAAATGGAACGCATCTATTAATTCGTGAAACACTTATATTAAAAATCTTATTTTGCTTTTCCGTTTATATTTTTTCTATCTTCTATATAACAACGTTTTTTCATTATTCATATACAAATGTGAATAAAGTTTCATTAACTTTCGGCGACTTGTCTTTCCAAACTCGTCTAATGACCCACAATTCCGACGATTTTCATATTATAAAGCATTCAAATGTCATATATAGCTGTATCGGCCGAAACCAATTTAACGAGATGACCTTCCCACTTCCCATCACGATGTAATTGCAGGAGTGCCGTGTTACGCACATTTTCCCACACTAACCTGTCATTATCCTTTCACTAATCGTTACTCGTTAGGTATACGCGCGTATTACGACGGTGCAAATAACAACAGCTTTTACTAATTTACTACTTTGTGAAATAACGAGCGCTATAAAGGTAATCGTGACTTATATAGACAGCACAATGTTTCGCAATGAGAATCTCTTAGGGAGCCATTAAAAAAAAGGAATATTTAGTTAAACTAGAATAAGCTAAAGGTCATTATTCCTCCTTCGTAACTTCTATCATTATCTTGATACACGTGCCTTAAAAAAATATCATTCTTCACGCAATTTAAGACAAATTGTTAACGATTGTATTATAGAGACATTTTGACGAATATAGAAATATAATTTTAAATCTGTTAAAATTATTTGGCATGACTGTGTTTACTATAGGTAAGTTATTTTTAACCTCGCAATAAGAACATTGACGTGAAAAATAATCATCATGAATACTCTTTCGGAGGAAACGTTATTAATCACTTTCGTCAAGCTGATTCACGCTTCGACATACATACTTTAACAAAGTAACTTGGGGGGAGGAAGAAGGGGGGCCCGCGAAACAATTCCCACTTCGAGAGTTTCTAGCAGCACCCGGCGCAAACGAGCCTAATCAGACCAGAAGCAAACCAGATCGCTACTCTCGGAAAGGAATTTCCATCCCCGACGATGCAAGGCCCCCGAGAGGAGAATAAAGGCCACCCAAATCCACCCGTTTCGGGTAATTTATTAAAATCCTCGTCGCTCACGTCGTACCGCGGGAGTTCTTCAACGCGCGCGCAAGAAACTACCGAGTGCTCCGATCCGAGACCTTTTATGCCCCGGCCAGCTGGCTCAGCACGACAAAAATTCTTTCAATTACAGAAAAGCGAGCTCTCCTTAACTCCGCCGGCATCGATATTCATAGCGAAGCGTGTTACGTAAAAGTTACGGCCTGCGCCGGGCGAGGAAGAGAGGATGCGAGCCGCTTATAGGCTGGCGAGGGTAGGGGAGGAGGAGGCAGAGAAATGGCACGAGGGAAAGCTGGGAAAAGAAGAATTGGTCGGGCGAAGGGGGATGCCAAGCTGCCTGATTGGGAAGGACAGCCTATCCGCAATTTGCGATCCATAAAACTGGAGCGGGAGGTGAGAACTCGCTTGTCTTTCATCGATGCCCCCGGTCTCTTCCTCTCCCGCTGCTCTGTCCTTTCTTTTTTTTAATCCCTCCCCCCGCTCTCGCCCTTTCCACCCCATCCGGCGTTTCATTCGTACTTTGCGCCCATCCTCGCAACCCCTTTTTGCATTTCAAGGAACGCCGATACTCCCGCTGCGGAGATATCCTTTGGATTCTCTCCGGGCGTTTGGATATTAACCGGGAGATAAACCGGAATGAGGAATCTAATGAAATATCGACGTCATTCACGGTAAAAGTTTGTTTAATTTGGAAATGCCGTCCACGCGCGACAGTAAATTATTGAATGCTCGGGCGAAATGGGCATCGCGCGGTAAGCTGGTATTAGGATTCGGAGTGTTTATTCGGAAAAGGTGACGGGTGAAGTTGCGTGACGTGTGACGGAAAAATAGTGACGATTATAAATATCTATAGACGTAATTTTAAATTCATTATTTCTAATAATATAGAGAAATAATTGTATTTGTCGTATCAAAAAACTCCTAAAATAACTGTAGCAATTTTCGCGATCTTTTCGCCAGATAAACAACATAAAATTATCCTATAAACAATAAACGACGACAATTGGTAAATTGAAAATTAATAAAAGTAATATGGAGTGAGAAAGTGATATCACGTCGGTACACAAACGAGCTAAAAAATTCTGAACGCACACGTACGCACGCATGAACGTAGGTTGTAAAAGAGGATATTGTGTTAACGTGTGTGTACGTATACAGCCACGCACACACACACACACACACACACACACACACACGCAAAACTTACATTACACATGCGACACCGTACATCTGCTCGGTCGTTGCTTGTGTAAATAAAGATTCCCTTATCGGTAAGCTAGCACGTATATAGCGGGATATTTTGGAAGCCTTCTATATTACTTCTTGTATATACTCGTATACATGTATACGTATGTCTATACTCCAGTTAAATAACTAAACAACGACTGAAAGCCATAATTGAATGCTTGGATAAATACTTGATAATAATTAGTCGTAATAATATACCTGAGAAACTATTTAGATTTCTTATAAATCTTGGACGAGCGTTATAAGTTTTCGGTACGTAAGAGAGTCTTTGTACAATCCTTCGAGGGGCCATTTTACTCTTATTTTAAAATGTGGAGGAAGGAAGTGTCGATTGAATCGAACATCAACGAACTTCGAGATCTCACGACTTTATGAAGTTGCCTTGATCGTTTTGGGATCGAGTTTTGGGTAACCATTGACTTTTGCTGACCGTCCTACCGCGATTCGACCGCGATTTCCTTACTGCCATTGTGTCACACTTGAAGCAATCTTGATAGACTCCGTAACTTCGCTAGAATCTCGCTAGCTTTCCGAGTAATGGGTTAGGTTAATGTCGACAATTGTCCGGTTGAGTCAATTATTTGCAATCTCTATGCAGAACTTCAAAGCGATTCTGTAGTTAACTTATTAACCGGGCGGAAAGTTTAAGCGGAAGTTAAGATTCCGCGCCATGCCGAATGAGATATTACGTCAATGTGAGAATTTTTATCTACAGAAGACTGAGACAACCCATTCACATCCTTATTGTTTAGAAATAATATTTTTTGGCATTACTGCACCAAAGCTTTACACATACACCTATCGTTGGAAAAGTAATTAATTAAAAACTTAGATTTTCGTCAGAAAACATTGATAGTTGGGAATTTTTATATATATGCGCGCCATTTATCGAGCTACGTCAACAAATCCGAACAATTCAATGTAGTCAAAAAGTTGCGACAATATTTCATCTGATAATATTTTAACATTTCCACGAGAATAAACGATACAAATAAAAAAAAAGTTATAAAGTCAAAAGTGTATCGAATGTAAATAGAAAATCCCATGTCCGGTCGAGCACCGAATAACGCAGTTATCACTGCAGTTTGACCAAATGTGCCAGTTTTCCAAAATGGATTTTCGACTGCGAAAACGCGCGTAACACCTGAGATACCCGGCGCACGGTATCCAACAACGCGCGTCGAAGTTGTCCCGATACGAACAGAGTCGGGAGCCAAGTTTGCGTTAGAACCATACTCGCCGATCGAAGTACCGCGGCCTGAAACTGTTTATAATTTAAGGGGTTCTTGAGAGTCGAGAGCCAGCTGCGGAGGGTTCAGAGTGACGCAGTAGCCTAAGGACGTCGCGAGGGACGATGTCGTTCTATTGCGGTTACGGGTGTAAGGAGAGTCTCGGGTAGGTAGAGGAGAGAAGAGCACGGTGAAAAGCACGAAGTCAAAGTGTCGAGGTGTCTACGTGCCTGATATCACAGACCCTGATATCTTCGTGACTTCGTTACGAGAGGATGTAATTGCCGCGACACTTTCACGTGTTCCAATTCGTGTACGTTATGTATATGTGGGAAACTGCGTCGTTATTAAGAATAGAGCCACTTTGGTTTTCGAAACTGTGATAATTCGAAATTTTGGACGAGCGGTAATTTAATTAAAATATATAAGCTACTACGAAATGCAATCAATTTAAAATATAGATAACGGATATAAATAATATTAAATATAAGTCTCATTTTCAGCTTGTAACACATAATTTATACTGTCCATTTTTTATTTTTTCTGTTTAAACATAAAATTTAGACAAGCTTTCAAATATTTATAAATAATTACATCTCCTTTTTATTCACATTAAACAATAAAGGTAAAAGATATCTGTTATATAAATTATTCGAGAATAAATGCTGATTTGTTTGTGTGCATTTATTTTTAAGTGTGGTATGTATATAATTAAATATAGCATAAAACTAAATACTTATTTAGCAATTTATTTCGAGATCCGAGTTTACATTCCCCAGAATTGAAGTGATCGAAAATGGATAGCAAAAGACAATAAAAAAAAGACTTGAATATCGTTGAAAGAAATTACCACGTATTAGAAAATTAAATTTGTATTGATTTAATATAATATTAGAAATTCAGAATTTCTTAACAATGATGATACTCTTTCGGTTTGACCTGGACGTAATAAAATGTCGCGACCTGTATTCATTTTGATATATACCTCAGCTAAACTCGGCAAGATTAATACGGTACATGCATTTTAATATTAGCTCGATAGTCGATCCTTCGGATGGGAAAACACGATTTTACTCCTTGGGTCATCGGGAATAGGGAAACCGAAAATAAAACTCGATAAACGGTTTCGTATTACGCGGGTCCCTCGGTATTAAACCTGCTTATTCGCATTTATAATTAATTATCCCGGCTAATATCGGACGCATATAAGGTTTGCCTTCTGCTCTTCAAGGTGCTCTACGATATGTGCTATATGAAAATTGGTATAAAAAATTTGAGAAATTGGAACAGTTGGAAGAAATACAAAGATAGCAATATGTGCGTTGACATTTTTGATATGCTATCCAATGATAGATTAGCTACGTTTTGGCTGAAAACTTGGGTTTATTTATAGATTGTAGACGAAGGAACAAAGCAGTGTTTATTGATTCGCTAGATGATTCGCGAAATACATATATATTATATAGGCGCGCATACGTCGTGAGCCATATTATATCCTTTGCGGAAACGAAACCGCTGGAAAAGACCGCTTTAAAGGCCATAAAACATTTGTTTCCACCCGTCACCGCTTGCCCGGGGGTGGTATATTGCGTTCGTCCGCGAGCGCGGGATTTTGAATTGAATTTGAAATCAGGGGGCCCCGATTTTATGGCGGCCGGGTGTCAAATGTCGAAGTGTCGCGCCCGGTGCCGGCTTATCGCCGGGAAAACTCTGAGATCCCGAGGACGAAAGCTCCAAAAGGGCGTTATCGGTTTACGCCGCAGCGCAGGTCGCGATACAGGATGCCGGAAGACCGTTCAATTCCGTTTTCGATTTGGACCTCGCGTGAAAAGGCGACGGAAAGAGGAGCGTAAAAGGGCACGAAGGTCACTGTTTCGTTTTATTGCGACTCTACTCCACCTTGATGATCACTCCAACCGATCGGATCATTCGGATCGTACTTATAGCTCAGAGGTTCCAAGTTATTTTCTTCCAACTTGTTGCAGATGTTTTCCGCGAGATCCCGAGATTCTCTTGTTATTATTAGCAATATTCAATTATTACGATTTTTTAAATCTCAGATTTGTATTTGCCATATATGATTAATTTAATATTGAAAGAGAACAAGATCGAAATTGATTTCATTTCTTCATCTCATTATTATGCTTAAATAAAGCAGATGCGAGAAGTAACGTCACTTTGAAGATCTTTTCTACAATGGTGTTTGTATACGAGACAAGCGGATGTTATGTTAACATAGCATTGATATCAGATTATAAACCACAATGTCGATCGACAATATAATTATACACAGCACCGATGTTTGCAGTAAATTGTGTTATTATTAATCTGCACGTGCGACATTAATACGTCGAAATGTTGCGAAATATGTGCAATGTGCATGTTGAATAAAAACGATATTGTTCAATAGATTTTGTACAAGATCAGCATTGATCGTTAATATCTGGACAAACAATATCAGATTGTGAGAAACTGCTCCTCTAGTAACAGATATTTCTTCTAGTATTTCTTCACGATAGCACGCGTCATATGCCACACACTGACAACAAATGTTATTAACGTTAAAAAGAATGTTATATTGTTGGCGCGGTTTAACGTCTCGAACCTTATCGCGTATAAACAGCTGTGGCTTTATTTAGTGATATTGTATGGATCGATGTTTTATCACATTTCGTCATCGTTTGATAAAAACGGCTGTGTTTCATTGTTTAAATTAACAAATTCAGTCTGATCGTCGCGTCTTAAACAACCACTATTCATATACATTTCTGTGACTAGTAAATATTTTTTGTTCCATGCTTTGAGACTTTCCAAATACAGTGCTCTCTTTCTCCCTCTCTCCCTCTCCCTTCTCCTCGCCTCCCACCCTCTCTCTCTCTCTCTCTCTTCTCTCTCTCTCTCTCTCTCTCTCTCTCTCTCTCTCTCTCTCTCTCTCTCTCTCTCTCTCTCTCACTCACTCATTCATTCATTCATTCTCTCACTCACTCGCTTAATAGAATAGCATTTTAATATTCTATTCATATTACTACGTCAATATAGTTATAATGTTGTACCAATGGTTGAATTAGATTGTACCTGACTGAATAAAATAAAGTATCGCGGATATATTTTTAATTTTTTGTATATATGTATATATACTTTTTAAAATTATATTTAATTATTAATTAATTGTACTTAATAATTAAATATTTAATTTTACATAAAATTAATGTAAATTTAATCAGAGAGAGAGAGAGAGAGGGAGAGGGGAGGGAGAGAGAAAATAGATTTAAGATAGAATACTAACCGTTAACACGTTACAATTAGTTGCATGATATTCATGTTGATCTTAGATTAAAAAGATTCGTCAAGCCTTGTTAGTTCTGACAAGCTAGTCAGAACAAGATTGAGTCAGGAAAGCAATAAAAAAATAAATATTGCATGTGCAGTGATAAATCCAGGTCATTCTCGGAAATTAATTCCTCACCTGATCGTTGTCTTGTTGATCTTGCCCGTAAGTGGAAGTATCACCATTAGGGGTGGTGGCGGCGGAGGGTCGCTGTGACGTTGACAAGTTGATCGCGCCGTCTCCGTCTGTATCATGATCCATTATGCCATCGTCCTGAAATCACGATCATCGTTATACGTTAGTACGCTCTCGCGCACCAAACTCGATTATAAGTGGCGCACGCTTTTAGAGAACGTTGCTATTCGTTGCATTTTCCTCATCATTGCAATTCTAATAATATAGTAATATGTAATAAATAACACTAATTTAACTCATTAATCTTGTTTTGTTATAATATATTAAATTCGCATCTGTATTATAATATAATAGTTATTATAATGCAAATTGTCATTTTTTTACCGAATAAAAATTGTACGTCATCTTATATTTACATTTGTATTTAACCCACGTTCACTTCGATTCAATAATTAGTTTAAGATTTGACTTTATACATGTGCTTTTAACTTCTAATTGTATTTTTTTATCGTTATTATTCACTGCTTTCAAACACAATGTGACTCCTTATTTGACTTCTGTGTTTTAGCGACGTTTAATTGACTTATCTCCGCATAATTATTCTTTTATTCTCTGTACTATGTGTTCTTTGTTTAATTATCTAATTTATTATATTTGTTTTGATGATTAAGGAAAAAAACTCTGTTTATGTTAGATTATACGTCCCGTGTACATTTAAGAGATATTACATAAACTATATTTATTTTTTATACTTAACACCTCTCGATTGCTTTCTTGGCCTTTGACTTCTTACGTTATATTTGTACGATTTATTACTTATCTCTCACATATAGAACATTTGAATAGATACGACCTCTAATCGTTTAATAACCTGTATTGTACTATATTTTTTTCCTGCTTCTCTATAAATTTTTAAAGAAATATAATTCATTAAAAGAATGACGCATAAATTATACACAAATACAAATTTGGCATGAAATCTGTATAGTCATACACAAGTACTAGTAAGTGATAAAAATATATCAGAAGTACCCAGAAAGAGAGTTGTACAACAAACACACTGTAATACTCACTATATTTAATTGTTGAACACAATTAAATATAGTGAGTATTTTAGGATTATTCGGTCATGATCCCGGAGCGTGGTAATCGTGACGAAATTTCAAAACACGCTCCTATCCGACATTGCCCTCGTGTGAGCCATGATTTTAAGATCGAAGTCTGACGCACGTGATTCCACCTATACCCGACGCAAGAGAAATAATGTTTCGCGGTTGCGAAAAGCTAATAATACGTACTTTCCCGGAAATGCGTAACATCACGCTAAGGATTCTGCTAAATTTTCACGCCAAGACTCTGCTTCTCGTCATAAGCGATGTATAATACACAATACCTACGTGCTTATCGTAAATATTTCGCGAGCATCGCGCGCGGATAGTTCAGCCGCGTATAAATAATTCGTGAATTCCATCGTAATACCGTACGCGAGGTGTACAAAGCGCGGTGTATATTGATGAAAGTAGAAAATTATACAATAAGGTGTGTACGCGTGTATATTATGAATAGCTAATTTATCGCGAACTTAAATAAGAAATTAACGCGTCCGCGGTAAAGCGTAAGAAACAAAATGAATGTGGGACGTAAATGTCCCGCGGATTGTTGCATTGCGTTCGCGCGCCTGTGCAAAATAGATCCCAAATTAAATCACAATTAACATATTAATTATTCAGGAAAAATTAGTCATGCAATATTCCTCGATCTTGCATCTTACCCGCCCGGCTAAATTGGAAAGCGTCATTTTCTCTCAGAAAGGAATAATTACGCGCGACATGCAACCGTTAATTAAACATCGGCGAGTTATTTCGAATTCCACGGCTGCAGTAGAGGTGCGTTCGCAGACGTATTTCGTAAAAATAAAAAAAAAATAACACGCAATCAAGCGTCGTATAATTAATGCTCACTTCACGATCATCGATTATTCACGACGACAGTCGCGATTAATGTTGCGTCACGCTTAAAGTCGCCTAAGACGATCGCTTAATTAATTCTTAATTAATGTACGCGTCGCGCCGAGAATTCAATCAAAATTCCTTACGTCTGTTTCGGTTCGCTGTTGGGCGCGTTGCAGTCCATGAGAATTAACGGTTTTGCTCTCCGACGAGAAGAAGAAGAAAAATCTGCCGTTTCCGGCGTCACAGAGAGAGAGATTGCCGCTTCACGCGGCAAGCGGCATTTCCGGCCCCCCGAAAGCGCAACGACGCGACGTGGCGCGTATACGCGGTCGCAAACACTCCGCGCCTACGTCCACTGTAAACATCCGGAAATGGTATGGCACACGCGGAAATCCCCCGCGCAATGGCGGCGGAAGTCGCCTCCCCGGGGGATTGTGTCTCACGAAGGCACCGGCTATACACGTTCCTCGCACTGCATCCAGAAAGCGGCACTTTGAACCTCCTCCGCGAAACTCCAGTCACTCGCGGCGGCGGGGGGAGCGGGGGGCGGGGGGGGGGGGTTGCGGGAGGAAGGGAGGGCGGGAACGCGAAGGGGGTAAGACACGAAAGCGCACCCCCTGACAAACTGAGCGCGACGGGCAGCGCGACGGTAAGAGTAAAGGGAGCGAAAATGAGGAAAAAAAAGGGTGAACGAAAGAAGAAGGGGGAGGAGGAGGGAGAGCGCGACGGATTTCGCGAGGAAGACGAAAGCCAAGCGTTAGCGCGCCGACCGTAGTAGAGCGAGGACTAAACACTAAAAGCGGCACAGGCATACCGAGCAGCGCTCGACCGGCGGGGCTGTTGCTTATTGTGTAAATATAAACAAATATAGTTGAAACCAACCAACAGGCCTGCTTTCAGCCCCCCCGCCTCGCCCCTCAACCCCCCGCGCTGCCACAGTCCTCCGCTCGATGTGTGTACCCTACCTTCTTCTCCTCCGCGTTCCCCCGTAACCCCCCCCCCTATCCGCGTTACCGCGTCCCCTCTACGCGGCACATCCAAAGACTTTCCCCCCTCGGCCCCCTTAGACACCTACCCTTCGTCCCGTCCCTGACCCCACTGCCGCCCAGACTACATCATACGCGGCACATCGTGATGGTCTCTGACTCGCCTCACCATATGTTCATTTCTCCTCCTTACTCTCGTTCTCTGTCCATATCCCCTATCTCCTTCTCTTTCTCTCTCCTTCTCCCTCTCTCTCCCTCTCTTTTTCTATACCCGCGCATCACACATCGCCGCACTCTGTAGCCCGAAGTTGCTGGATTACGTGCCAGCGGGGCCCTAAGAGATCTTCGAGGTTCCTCTTTTTTTTTGTGGGACGCCTCCATGGATCGTGGAGAAAGGAAACGGTCGAAGTGCGTCTTTTTCTCGGATATTTCTGACGTGCGTGTTGTGGGAATAGCTATGATTATTCCGGGTTTACCAGTTTACGTGCCAAAGTTCTTCACCGTCAATCAATTGATAACTGTACGAAGAAAAATGTAAAATTTTTCCGAAGCTCTTGGTATGAAAATTTTGAAAATAAAAGAAGTTGAACACTTAAATAAGAAGGAAAAATTATATTTGAGTTACTTTGGATGTGTATAGCGGGTACCAAATTTATTTTGATTGTTTTTGAAGATATGTAAAATACAAAGAGATATAAATGTTTTAAATAGAAATGTTCGTTGTTTGTATATATCGCCTTTTATAAAAAAAATCTTCATAAAAATGTGCGTTCGTTATACGTGCACAAGATACTCGTATATCTTTCATCTGTAATTTCGCTACGTAACTTGCGTCTTGCGTCCTAAAATAGCGTCAAGTCATCAAGTCGGTTTGCTAACAAATTTCTGCCGAATAAATATTGAAACTTCTCTTTTAGAAATTATATATCGCTTTTTAGCAGAAGCCACACTTCGATATATATTTCTCTCTCTCTCTCTCTCTCTCTCTCTCTCTCTCTCTCTCTCTCTCTATTATTTACTGCATACTTGTCTATTTTCTCAAAGCGCAATCTGAGTTATAAACCGTATAAGCGGTTCGCGCGTACAGACAGCTTTTGACAACACAATCTTCAACGTATTAACGACGATGCATCGTATGCATCATTGAATACTAACCCTCTTAACGCACTTCACACGATAAGCACCTTACGACTTCACTCCGCATTTCGCGAAAAGAAACGAAGTGGACGTTGCAGGTATGGAAATCCTATTCTTTGGTTAGCTAAGTATATATGCGTGAGGAGAGAAGCGGCTACACACAGAGCGATAAATACGCGTGTACACACGTGTTGCCTGACGCAACTCGAACGCTCGAACCACCGGCTTCGAGTTTGTACAGGCGAGCCGGAAATGGGGGACAAAATGTTCCTCGAAACGAGACGTGTGTCCTTAAATATTCCTTTCACTCGTTGCCTCAAGCTTCTCGACAATTACACGATGTAGAGCGATTCTGTACTTCTCTGCCTGCTCTCTTTCTCTCTCTTCTCTCTCCCTTCCCCCCTCTCTCTGCGAAAACCCTGAAGATAAAAACACACGTACTCGAATTTCAAATTATTGGGGGATGAAACTTCGACTACGGCGATCTATTCTACAATTTAATGATGCGTAAAATATTATTTATCTGTAACTTTAGTTATAACATGTTGAAAGAATGCAACTAAATATAGTTCGGATAATTTTTAAAAATTACCAATACAAGGACAAATAAATACAATTTATGCTGATATTAAGAATTTAATTTAATAATTTATCTCTATGTAGCATGTATGTATATAACTGTTGTAAATTACTCACATGATAATGAATATGTATTAAATTATGAGGAGTCTTAAGTTACTAATTATTTTAGCAGAAGCAAATTTTATATTGACGATATTGAGAGAGTAATACATGCGTGTACATTAATATATGACTTACAGATTTACACAAAATTAAAGTATATGAATTGTGTAAAAGAGAAAATTACTTCACTCAAAACGGCAAATATGCAAACTGCTTGAAAACTAAATTGAACATTCTCTAAGATGCTTTCCATTAAACTCACCAATATCTCGCTGAAAAATTTAACAGAAACCTATGTTTCACGGAACACTTGAATAAATAACATAAAGCCGAAGTCGAAGTCGGGACGACTAACCTGCATAAATTCTCGTCGAAAATCCGGCGTCCGCCGTAACGCGAAATTTTCACCGCATTTTCCGCGACGGTGGTCCATGGCTTCCTTCGACTCGCACATTCCATGCGCCGCGGCCGCATGGTTTTAGAGAGAGACCGCGTAATATAAAAATAAATTCTGCAAAAATGCTAGGCGGATGGTTAACGGCGCAAACGGATATAGCCCCGGTATTACACGCCTCGGTACATAAAGTTCTTATTAAGCGGGCTATATAAGGGTGGCTTAACTACGAGAACGCTACGCAACCTTGTTCCACGGGCCTTCCACGGGCATCGCGCGCGGAGGAAGTTTGCGAGTGACTTTATTAGACCCCGCGATATATCGAGCCAACTATCAGAAGCATCCGAAGCGATTCACGGTTTAAGTCATCTATTGTCGAAGATCTAGGTTGCCTATGGTGGCCTCGCACCGCGAGGGGAGAGCCATGTCCCATCGTTAGTCCTATGACAACAAAACTGGGGGCAAAAATAGACGCAGCCGGCTCAGTCAGCTTATATACGTCGCATATGTACTAAATATGTATTTATTAAGTAAACAACGATGGGTCTAGGTTCCCGGGGTACGTCTCGCGCCGCGCGTTTCCTATTTCAATGTGGATAATGTGTCTGGGAATTTTGGGGGCCGCTTGCTCGCGCCATTGCTCATAGGCGTGGTCACAGATCGTATTTCGTACGTGAGTAAAGTGTGAATGCAATCCCCAAGCTAAAAAATTACATACGTAATTATTTCGGTGGAACGATAGAGGAGTCGCGTGGGAAACGAATAAAGTAGTTCCGATTGCGATCGCACAGATTCTGTAAATATCTCTTATTAGTTTTCGTTAGGAAGTTAAGGCAATGTTAATGTATGAATAAAGAAATATGAAATCTGCTATAGAAAAAAGAATTGTCAAGTCGTAAGTCTGTAAAGATAAAAAAAATCGAGAATTACTCTGAATTAATCTAATTTTATCCGTCAGAGAAAGGACGTAATGAAGAAAAATGTTACATTATATATAATTATATAAGACATAAAACTCGTAGATTTGATTTCACGTAGCTTCACAAATGTTTAAAGTTATAAAAATTCTCCCGTAAAAAGAATAACTAAAATATACACATAAAAAAATTTTTTAATAAATAAATATTAAATGACCAGAGTCACATCTCGCACGAAGATTCCCAAGTTGAATAACATTCTTAACTTCTGTCTCGTAATATATATAAATATATATTGATTGACAATATTCTTTAGTGAAAACGTTATAATGCGCAATTTATTTAGCTGATGCTACCGGTATCCAGCACGTATCGCTAATTTGCACATTACCCGATGAAGCGATTGAAAATAAAACGTGACATTAAACGGAAAATAATGTTGCAACTCGTTGTTAAGCATCGTAAAGCAGCAAAATGATATACGAACGGCAACGCGGGCAACCGATCCACCAATCCTGCCGTAAAGGAGGATAATCGTCGAGAGTCGAAGCAAGAAGAGATAACGAGACCTCATATATCCCCATCAAACCGGAAAGGGCGACAAGGCAAACGCGCATCTTCCCACATGCTTACGGTCGTTTGAAGTTCTTCTGGCATATATATACACACATACGCACACATAGCCGTCGGAGGGTCCGGCTCGTCCCTACTAAATAATAAACGAGAGGATTTACCCCCGTTAGGTTCGCGCGACGGTACATAAAAATACTTGAATCTGAGAAATTAGCGAGGTAACGGGCTGTCGTCCCCGTAGTGGGTGGCGTAAAAGAGAGAGACGAGGGTGCGAAGCAGAAATAGAGGAGGAGAGACGGATGAAAAGAGGAGACGCTGAAAAAGAGAGAACCGTGGTAGGGGGGTCGGCCCCGGCGGAGGCGTTTCGGTCTCTGTGCGGAGTGGCCAGGAAAAAAGGGTACCTAAAAGGGTTGAATTAATGTCGCGATAAATATATGATTTAAGGTGGAAACGTTTGCAACTCCGGCTAATTTTTTATCTCAGAACCGCGGCCGCGCTCGCCGCCCCGCTGGTGAGGGTTTTTACCCTAGAAAAGCAAGCGCGCGAGACGATCTATCCATGGCGCAGGCCGGGAGGGGAGACAGGGCGGAAGGGGTCGGGACAGGGAAGAAGAGGGTGGTCGAGAGGAGGGCCTCGAATCCACCGCTTATTTCTTTTTTCGGGTAATTTACTGCCAGCGAGAATTTGAGCGGACGCGCGCTTTTTAATAGTTCGCGCCACTCTCGAAGGACCCCGCTCGTGCTCCTCTCCCCTCGTCCCGCCGCGCCGCGCCGCGCCGCCACATCTCCACCGTCGCGAACCCTTGCGCGCGGTAGGCCTCGTATTGGTCTTTCCGCCCTGTGTGTCTTTCCCGCTTTGTCCCTCGTTCCCGTATCGGAAGGACAACGAGAGGAGGCGTCGCGTCGTTCGCGGCGGTTACGATGAAAATTACGAGACTATAAAGCCGGAGCGTCTACCACGCACTTTATGTCGCGCGACTCGGAATGACGAATTTTACTACAGATTACTCATCGCTTTTTTTTAGCGTCGTTTAACTTGGAGAACGGCGCTAGGTCCACGGAGAGAGAGAGACACGAGAGACGCGGAGTCAATCAGCGTTGAAACGATCGTTTTACGCGCTCCGTAATGCGCTCGTCGCGGTCTTGTCGCGCGTAACGTAACGTGCGCGTACGAGTATTACGGAGCGCGTAACAATCGCTCGACAGAGAGAACATCGACAGAAGTCGTATACACGGCTCGCTTCTTCATTCCATCATTCATTGAAAAGAATCGCGCATTCATGCATCGATGAATTCTAAGAAAATGGAAATGAAAATTTCTGGAAAAATTTCATTTGTTTTCCGCCCGCGGAATTAATATTTCTGCCGCGCGGCAAAAGTAAAAATAGTTGCCTCGTCCCATTATTCACCTCAGACTAATCGATTATTGCTATTGGAATTTATAATGTTGCCAATTAATCGCTTCATGAAGCTTGAAAAATTCAATTAATTTAACTTAAGTAGCAAATATGATCGGACCGATCGAGAATAATTTACATCTCAGATAGACAATGAGTGTTTTATTTTTTTATTGTCGCAAATTTTACTATTGACGATTCACGGAATATATCTCGCAATGAATTCTGCAGAATGTATTTTAAGAACGCGTGTTAGAAATTTCTTCGCGAAATTTTCTCACTTTGCCAAAGTTCTGAAACAAGAAAGAGTTTCTTCACAGTGGGATAAATAAATAGGAAACACCTGCGGGCAGCGCACGAGCGGAGCAACATATGCGTCGTCACGTCCGCGCTCACGCGGAAATATTTATCGCAATGCTATAGCGTATAGCGCGATAAACATCGCCATGTACATTTATGTTTATCTTAACGCCACGTTACGGACGATAGCCAGCCAAACATTTACATCTGTCTCGTATCGGCGCGACACGATAAACACGTTTCCTCGAATCTAAGGAGGAAAACGGCCGTCGTCAGCAGTCGGCGGAATAGGAGTTTCATCGCGAAAAGCGCAATTCCTCCAATATCCATCCCTTCGCATGCGTAACCGGAACAGCCGCCTCTCCTCGTATATGATCCCTTAGAATATCCCGGCGGGACCGCAAACACGCGTTTCCCCAATTATCTACGTGGCCTGACGTGGGCGATCGGGGGAGGGGGGGGGGGGGTTAAGCGTCGTTACCGGCATCGAATCTCGCGTGTATCAACGACATACGTGACATCGGGTCCGTGGATGATCGCGGAGAGGAGCGAGAGCCGACTTTATTCCCAGGTCGCATCACGAAAATAGAAAAAGCGAAGGAGAATGGAGCAAGACACAAAGAGAGAGATAGAGAATTCCTAATTCACTCTAAGGAAAAGATAGAAATAGAAAATAACAAATACAAAAAAAGAAGAAACAGAAGTCAAGATTAAGACAGAGAATTTAAACAAACTAGAGAAGAAAAGTTCAAGAAAAAAACAATTGAAGAATAGCAATAGAAATATTTACATTGTAAAAGAAGTATAACAAACGAGGGGGATGAATGGTGGAATAGTAAAGAAAAAGAGAAACGCGACGAAGAAGTGCAAATAAAGAGGCAGTACGCGAATGGACAGAACAGTAAACGGGGTGGAGGGGCCAGTCGGAGATCACCCGAGAATAACAGAGGGTGTCTGAAGCGAGAGGAGGCAGAAATAAGGGGGGGGCAAGCCACCCTCCAGGAAGCGAAAGGAGCGTCGACCGCTTAGGTTTCCGCAGCGTCGACGCTTTTTGGATTAACCGCTCGGACATTAGAATACGGAATTGATATATTATGGTCGTGGACCGCCGTCGGCGAACCGTTTCCTCGGCCGTTTCCACCCGCTACCACCCCTTCTTTGGCCGCGGGACCGCGGGGGTCAGGCGGATCCGTGAAAGAAGGAGGGCGGATGGTCCGGTTACACACACTCTTTAGGCATGACTGCTCGCCGCTCGCATCTTTCATCGCATTATCTCGCCCTCGTAAAACATTCCTTTATAGGTTACCGAAATGTCCCCCCTGCATGAGGACGACAAGAAAGAAGAGTATAGGCTGACCACTGTACTGTATTGTCGTTGCAGTGTCTTCGTCTTGAACGTCTCAACCATTCCGTGGACATACTTTTGCGAGTTCAGTTTTTTACGAAAGTAATTCGATTCTAAAATATACAAAACAAATTTGCACAGGAAAACTTACTAGTAAAAAATGATTCGAGTTGTTAAAGTCTATTTGCTTATGCTTTATGATAATATTCAATCTCGTGTACTTTTCTAATATAACAGAGTTCTACGAGAAAATGTAAAAGACTTGATATTAAGAATTTTCAAATATTCAAAATTTTTGTGTCCGCGATTATTAATTTAAGACTCTTTTCACTCCTATTTTTAAAAAACGTAATTATTTAAGAAAAAATTATTTATTGTTTATTTATAAACAACGTAAAATAAATAATAATTTATATATTAATTTACACGATTAATTTATTCATTCATTATAATGAATAGAATCCTAAACTATGCGTATAATTCTTACGATATCTTTTCGATTCTTTGATAGAACACTGCAGATAATACCCAACATGATATGCATCTGCATATCGAGCAACGACGATGCTCAAATTTAGAAAAGTGAAATAAATATTTTATTTTACTTGTCACGTTTGCTGATATATTTGTCATGTATTATCTATTATTTGCTTGTTCAAACATCACTTCAACAATATATAATTTTTAGATTATTACATATATAATGCATTAAAATATCAGATTATCAGAAAAAATATTATTTTTAATATTTTTTCTGATAATAATTTTACTTTAAATGAAATTATTGCTCTTTACAGTTACCCTGAATCGAACAGTTTTGCCCATTTAGTTATGATAAGAAACAAGAACGACACTCGCTTGAAAATACCAGTATACATGACATATGGAGATCACTGGTATCGCGTTTCTTTCGAGTTGATTTATCGCAACGGCGATTAAGGAGACGGCCTGGAAGCTAGCGTTCGGCCCGAGTGAACGTCGATCGGCTCTCCCAACTCCGGGTTCGATCGGCTAATGGCCCCTGATAGACATTAACATTGACGGGGGAGGGAAGTCGACGGGCGTTTATGTGAGCGTGGCGTTAATTCGGCTTTAAGGCGTCTCCGGTATACTCTCCCTCCGCCCTTCCTTATATCCGTGCCGGTGGTTCTCTTGTTAGCATACTTATCATCCGCTCGTGGAATTAAGAGAGTGAGAGAAAGAGAGGTGGTCCGTGGGTGGCTTGGCGCGGCGCGGCGGCACGAAGAAGCAGCGCGCGAGGGTAGAGAGAAAGACGTTAAGGGATGACTGTCGTACGGGAGGAAACGGGAGAGGGGATGGTGCGGGCTGTTGATAATATCAGTCCGAGCAGGGTAAGATGGGTATTGGCTGGCGGACTATTGTCGGAGTAATGTTGATTGGATTCAAGACCGAAGGCATTAATCTGCCTTCTTTTATTATGGTACCGAGAGAACCATTCCCTGGTCTCGACTCTCTCTCTCCCTTTATCCTCCGTGTCGTCTTCTCGTGAGTTGATACCCACTTACACGAAATACGAAGGTCTCCTTTCTGTTTCAACCGTTCTCGCGTTTCTACGACGCCGTTCAACCCCATGCCTCTGTATCTGCACTCGCCATCGATCCGAAATACGTCGATTGGGACTTAAAATATGAAGTGTATCTTGGCGGCGTTAAAATCTCGTTCACTGGCTCCCGCCCAAAATTTCCCGTCTCGCCGCTCAATTTCGGATATTACCTTCGCTCGAAGGAAAAGCTTCGATATATGTGTCTAATTTTTAGAAACACAAGATTCTATTATATTTTATGTATACAGTATAAAGATCTATAGATAGAATTCGATCTATGTACATTCTATCAAATGGAATTTGAGTGACAAATTTTTTGAAGAACCTGTAATCCATTTTTACTCGGCGGAAACTTTATAGCCTGCTATCAGTTTCCGTTTTGCATCTTTCAGTCACCTGAATATTTTAGTAATCGCGTCTTAAATAAATTATTTGTTAAAGGTTATTTAGATTTAATTTAAAAGTAGATTGTCCTATCTTTGAAAAAATCAATTTCATATTTATGGAAGAATGAGTCATTAAAATATCAGTCTGATAATATGGAAATGGAATTACTTTACATAATATATCTTGTGAACCTATAACTTTTCTTTATTTAAATAATAATCGATAAATTAAAAAATGTTGAACATTATAACAAGAAATGCCACCAAACTTTGCAAGAAAGAACGTAATCTCGTGACATGATTTATTTTTAACCCTCAAATTGGATTTCGTCATCAGCTCAACGGATTAACGATGATTTATCAGCGCAACCGTTACAGTTGTATCGCGAAAAAATCCAGGCTAACAATAGCCGGCATCGCTATCTCGTAGCCTCGGGCTTTTCGCTTTAGAAAAGAAGGAGATCCAGATGGATGATCGTAAGTGGTGGACAGTGCCCGATAAGGGCAGCCGTCGGAACGAAACGAGGCGAGGGTGGTCGCCGCGGCGGGTTGCCGCTCCTGAAGAATGGACCTCTTTGTTTAGCCGTTTATGGTGGAAGAGATTTAGTCGGATTGCCGTCAACCGATAGCCACACCGAGGGGTGAGAACGGGCAAGGCGGTGTGAAGCCTGGAATCCGTGGAAACTCCGCACCAATACTCCGCAGTTGACTTCTTCTGTCTTCCCTGCTTTTTACCAGCCTCTTCCGTCCTTTTTGCCTGTCCGCTCCTTTTTCCCGCCGGGCACCGGCAACACCTTCCGAGGAGATTCGGTACGCTTACGAGCGACCCCTTACAATGGCCGGGCATTAGCTGACAACAGAGGTGTGGACACCGGATAGCCCTAACGCCCTTAACACCCGCTCTCTCGCCCTACCCCGCATGATTGGCCGGCCAGCCAGCCGGGGCGAAGCGTTTCGCATTTATGGCTAGCCGGCGGATCGCCGGGGATCTAAATAAAATCTCTGTCCGCGCAGATAAGAACAGCAAGGTTCGCCGAGGAGCAAATCCTCCTCCGCCAGTTTGCCCGGGAAGAAACACCGAACGATGTACTTGTGCGATTCGTTGATTTTCGATTCAAATAGGATCACTGACTAACGCGAATATTGTTCACGATGGAGAATTAATAAATTAGGAAAAAATGTCGTTTTCACATCTAAGTTTTGCATAAGTTTATTAATAAAAGCAAAATGTGATGTGCATGTAATGACTATGCACTTCCGCGGAAATTATATTAATTTTGATTAAATAACGATAACTGAATAAATAAATTAAAAAGCTACCGATCGTATTTATTGATATAAAATCATATACATTATCTATTTTAAGAAAATTTATAATGCGATATATAGACTGAATAGCCGGGACACTGGCGCTTTCAAGAGAAAAGCTTAAAAAGGGCGAATAGTCACAGAGAGTTTAGAAATGACCCTTAAAATCGACCTTTACAGGAATCCTACATACACGACTAAGCGCTTGATACGACCAGATACAGTTATGCAATAATGAGCTAATGTAGGTAATAGGATTATGTCGAAATCTCCTGTAATTGGCCCCTGAAAAGGTGAGCTCGGTTTTGCTAATCACCCACTAAAAGGTAACTTTGGACGCTTTACAGTTAAGCTTAAGAGGTTTACTGGGCTTTTCTGTGCATACGGAGACTTTACGATTGTTTCCTTTTTCGCGAGATCAGATAAGACATAAAGGCCAATAATTATCCCCGTTTGGGAATGCAATAGGATTAGTCATATAACCCTATCTGCGTGGAGGACTTTTTCCTTCTTTATCTCTTGAACGTAAAATTACTTCTACATAAGAAACAGAAATTATATTAATTATATAATCGGACCTTGAAATAATAATTTTATAAAATCTGTAACACATTGAAAAACAGTTATAAAATTTCTATGACGCGTACTCATACAATTTCAACAAGGATATTTAATCATTATTTTAAAGTTTAATAAAAATTGTGCATAGATAAAAGCTCTCTCGTGATAAATAATTTGACAGAATTTATATTGAGCGAATAAAAGAATTTTATTCAATATTATAAATTGCTTGAATTTCATTTTTTAATATTGAGAATCCTTAAGGATTATTCTTCAACTAATCTTTTCAAATTCTTATTTTACATTCTGTCTACAAATTTAAATCGATTTTATTCTGTTTTAAATACACGAGATATGTAATATGTATCGGCCCGAGAGAGCGATGAAGACGCAGGTAATATCTTACAAATGTCATGACACGCTCGATAATACGCATATCGCGGAAATACCCTCATTTTGCTGAACATCCGAGAATCGAGGGCAAGGGATGAAGCTGCCAGTCGAGGAAAACTCCATAAATCACTGCGGAGGCAGAGGAAACCCGAAGGAAACCTGGCACGTATGGATCGCAACTGTGCGAACGTGCGTGTGCTACTGGCAAAAATATACACGTTCATATATGTACCGGGAGAAGGTTCTTATTTACTCTAAAAGGTAAAAGGGAAAAACCGACCGCCGTTCTGTCCATCCATACCTAGATGGCTACTCCTGGAGCCTGACCGTTCTCACAGTAAATATATCGAAGTGAATTGCAACTTCGTCCCTAATCCAACCCCGAATACCCCCCCATACTCGGCGCTTGATCCATAGCTCCGCAGTAAATTTGCGCTGAATTTATAAGAACTGCTCCACCGTCTTCACGAACATCGTTCTTAACCCGTAAATATTATGGATCTTCTCTGTGACCTGGCGATTCTTGTTGTATACACATTTGCCACGAAATGCGAATACAAAAATCACAATTCATATTTTTCCACAAATAATATAGAAATAAAAAACTTTCGAAATTTATTTAAATTATTGGGCGTAAAATGTTTACGCATTACAAAATTTAATTATCAGAATGTCTTTGAAATATAACACGGTGGAAAGGGGACAGCTAGGTTGATTATGGATTCTTTGCCGATATTAAAAATATAAATCATGACGGACTTATGATATAAAACATTTATACATATATCAAAATACGTCACTTTGAGTGGCGAGCAATTTTGAAGCGATCCCGTTCGGCAAGAATAATATAATTCACCGTTCTCGAGAAGACGCGATGAGGACGAACTACTTTAACCTCTACCTTTTAGTCCGCGAGTTTCGAGGGTGCTCAGCCGTGTAGTGTCAATGAATAAAAATTTGCGGCGAGGGTGGCGTTTGATGCCGATTTTAAAGCTTACCCTTCATCACTCTTTCTCTTTCCCGCCGCGCCTTCTCCCTCCAGCAGTGGAGGACATTATTTTATACTGCGGCGCAGGACCCCGCGAGAGGAGTCATGGCCCACAATCAAGGGTGCCCGCGGTGAGGGTAGCTCGCACTTATTTTCGCCTGACTGCCCGCAACCCCCTCGAAGCCACCCCCTTCGGCGCCTGCTGCGAGCTCGGAATAAGACGGTTTCGCCTGAAGATCATTACGCCACGCCTTAAGTCGAGCTAATATGTCCTCCTCGGCTACGCCACCCCCGAATTCAACCTCCATCCAACCGCGGCTCGTATATATCCCCCGAAGAAGAGAGCGTCGCGCGAGCCAGAAGCCGCCGCCGCCACCGCCGCCGCCACCGCCGCCGCTGTCGCCGTTGCGACATAGACAATTTAATGCCGTTTTATAAATTATACATCGCCTGCAAGCTCGCGAGACGAGCCGATTACCAGGGTAGATCCTTCGTCCTCTATTTAATCCAGTCTCGAGGTATATATGTGTGCGCACGTCGGGATATACCTATGTACGGTTCGCGCGACAGGTCGGGCGAATACGTGTACGCGTGACGGCGAGGAAGAATTTCAGGGAAGAGTAGAGGCATCCGGATGGGGATTCCTGATGCGGAACTTGCCAGACGTCGCGGACGTTTATCGGCGCTACTAAATGTAGTATGTGGATTCGGGGGAGAGATAAGTAAGTGTGAGGCCGGTGTGTTGGTTCGTGCGAGATATGTAGCTGAGATCGGTGTGTGGTCGGTTTATAGATGGGTTCTTAACGTGAAAGATATTTCGATGGCGTCTACTCGCGCTCGCCACTTCTAACGCTAGAGATAGATTTACAGCTAATTTCGTTAATTAATTTTAGAGCCATCTTAAACTGCATATCATTTTTCTTTAATAAAATTGTAACGTTCAGATAATCATAGATAGAAATTAAGAACTTCGAAGTCACATCGAAATGAAAAAAGAAGGGAAAAGGACGCTCACCCTAAAATCGATAACTACGATTCCGCAAATCTAAAGCACCCTCTCCACTGTACCCGAAAAGGGAAACGAGAGGCGAGTACCGTCGTACGGGGTGCCAAAGGCACCCCACGACGTCGCCGTATTATAAAAATAATATATCGATATCGTAATAAGGGAATGATTGGATACGTCGAGGCGTATATATCCATCGACACCCTAAAATTTCACCACTTTTATTCCTATTTGCAAGGTGTCTGCGCTATATCTTTGGAACGACGCAAGGGTGGTTTTTGAATGATGTATTGCGGACGTAACGAAAGATGGAGAAATAGATAGTTAGATAAGCTTTCTGAGAATCCCGAATAATTCTCCAGAAGTTTTTCGTTAAGTCTTATACTGTGCATGATATATACATATATATATTAACCGTTACTTGGAAAGGATTTAAGATTAAAGGACTCTTTGAAATCATTAATATCGAAAAGCTGATATAAATCTTGATTACCAGGGCTTGTAAAATTTAACATAAGATCTTTCATTATTCGCACTTTAGAGAGATATGTTTTCTGTAAAGAAGGAATTAAGAGTTAGCATGACGAATTCCTTACTGGATTTCAATGGAGTTAAAATATTTTCTTATAATATATATATATATTTTTCAAGATATTTGTAAAAATTTTTTATAGATTTAAATACATATTAATAGCCGATAAATAATTAAAATTAAATACAATTATAACGATGTTTAATACTTTTGTTATACTGTGCTATTCGATCAATAATTCTTGCAAATGTACTTATCCGATGATAAACGAAGAAAATACTGCACTCTTGTTACATATACAATGTCGCGCGATATCTCTTTCTGAGGAGACGATCTTCAGCCCTCGCTCGTCGTGGAAAAAAAGGGAACGCGAGCGAAGAAGGGTGCGACTATTCTTTACGCTCTCACGTGCTACGATAGGACTATCGATTCCAGGATTAGGCAGCAATTTTTCAAGCCTACGGCGAATAATTACTGAATCCTTCCCTCGACAGGCGGCTTCGAGCGCCAACCAACGGTTGGCGTTGCCACTTTTGCTTCCTTGGCGCGCCCGCCGCGCGCCGTGCCACCGACACGCGGGCTCCGCTCTGCGGAACGTCAATGAAAAATGTGGTGCGAAGAATTTGCCAGCGTGATTAACGGTCCTACACCTCTCTCCCCCGACCCTTTTTTTTGCGACAGAGTTTGAAGAGATACGTGGATTGTTTGGGATTTCCACATAGTGCCGCGACAGATTGTCTTCCGGAAATTACAATCGACGTAGGAATTATTCGTTTATAATTTTACGTTAGTTTTGTAATTGAAAATCTCGTGTAACGGAGATCTCCTGTCTTTCTCATATCCTTAAACAAATTAAAAATATTCTTTAAAATCTGGCTGTATAAACACAAAAAGTGCAAATATTTATTTTTCCAAAATTTAAGCTGAATATACGACACTATCTTACACATCGCAATTCAGTCGCATCGCAGTCCGAATCCGGACCGAAGTCATATAAAATCCACATCATAAGAAGGGATTCTCACACAATGCTTAATTTTAAATAATGTCGTCGAATCCAGCGGCGCGTGACACAGCGCGCGCGGGTGGACTCGACTCGAGGATTTGAAAGAGCCACAGGGGCGATACACGCTGGCTGGTGTAGTAACTTTCTGGAAAGAAAGCGGAGGGGCTAGATTAGAGATGGAGGCCGGGAAGGATACCTTCATCTGCGGATTACTTATGCACGAGCAGCCGGGACTCATTTCATTGCAACGGAGAGACCCAAGAGCCGGGAAGCGAGCCGGGAGCCAAGCCGACGGAAAAATGTTTCTATTTAGCTCGCTTAAGCTCTTTATTAAAGGTTCGCTTCTTCTCCGAGAGAGTCTCGCGCGGCTACGGGCCGCCGAAGTCGGGCGAATCGACGCTGCGATTCGTGAAAAAGAGATTGTGGTCTCTTAACGGGCGACATCCCCCTCTTTTCTCTTATATTTCTTATCTTCGTTTTTTGCGATCCCACGCCGCCACGGCATTTTCGTCGGCCTTCCGGTCTAACGGCTCGCGGGATTCTTACGAGGGTGAATCGCATCGACGATGGGGAGCGGGGGGGGTCAGGGGGGAGGGAGGAAAGTGGGAGAAATTGCGTCAATTACCCCGCTGATTTCGGCATCTGATCCACGGATTACGTCCCGCCGCGAATGCTGATCCCTCTCCCGTTTATTGAGCGACGTTTTCGAAGTGGCGCAACGGCGCGGGCGTAGAAAGAGAGCACGGGAGAGAGAGAAATCTGCCGCCTTTCACACGCGCGAGAAACGTCGCGAGAGATAAGAGCCAGCGAGTAATATACGAAATTGGATGTTTTAATAAACCACCGGATGGCGCGACGAAGCATCGTGCGAGCGCGCGCGGGCGGCTTTTCGTAATGGGGCGGTAATATTTATAAGGGAAATATATTACCTGCAGTTTGAATTAAATGAATTCTAGCCCTTTACGCTCGGATGTCGGGTGCGCCGCGACGCAACGTATAGGAGAATTAAATGATAATGTGTACAATGAGGCGAGGAGAATATAAAGTTTGGCTTAAATAAATTTCCACTTCCGCGCGCTCGCGTATGACGATCCGGCGCCGTCATGCGGCGAGAGTTTGTGCAACTTTGTGCGGTGGGCACCGTTATTTTACACTGAAAATTTATTAGTAAATTAAAGCTCGCGCAATTAACGATCTATTTCTATAATAATATTTATCATATTGCAAATAAGCATATCTATTTTTGACAAATTAACATAAAATCTGTAGTAACATATAATGAAACTAGCTATATATAATTGTTTGGTACAAATTTTTATTAAATTGTAAAAATTAATAACGCTCGTTTGTAGCTTGCACAAAGCATCATTATTTCTACAATAATTTCGAAATTAAGCAACAATATAGTACTTTGCATTTTGGAGCTGGTTAATAATCCTGCAGTCAGCGGAATAAAAATTCCTTCTCATTTAAATCGTACGACTGAAAATATTTAAAAAATTCGTCCCGTCAACTAGCTCGACCCTTCACGATCACCCGACCCTCTCTTCCGAGAGGCCGATTGTCTCTCATCGCGAGAAAGGCGCAGTCGAAGGAGGCTACAAATAATTCCGGAGCGTTATTCGATGGCATATTTTCGATTATCGGCCAACGAAGCGTAATCTGCCCCCGTAAATGGAGGATTGTCTCTGTGTAGCGCGCGAGATGAGGTGCTGCGGGTTCCTCGAGGGGCGGCATCGAAGGGGGTTTGGCGGCGCGAAAGGGAGATTTACAGGAGTACTAGGGCTGGCGGGTAGGGAACAGGAAGCATAGCCACCAGCGACTCTTTAAAAGAAGCGGGATAAACAGACAGTTCCAGGCAGCGGCAGGGAGGAAATGTAAATTTCCAGCGAGGCGGAAGGACGAGAAAAGAATAAGGGCTCGAACACCGCGGGTGTATTGAGTGAGCCGCCGCGCCGGCCGGGCCTTTCCGCCCGTACGACGACGAGTCACCCCTCCTTTAAATTTCATGTGCCAATTGTACGCGATTGTCTTTACTTTGCTTCCCGCGCGCGCGCTCCGACCCGACGTCGCGGGACGTCGAGCTTTCGAAGTTGCGCCCGTTTCTTCCGCTCGATGTGTCACGCGTCGCGAATCTTCGCACCAGCGGGAGGGATCGCGAAACGAAAACAGAATGTGACGATTTTCCTGCGTGTGCAACACGAAAGTTTACGATTGTTGAATAAAAAATTTAAGTATTTCTTCAATTTTGTAATGCTACGTTCCAAAAATATCGCATAATTGAGCAGTGCGAGGAAGGAATATAACTCGAGGATGTAAAATATAAAAGTTCATTTAAATGAAATGATTTCAGAAAACGGATTTATAAGTCTAGTCGTCTTTTGGGTATTGCTCTATATACTTCCTCTATGTATATAGAGATTAATCTCATTAATTTCTATAAAAAAAAAAAAAAGAAATTATGTTAGGAGACAGGGTAAATATCTTCGTGAGAAAATAAGTATTCCCGAAGCTCTGCCGCGTTAAATTAGAAAAAGTCGCGAGATTAAGAATTTGTGAACAGAGCTTAAACATAGAAAAAACGAATGAGCAAAGATAGCTCTTTTAGAATCCATCGATTCTCCTGACGAGACTAGGTAGCTATCCAAAGCAAATTGAAAAACCCGAAGAAATGGAAATTTAAACGGATAAAGTAAGAAAAATGATTTATTTTGATTTAAAAGAGAAAAAAGGTGCATTTTATACATCGTGCAATAATTAAATTCTTCCTGCAAAAATATTATTGTTTAATTGTGAAAAAAAATCTACTTTCAGAACGCAAATCTGAATTGCACAATTTCGTTTCAATCTGCCTTTCTGTACATTTTTTTAGAAATTTGAAAAACATTTTTAATCGTGAAACAACGTGAAATCAGAGTTTTATAAAGTTCCTCTTCAAAGACGGTCGCTTGAAACGGAATCGGGGAAAAGATCATACATCGGGAAAAGGTCCATATCTGACAAGAGTAAAGGGCGATAGAAGTAGACGGCTACGAAATGATATTCAGAAGGACGCGAGACGCTGTGGATGAGAGACGGATCGAAGGCAACGAGATCGCTGTCCACGGCGTATAAAGTGAAAGATTCTCTCGCGAAGGGTGGCTCGCGTGACAGGGGTTGAAGCGACGGAGTCGGACGGTCGCTCTCCTACGTGCCGGGAATTTCGCGCTGCTGGGTAGAGAGGTTGTTGGAGAGTACACCCGAAGTCCGCCCCGGTGTTGCGGAACTTCGAGTAGGGCCGACGGGAGACAGTAAGCGAGAGCAACAGTCGTTGAATAAACACAAAGTCCAGTTAAAGTCGTAATAAATGTCTCCCGCCTTCCGACGCGCGGGGCTTTCCCTCTCTCTTGGCCCGCCCTCCCGTCGCGCTCGCTCCTCTTTCTTTCCCGGAGACAAACGGTATTGAGGGTGAAAATTGACGGCTTTATCGTGCCGCTTCCGTGAGCGCGAACTTTCCGAGGAGTTGCGCTTTCGCCCGCCTAGCTTCATATCCTGCAGCCCAAAGACTCCTAGGCGTCCTCTCTACCGATATCCACGATATTCCTCGTTCGCTGGCGCGGTAGCCCGGCGAAATTGATGCGGCCTGATTTGCAATTATGTGAAAAACCGAGACCTTCGATCGACAAGGAAATTTCGTATACTAGTTGCCAACTTTTCAACAGACAAAGTTAATAAAAATTAAAGTGTGCGTTTCAAGCTGTTGATTTTACTTATTATGTTATCGCGATAATTTTCTTAATCCTACGTTTCATAGCCAAAACAAGCGGCATATTAAGATAGATAGATAATATTTGATTATTCCAATAAAATATCAAGTTTATCTTCGGCAAAATTATTACGTGTTTTTTATCCAAAACTGTTTTTCATTTATTCCGCTGGCACAAGTGAATTTATTTTATCATGAAATAAAACATTCAGATCAATGTAATTTAGCAAGCGATAAAATATACTATTCTACATATAAATATAATATTACAAATTACGGTATTTTATGATGAATATATATAAATTCGAAAGAAACACTCACACGTGGAGAAGTGGTAGCAAAATAATAACTCGGTAACTATGCGAAAATATAATCGCACGGCTGCCGGTTTTGCAATCGGTTACCCGCGAAACCCGCGTGACAAGTGACACGGAACATATGTTAGAATTGTTTATTCACGTATCTCGCGCTAAACCTTAGCCCGGTATCACAATCCAGTGGGGAAAATAAATTCCCATCGGCCATGTGTTTGTTCGATGTTGTGGGATATCGTTATATACATAGCAACTTTATCGTAACGCTTTAAGACCTTTTCGACGAACCCTAATCCGTCCTGTGAAAATATCTATTCTAACATGTCGCTTCCATTTACGATATGTGTTAACAATCGCTGCGCTCGATTATTCGAGTACTGTGAATCGAATAAAGTTAGCTGTAATAACATTAGAATATTAGCCAAAGGAACGCAACTTGAGAAATTCTCATTGCAGAATTATTCATTCACGCATTATCTATAAGTTATTCTTTTAAATGGAAACATGTAAAAAAAACCTTGATAAACTTTTCAAGCGTTAAATATTTCTGATCTGTTGGTGTTTAAATCAATTGAAATTATTCATATCGCAAATTATGGATGTCACTGAAATGTCTGACTGTACTAACAATAAGACGACTATAGCCTATAGCATCGATGACGTATGAATATTTTTATAGCTATATTGGTTAGGTAACCAGCACTGTAATCAGTATCGTTCGACATATTGTACATTTTCATGACATTTTGATGACGTCGGTCATATACCTCCACGCGTATTTTTATCGATTTCACGCGAAATTAACGTATAGCATAGATATCTGTTTGAACATTTAACGGAAAATCTATTGATATTTCTACGAGAAGACTAATTTTACCTGAGCATTTTAAATATTATTTAACAGAATTTGATAATTAACAAGTAGGTTAAATTAATATAAGAGTTAAGTTGTAGATATTACGTATTCGAAGCAAAGTAAATCCTACGTTTTTTTCCGTTACTTGGATTATTAGCTGTGATAAGATTAATGTACAATATAATTTTAAAACTCAAATTATTACTTAAGTATTGTAAAATATTACCGGAACATCGCAAATACGTTAAAGCTATTTTCCAACCATTTCCTACAGAAGTTGCCTCATGTAGCGAACCTTCGGCGCCGATGTCTTGAAATATGTCCCTGCCGAAATTCCTGCTGGAAAATTTTGTCTCAAGTTTTATTTTGTTTCTAGTTTTTGGCGAAAATACGATAAAACTTTTCGCCCATTGTACCGCAATGATAGTGATAAAGTTTGTGCTGCGCGTATTTAATTAAATACTTATTTCGCAGAATAATTTATGCAAAAAAAAAACTAGTTGTTTCGTAAAGAGACCTAATACCCTCTAAATCGCGAAAACATTTTTTAATAGATTTGCAGCCGAATAAATTCATTACGCAAATTCATTAAATATTCAATTGCGATAATATACTCTACTCACGCACGTCGCTATCGATTCTCATTGCAGAATCCAATATCAACATATGTAACTATTCATGCCAGAGTCAATTAAAATTTTTTGACAATGTCAATTGACTCTACACGATATTTTGGTCGCTCCGAATGAAATCTGCGTGTCTATAACGCGTATTCCGCGCTCGGACCTCTCGATCAGCAGCTCGTTGTTTCGACTCGTCACAAATATTTACCAAATATTGATCTCACCTCCATGCAAGCCCGCCCGGACGCCCGCCGTGTGTCGTGTCGTGGTCACGATGATGGGCAAATTGCATTTGCAGGTCATCCGCGACGTCGATATTTGTATTCGTTTGTACATCGAGTAGCAGATTGGCCGTTTGCCAATTAAAAGCCGCGTTCACTCGCGCGGCCGCTGGATGCAAGAATTCTCATGTAATAATGACATCCAAATATATATATGCAATTGTAAGAGTATTCAAATACTTTGTTTTCGCAGATGAACTTGCATAATTCACGCCACGTGGCAATAAAATCTTCAATCACAACACTTTTAAATTAATAGCTAATCCTAAGTGATTGAAAACTGGGCGCTTGAACTAATTAAAATATTTGTGCTTATAATGTGATAAGTGACAAATTTAATTATAATAATGTGTTAGTATTATATTCAATAATCAATTATGCAGAATCGAGCTTTATAAAAAAAAATGTCGAATTACTATTATTATAGTGATATAAGAATAGAAATATATAGTTATATACTATAACTAGCAATAATATTACAGGAAGATTGAAGCGCGTAGTTTTCCAGAAAAAGAACTGATCGCAGAGTTTAGAGGCATGGCGATCGCTACGAGAAGAGCTTTATTTTTAACTAAATTATAGTACCATATGGTCAGGAAATGTTAGTTTCCTGCCTCCGCTTGTACGCGGAGAAACGAGTCTTATTGATCTATGCGCATCGGAAATATCGTGGATTTTTGCCATGTGCACTTGACTGTCATAATGATCACCGTTGAAATACTCCTCTACAATGTATCTCTGTGTCTCTTATAGCTTCACTGAATCGACAATAAATATATGCCTTTGAAAAGACTAAAAAGATTCCCGGATAGAACTATAAGAATTCTTCTGGTCGAGCTGAATAACTGATTCGCCGCATATTTAAAACATATCTCTCTAATCTTGGGATATTTTGAGATTGATAGAAAAATATAGAAATCCTTCGACTAACAGAAAGAATTAAAAGGCGGTTCGTACGATAATAATATGAAAGAACGCTGCTGGTTCGTAGCTCCGAGCATGCGGAGATCTTCATAAATTTTGAATTGAAAATGATCCAAACTATACGATCGGAAGGATTCGCTGTAAAAAAGAACGCGGTGTGTCCTTCATTAACTTCGCCGCCAGCGCTTAACTTTATCTTATGCATTCGATAAAATAACCGGATATCAGTAGCCCAGTTCACGGCTGAAAAAAATTCACTCGAGATTCGATCGGAAAACACAGATATGTAATCACCCCGCGGCCGCGGCGGCGTAACCCGCGTGACCGTCATCATCGATCGGAAGACATGCGATCCCGGCACGACGAACCGAAGGTGGGCTCTCCTCAGCCTCGCCGCCACGTACGAGGTCGCCTAACAAAGGTGGCGGAGACCGCGGACGTAGGTCGTTAAAATAATAAAGGTTGTTATTGAACGGCGCCGCTGCTGAACTGCCAGGCACCCGCGCAAAAATTTGAATTTCTCCCGCTCGGCATCTGTCGGTCTCGCGCTTTGCGTCTCTCATCTCATCCCGGTCTCTCGTCTCCCTTACGCCCTATCCCCCCCCCCCCCGCTTTCCATTCCGCCGCCGTTTCGCCACCACCGCGAACCTTGGCAATATCAGAGAGAGAAAGAGAGAGAAAGAAAGAGCGACCCGATATTATGCCATTCTCAATACTGCACGCGGCTTTGGCCGCGCGCGGCAGCGCCGTATTATTAAAGGCATCGTATATAGAATGGCCGGGGTAACGAGTAAGAGAGGAGGAAAAGAGGCGGCAGAGGAACGACGAGGAGAACGATGATTTTGACGGCAGCGACGTTGTTTTTTCGCCTTCACCGTTACTCCATGAATATTCCGTGGAGTTCTAATCGCGTAGGGAAGAGGAGAACACAGGAGGAAAGAAAAATTCGACACGGAAAACAAAGAGAGAAATACGAAAATCGGAGCGCGCGTTGCGCTCATTTTGTTAATATTACGCAAGTTTTCGTGAAAAGAAATCATATCTGACCTCTCTTTCGTAAAATGTAGTGTTCGAAGAAATCCAGATAAACTTTATCCCCTATATGCGGTGATTTTAAATGCGCTCATTAGTGGACGAATACAAAAATCTATTTTAATATTCCTTTTTAATTCGGGCAAAACATTAAAAAACAATATCTCGAATTTAATATTGCTGTCATCTGACGCTGCGCGCGGCAAATAAGAGGAACGGTGAGCTCGGAGTACGAAAGACGGAATTCTCCTAACTCCATGTCAGCCATCTTCTCTTCCCCCCACATAAATACTGCATGCATCCGCGAAGAAATCTAAGAAGAGCGTCCGTGTGGACGCAAGGGCGGCAAGGGCGGCGAGGGGGGGAGAGCGGACGAGAAAAAAAGAATGCAGAGGAGAGAAATATACGCCTCCTCTTCCGCTTGGCATCGAGGTAGGTCGGAGATTCGCCTTCTACGGTGACGTATTATGCAAGCGGGTGAGGGAGGTGTGGTGGCTGGGGCACGGGGGTGGTGGGAGAGGGCGTCGTTTGGCAATCTTAGGGGATTCCGTGGATACAATGGGATCTCAATACATCACTTCACCTAACCCGACTCTCCCCCCCCCTCTCTCTCTCGTTCTCTCTCTTTCTCTTCCGTCTCTTTCACCTCTCCAGCTTTCCTTCTCTAGTGCCCACCTCTTCGGTTGCCGTCGTTTCTGCGGAGCAGCACACCAACGAGGCTCCCAGATGCCGTAATAGCTTAGGAGCCGGCGTAATAGCTGCCACTGCCTTCCTAGAGAGAGTTATAGTTCAACAACGCAGAAATGGAATCGCGAGAGAAAGGAGGTTGGGCGGAAGGAAGGTAGGCAGCAGGATGAGAGTGGAAGAGGGTGGCACACTCGCTGGCGAGGAGAACGCGGAGAGGTGCCATCGGAGGATCGCCGACCCGAAGGATGCTGAAGGATCCCGGGCGAAACGGCGACGGGGGAACGCAATAACTGGCGGAGGACAGACGATTACGAGGATGCGAAATGTCGCGTATGGCGCGATGCATCGTGAATCGCACGGAGCGCCGAAATCGAACTTGCCGTCGGCAGAGACGCGATTGGAAACTCCGCGGAGGATGAGAGACATCTCTTTGGCAAATTTGTCTTCCATAATTCCGCTTGCGCCGTAAAACCGGTTTAGCATCTCACGTGACTCAATAAATTGGTTAAATTTTTTAATGGGCATAATACTCTGAAAGGGAAATCTATCTATTTTCAAGTGAGTTCTGAGATTTATCAGCCAGGAATGTATACTAAACAACAATTAATAATTTTAGCATAATATTCGAATTTGAAGCGGAATTTGTTTAATAGAAAGAAGATAAAACTGGAGTTAAAAATTTTATCATTTGAATTCAGAATATACAATTAGTTACATGTTTATCTCCATAATGATAATTCGTAGCAATTTTGGCAAACCATATATCTTACTTAAAGCGAATGCTTTAGATAAAATATTTTATACATTAATTGAAAACGAGAGATGAGATTTTGAAATGTAAATTGTTATGTATCAATTAAAAGTCTTTATTGTAAGCTTATTACACGAGGCGTCTTTACATGTCGACCATCTTGGCTACTCTCCCTCTCCTACCTCACGCATCTCTACGCGCCCCCTATTCCCTAGCTCGCACGACAGTACACCTGGAAATCCCCAACTAAACTATTATTACTATTATTACACAACATAAATAATAACGCTACATTAAAAATTTTATCGAATATGAATGTATAGGTGATCAATCTAAAAGATATGTCAAAATTAGAATAATTAATAATTAATTAATGAATAGAAAAGTAGTGTGCACATTTAGAAAAGATTTTAGAGAGATTCTTTTTATTATAAAAGTAGATATAATAGAGAGTAGAAACAGAGTAAGTAATGGTTCTAATATTTTCTTAAATGGAATCTGTGCTGGAGCTATTCAAATCTTATGCAGTTCCAAATATGGCTTTCAACTATATATTACATTTTCCATGAACGTCTATTAATACAAACTCTAATAAAATATCCTGTCTCAGCGCATTTATCTAATATTTGAATCAAATATAATATAAAAACGCAATCATATTTAATTCTACATTTTCATTTTACTACCATGTTGAATTAATTAATATCACATTAATTTCGTACGGATGTGGATGCATAGTGTTTGTTGCAACGTTTGTTTATTATGATAGATTTGTTTTTTTGTCAGAATTATTTTAATTTTAATTTTAAGAGACTCAACACACAAAATTCAATATTTGTACATTCTTGTCAGAAAATTAGATGCTATTTAAATGAAAATTTGTACGATGGTTGATACATTAATTATGTCTCATGCAATTTCAGAAACTTTATGATTATTTTCACGCATATCATAAAATAACTTTTCGCGTAACAAAGCTAGGCTATTGTTATATTTAGCATGCGCCGCTTTTGGAAATTCATACGACAAATTCTGCAATGACAATTTCATTATCAAATAAAGTAATTAAAATTAATGAATTTTCCGCATATATCAAATAGTGGCGTCAGCGATAAAGGTAGCGTCAAATTTGACCGAATTCAGATTTATAATCTTCTATTATAATATGAATCTATTGCAAACTAATTAAGCATTAATTAAGCAGAAATATTTACGTTTGCATATTCGGCGAACGTTGCTTATAACTTACTTACACAATATACATTTTGATACTACTTCCTGTTAAATTTTTAAACAAAGTTGGAAATTCACGAAGAAGATATCGGCGGAATTGCAGCGCGAGCGATACAGAACCCCAAAGACATTCCGCACGCCTCGAAATTCTTTTCTCAAAAAGCAAGTTTATCGACTACCACCCATCAAACAGGTACCACCCCGGTCTCTGCCGTTGCACTTTCCAGAGGAGAAAATCACGATCACGTCTGCGACCTCCCTCATTTCTGTTTACCGTGCACCGAGGCGCGGGCGCGCTACGTGATGGCGAATACTGTCATCCCGCATTCCAGTCGCGAGCATCGGGAAAGATAGAAAGAATCTCTCGTTGCACCGCCCGTCCCACCCGGGTCCCATCCTACCCGTTTTCTCCCACCCGGCCCGTCGTCCCCTCCCCCCCCCTTCCCTTCCAGCACGACCCGGCGCGCGTAGAAGGTGCATATTCAGGAGAGAAACCCGTGGAAACTCCGGGACGTTGACACCAGAAGCTGGATTCTGGACGTGGGGATGGCGGTGGTAGGTCGGACGCGACCCGTCCGTTAACATAGTATACCCCGCTAGGTAGTGGGTGGCACACGGAGTAAGACAGGAGCGGGTGAGGAAGCGAGGTCGCGCGGTACGATGGTGGTACCCGGTGGTGGTGTGTCGCGCAGGAGGGGGGGAGGAGGAAAGAGATGCGAGTTGTTCCAGGCATAGTGAGACGTTCGAGCAGGACGGATGCGGCGCCTCCGTACCGGACCGAACAAGGATGACACGATAATACCGCCGACATCGTCGCCGTCGTCCTCGTCCTCGTCCTCGTCCTCGTCCTCGTCCTCATCCTCATCATCGTCTTCGTCGTCGCTGTCGACGTCGTGCGGTCGCGGACCACCGTCGGGGTCCCGTGGAAAAGGCGTGGCGACGTCGCGTTCGCGCACCTTTGCACCTGGTGCGCCGGGGAAGACACGCCTCCGTGGAATTCCTCTCTCCGGTCCGCCTACACGCCCGCTCTCTCACTCTCTCTCTCTCTCTCTTTCTCTCTCTCGTGTCCCTCTCTATTTCCTCCTTCTCCTCCGCGTATCGCCGTGTGCGCTCCTCCGACTTTCTCATCCGAGCGTTCCTCACTCTGCCTCTCTCTCTCTCTCTCTCTCTCTCTCTCTCTCTCTCTCTCTCTCTCTCTCTCTCTCTCTCTCTCTCTCTCTCTCTCTCTCTCTCTCTCTCTCTCTCTCTCTCTCTCTCTCTCTCTCTCTCTCTCTCTCTCTCTCTCTCTCTCTCTCTTTCTCCCTTCCTACTCTCTGTCGCCTAGGAGGAGATCAAGGATCTCTATTCTCTCCACCGAGAGAGCTCTCCCTGCTTCCCTTCCTCCCTCCCACCCTTCCTAGCCACCACCGCCGGCGTAGCATCGCTGGCAGCAGGGAGGACGAGGACGAGGACGCACCGCCACAACCGCCACTACCATCGTTACTACCGTCTCACTACCACCACCATCACTATCAACACTACTCTACTGCCAACGTCTCTCGCGTCTCCTCTTGGGGCCTGTATCCTGGCTAAACCGCTACGCTCGCTTGTTGCACATGTGTGCAGCTTGGTGCTTGGTGCACATACGCGCCCATCGCACGCATGCTCGCCGAGCTCGACGTCTAGTATGAGCGTGGGTGCCGTGTGTCTAGCCCTCTCGCCGGGAGAGCCGCACACATAAAAGTGCGCGCGCAGTGCTCCTCTCTCGTTCTCTCCTCTGGCCATCCGCCCACTCGATATTCGTCGGTGTCCCGGCCACGTGATTCCCCTCTCGGGCCTCTCTCATCTCCTTGGCCCGGCATAGGGTTTCACGGGAGGAAGAACGGATGGAGGGAAGGAGGGCGGAAAAAGACGGAGCAAGAGTCTTCGGCGAAGTGCGATTACCGCAGACTCGCAGAATCCTTCGGCTTTTCTTCCCCTCTCTCCGCGTCGCCTCCTTTCGCTCTTCGCCTCCCCCGCGTCTTCTTTCTTCTCTCTTCTTTTTTTTTCACTTCCTTCCGATGCGAAGCTACCGTCGGGATGTTCCTACGTGCACGTCTCTCGTACCGAGGGACGAAAGACGTGGGTATTGATCAGAGCCCGCCGCGGCTGCGGAAGTAGCCGACATTATTTCACGGGGAACCGGCTGTCTCCTCGTGTTCGCTCGCTGTTTAACGCGCATCCGTTCGCTTCTATTAATTAGACGGCCAAACAATCTCCCATTTTATATGTTTTACGATATTGAGAAACTTGCTTAACGCGAGGGGGATGGTCTATTGAAGGACTAAACAGGCTGCTCTTGTGCTAACATATATCGTGAAATGGACAGGACTTTCGAGGGACTTTCCACACATCTGAAAATTCCGTTTGACATCATCCGTCATTCCGAAAAGTAAGTATAATTCATTAAAAGTTATGCTATTGAACTTTATAAAAAAGACAAGCTTAACAATAGGTAATTATCTCATATAGAAACTGCAGAAAATTTTTGTTATAATTCTTACAAATTTACAAAAACAGTTTATCACTATCTCGAGATTTATTAGAAAAAAAGGGAAACGAAGATTGCTAATTACGTTTATCACGTAATCACTCTTGTAAGAGAATAAAATCAGCGGCATCAAATGCTGTTTGGAGAAATTTAATAACTCGCATCTCTTTAATTTATTCTCTATGTATGAGTGTAAGCGCAAGAGCTGTCCAACGATGAATGAATGTCAGGGTACTCATCCACAATTTTGACTATCGAAACTTTAATTTTGTCCAATATGAAGCTAATACGATTGTTTATGTTGTCATTTTCAAAATTAGTCGCATAAATTGTCCCTTTTCTTGAAACAAAATCTCACATTTGATCGAAATTCAAAGTAGAGAGGAATGGAGACGGAATAAAAGTTTATACTCATCGCGTAGTAAGAGACAAAATAAAAAAGCGGAATGAACCAAGCATGGAACCACCTGAGGAAAGGCTTGGGATTGACTGTCTATATTCAGATTCTCTCAGATCATCAATCTCGACTTTTGTACCGCTACTGGCTAAGTAAAAGATGGGGAAGAAAGAAGGAGCGAGCGAAAAATCCGAAACCGTGAAAATAGCGAGCGAATGGAGTACAGGAGAACATAAAGCGAGGATATACGGTAAATGGAAGGATCAATACGCGTTTCTGCTAGATCGCCGACATTCCTTATCCTCGGGGACTTGACACTCGTAACGAGCACCGTCGCGAACAAAAATCGCGATGTGTCGCGTAAAAATGAAATGGTACATGCGCGAAGACATCACGCGTCACATGCCGCCGCGTTTATTTTTAACGATGTGCATGTATCTGGATTAAAGCGCACGCGTGACGTTGACATCAATGTCATGCATTTTCGATAATTTCGGTAATTTCTTGTTCTCCTTAGACAAATAGGCTTAAGTTCCCTATTTTCAAATTGTAACTATATGAATTGCGCGAATTTCCCTACAAATCGTAATGTAAAGGTAGCTAAAATATTTTAAGTAAATCAAATATACACGGAAAAAAAATTGAAGTTGCTTCAATTAAACGTCGACGTCACGGGCTGCCACAAACATAAATAGTTAATTCAATTGGATATTATTGCACCAAATATTTAAATTAATAAAACCATTGTCTGATGTTTTTTGTTCGTCAATTAATTGATGTTGCATCAATAAGTTTTGTCTCAATTACACTGATGCTGTTCATACAACATCATTTTTTTTCTGTGTGGAGGTAGCATCTTAAGATAAATCGTGTTACTGTGCATTGTATCATTAACAATAAATATAACAAAACGGCGTCAAAATTAATATCTACGAATGTTACCTCGTATTGAATCGATGTCCTCGGAAAAACGCGTGAGTCGAACGCACACGCGCACCGGTTGTGAGACGATCGTATTTTATGTCGCATCGTAATTCAAATATCGCAGTATATAAAATTCAAATCGTCCGTCGTAAAGTAAAAAGTCGTTCCAAGTCGAATAAGAGCGGTGTATTAGTGGCCGGACCTACGCCAGACTTTGCACTTAACGTACAGTAAAAATAGTAAATATTCTTTCATTGTGTTTCTCCGCGTCGAAAAGAAATCCAAGTATCGTTAAAAATATCAACTTTTGCGCGTGGAATCCGCTTGCCTTGTCGAATCGGGTCGCAAACAACGGAAAAAGGCATTAAGACGCCGTTTACGACGTCGATTAAAATTGGATCAATCTTAATCACGATCCGAAAGCATCGTTATCGCAGTTATCATTGTCGTTCGGCGAATCAAAGTTTCAGTTGCAACGTCACTGTCGTTAATTTATTATTTATAGAGATACATATATACAAAATGTCAAATTTTTTCCATCTTGTTTTTCTGCTTACTCTGAGTAACAATAAAAATAGTAACGAATCATAATAGGTAAATCGATATTAATTTAATTTCAAGAGAGAGTACAATTTTTATAAAGATATGTTTTTGAAAAATTTGATTAAAACTTTCACAGACATTCTCTCACAGTCTATCTTCATCTTTTCTAGCAGTAAATACCTTGGCATATAACCTGAGCTTAAAATTCTGTTAAAAAATACCTCAAATTGGAAACAGAAAAAAAATTATTATTCTTATGCTTATAACAAAAAGTTCAATTTATAAATACGATCAAGTATGTTTTTCATCTTCACGATGTAAATAGTTCAATACTTCAATCACGAATACTTCACTTGTAGGAGCACGCAGCTCCGTTTACCTACGAAACAGTAAACACACTACATCCATAATCCGAGGTATAATCCGCTTTGCATATGCGATCGGCGGTAAACGCGCCGCGTTATTGCACACGCATACACGCCCAACTCCCAACGTGCAATTTCGTCGCATTAAAACGTCATAATGCCACGCGGCGGCATGGCATGGCACTCGCGCGACGAATCGACACGGCGCGTTCGCACATTCGCACGCGGCGCGGAGTTACATTGAATTAATGCTCCGCTATTCCGCGCGCACGCAATCACACTTAAAAACTCTCCGTGCCTCCGCCTCTTCCCCGCGGGCTCGGAACCACCCCCCCCCCGTTTTCCCCCCGCCGCATCCGAGACCCGGCGGCGCCGAGGGAAGCGTGCTGCTCGTGCTCGGGTGAGATCGCGCACGCTGGCAATTATTTGCGCAGCTCCTTACCCGCGGCGCGGGTTCATTAAGACACTAATTACCGGCGTGCATGCGTGTGCACGTAAGAAGCTGGGTATATACGACGTGGTACAACAACGACCGGGGCCCGGGTGGTGGCTCGCTCAGCTCAGCGAGAACTTCCCCGCGACGTTGTACCCTTCTTGCCCGAGTATGTAGCGAGCTAGCGAGCGCGCGAGCTCTCTGGCACGTTCCAGACATCTATTTACAAGGTTGCACGTTTCGGTTACGTTGTTAGAGAGACCTAACTTGGCTCCGACCGCCTCGCCTCGCCTGCCTGCCATGCCGTTTGTTCCAGGTTAGTCCGGGGTGGGCACCCGCAAAACCAAACCCTGCAGGCACTGTATAACATTTCGCTGCGCCTGAAAGCTCTTCTGGAACGCGTTATTCACGTTGCTTCCGTTGCGCGTTTTTATCCGTCCCTAATCAATAATAATGAGCTACTACGCTTATTTATGAATAACGACGGATGGCTGTTCAAAGAACTATACCAAAGTTATATACATATAGTTTGAATCATACATATTTTATATAAGTTGTCTTATAAGGTAGCAATCGCGATATTTATTCAAAAAAATAAACAACCTGTTCATAACGTTGATTCTTGTAAACTTTGATTTAATGTTTTCGCGAATCATGCATGGATCACACAAAATACTACACATAGCTCGTTCACGTACCACATTTTTATGAAAATGTTTTCTGTTTAACTATTTACGTTGCAGGTTATAACAAACGGCAATATATTACCGACTTGTAAATAAAAATAAATAATAAATAAAGAAGCTAATTGTCACACGATCGGAATTTTACTTCTATCGCAATTATCGTGTCTGCAACGCGCCGCGTGGAAACTGTTGCAGCGGCCACGTGGTGTATCGCGGGTGAGGCTGCGTTTCCCACGGGCGGGGAATGACAGGGGTGTATACGGTCGGCCGATCAGTAGGTAGAGGGGTTGTTTAGAGCGAGCGAAAGAGAGGAAGACAGACGGAGAAAGGGGAGAGGTGGAGAGAAACACCGAGGAGGGGTGAAAAGCACGTGGCGCAGGCGACGCGCGCCTCTCTGCCACTGGGTGGCTGTATATCTATCGGGCTTTCCACCCCCAGCATCCCCCCCACTTGTTGTGCTTTACCGTGTTGTGTTGCTATGTTGCCTTGTGTATCGAGAAAGTTCAACGCCGGCTAGACGATGTTTTCCATCCGGCGGATTTACCGGTGTCAGAATCAACAGGCTTCCTCTCGCGAGAGCAACTTCAAGACAGTACGAAGAAAATGTCTATCTTGATGTAATTGAAGGTTAAAAATAGCGCGGATTTACGGGCAGAATATTCCGACGGAGGAAATAGTCGTCTTTCTCGAAATTCGCAACAGAAGGCGGCGTTGAGACACGGCATGATCTTTTTCGGAATTCAATGGAAATTCTTGAAATATAACGAAGTTCTTTATAATTGGGAATCGTTGTAACAAACGTCACGATAATTTTAATATAGTCGGCCGAAAACGAAATATATTAATACGAAAAAGCCGATAATAATTTTTAGTTACATTGTACAGTTTTTATTAGTTAAATAATTGCCTTGATATTTTAATATTAATAATTATGTCTGTTATGAAAAGGTGGCAAGATACTGAGTCTTGAAGGGGATGTATGATTATTGGACGCCCTTCTCTACTGGGATGTGCCATGGAATATTAAGAATAGCAGCCCTAAAGGGAATGTTCTGAGCGCCGGCATGAGAAAGTTTTCGAGGAGTGCCGTTCAAAAATTCTAATTTTGTTATATTTAGAAATGCAAATTAAATTGTAAAAAGTGTTAAATAGTACTCCACTCTTGTTTTATGAATAACTTATCAATAACTATAGACTTAACAAATATAATAAATCGATACGACTTCTCATTTCGAAATAAAATATCTTGAGATTTTATAACAAACTTTTATTAACAAAATATATTTATCTAATAAATTTTATTTTATTTATAATCAATATTTGTGTCTCTTTCTCTCTTTTAATATTACACAATTATCTGTCCTATACTTTTTATTTCATAAAGTTGCCAAACTCTTTCTCTTCTGTAAAGTTTCACGTAATGATATACGTGGTCCAACCAAAAATATAGAAACTCATTTAATCTAGTTTAGCGTCGCGGTCGTTTCTCTCTAATCCTCCTATCTATCCTGCCGAAACACATTGGAGCGGGAATTTTTCGCGTCTCGATCCCGATTGCACCCTCGAGAATTAAATTCCCTTTTAACATCCGAGGAGCAATTTCTTTTCACGGCAATCGCAAACGTTTAATTGGCTTTAACCGAGAGGCAGGTGGCTACATTAATTGCAGCGGATTGCTGGTCAGGTGGATGCCTAATCACGGGGGTTGCGCGGCGGGTAGATCGGTCCGACGCGTCGGAAAAGGCGCCTCGCATTGAATGCTAAACAAAAGCTAATTTATATCCGGAGGTCGAGACTATGCCGGAGATCGGGAGATGAATGGCTGTTCTCCGTGCATACCAAGTAAGAATGCCCGGAGCCCTTCAGGACCCGCGGAGTTAAAGATCTTGGGGGATGTTCCCCCCGTAGGGTAGTCGCGCTTGTATCTTCAAATATCACGTACGAAGTACGGCGAACTGGGTTTTAGGAGCTCGTCAAAAGTCGCTCGATCGCCGCTTGATTTCTATTCAGACGGCACGTTTTACCATGAATTCTCGGACGCCGTGAATGATATTCACCCTGCAGCGTCTTAGCGACTAACATCAGCGAATCCCTTTCAAAGTAAATTCAAAGAGTAATTTCTAGTAAATTCTAAGGTAATTTCTAATAGAGTTAAGATGCAGATTGTAAGCAACATATCTTAAGAAAGCGAATTTTCTTTAACTTGAAAGCGCGATTTGACTCGGAATTTATATTTTTCATCTTACAATTAATCTTACCTATAAAAATAAAAATTTCAAAACGTAACAATAAAATCGTAAATAACATATATTTATAATTTTGACAGATGCAATTAACAATGTGTCGAACGAAATTTTCATTGTTATCCGTAATTCGTAATTCGTAATTCGGGTATTGTGGCGATGAACTGAGAAGCAGAGCGAGCGAATACTCCGGCCTCTATCGATTCGGCGGAAGGAAAAAATTTCCAAGCACGTATCATCACGGTGACGAGCGGGATTCGCATCGCGGGGCTTCCCGAATCTAGGTGGTTTAATCTATCATTGCGACGGCGAGACGAGAAGCGACGGGGTAACTAGCACGGAATAATTAATAAATGCAGGGTGCATTAGTATGCGTTGCGGGGGATGAGTTCGTGCGCGGACCTGGAAGTCGGATGAGCGCGGCGCGGGCCCGGGGCTCCGAGACCCGGGGAATTATAAAATAATAAAGAGAAAATTACGTAATGTGAGGATCAGATGAGAATTAGAGGACAATGAAGACGGGGTAAACCTCCCGTCGTCTAAAGGGGGCGAGCCGCGCGCGCGCTCGCCAAGGGGTTGGCGCGGGGCGGTAAGCCGGAGGTCGAGGACCAGACGTCTTAATGTCTGCATCGTCGGGAGAGCTCGTCCCTCGCGCATGACTATCTCTCCACGACCCTTACATCTTTTCGATAAGAACCTTAAGTCTCGCGGGGATAAATTCGACTCTTTCGGAAGACCTTTGAATTCCGACGCGCTAGTCTGGCGCGATTCGGTATATCTAATTATTTGCGAACGTCTGTGAAAAATGGGATTCAAATTTTTATCGCCCGAAGAGGTAGTTTGTCAGTCATGTGTCACATATATATATATTTTTTGCGACCTCACACTTTCTTGTAAAAATAGCACGTCTCGATGGCAGGATACAAATGAAGAGATTTGTTATAAGAATATCTCATAATATCTGACAGAAAATTGTACGAAAACTTACAACTAAATAATAATACAAATTTCATATAAGCGCGATTGTTACAATTTTTACAGTATTGATTGTTTTCAAATTATCTGCATCTTCATTTACTTGATGGAAAAACATTATACATTCCAAACATGACGCATTCAATTATGTATTATTACCGGCGTGGCAATATTAAAAATCACCCTATCGCGCGGTCTTTCGCAACCCTTTTATTACGAGAAACCGGCGAAAATGTCGCGAGACTTATCGAAATGGAATACGATGTCGCCGCGGGTGCTAATCGAGGATTCTAATTAGTAGTCAGCCGGCGCAGACTCGACGCGACTTTGTAAATGGTAACAATGTTATGTAATTAGGTAAAAAGTTCTGTAATCAAGAAGTAGATCTTCCGAGCCGGCCCGGCCGCCGCACCATCGCGCGCGCATTTCGTCTGATCCTCCCACCCTCATTCGTATTAAAATAGTCTCGCTAGGAAAGCGTGCGTTGTGCTCTGCATATCTTAAAACCCAGGGGCTGCTACGGGCGACGCGCTAAGAGCCACCCCCCCGGTTCTGATTTTTGCCGCGATTCATATTACTACACAGGCGTGGCTGAGATTATGAGGGCGGTGTGAGAGAGAATCAACGTTCTTCCGCCGGAAATTTCGGCTATATTGAGACGCGCGGAATACTCACTCGGCACGGTAAAGCTTGAAATTTCGCGGCCCGAATTATGCAAACTCGCGCGAAGGGCAAAATATCGTAACACGCCAAATTACGGAACTTTAATTGTTATCAAGAAATTTTGTTGCTGTTGAGAAAATTCATTATAGCTCTAGTATAGTTTAGCAGAGATCGCTGTTTACCCTGCTCGCCACACATTTCTGTCTCTCTCTTTCTTTATCGCATCATTAAATCTCGCCTTTCCGCAGTATCTTGTGAGTTAAATTTCCCGAAATCGTTTTTTCCATCGCTTTAGTTCCCGCAAACCCCTCCGTCGAACGGCCATGCAATCTAGAGTCAAAAGCAGGACACTTCATGCCTCGCAGCGCGAAAGTCTCATGCAAGAATTTGATTTTAAGCAGATAAGATTGGCGCGCGCGCGCGCGCGCGCGGGAGAGAGAGAGAGAGAGAGAGAGAGAGAGAGAGAGAGAACCGGTAGGAGGTGATACATATATCGCTGCGTATTACTTCTTGAGATGCTGACAAATGCATACGTGGTTGCACCAAGCAAGCGTACCGCATCGCGCCGCAGCGTTGTCACGTATAGACATGTACGCGATAGCGCAATTCGTGCGTACGACCACACACGTACACGGCGAGCGTAAAAGGAGCTGCTCCGCGCTCTGCGGTTAGGTAAGCACACACGTATATGCACGCATGAGATCATCGGTCGCGTATATACGCTCGCGGAAACGCTGACGTCAGTGGTTTCGGTTGCTTTTGTTACTTCGCTAACGATTCGCGCCCGATACGATGGTATCAGGAAGACGACGGGCGACGATTGCACACGTGCGCGTGACAGTCCCGCGCGCGCGTTTAATCCTCCTTGGGTAAACAAAGTGTGTCATCCGTTCGAGTACAACTATTATTGCGGACTACAGATTATACGAGGCTCATCGGATTTTCTCACGTGTATTATCTGATAGGAATAGTACTGGATTAATATAATATTCTCTTGCCGTTTGTATAAATTTTAATTCATTTTTAATGGTTTTTATTCCACTAAACATTTTCGCGTCTTGAATTATTATGTTGTAATAAATTTAAAAAATTCATTATTATACACATATTGTTCGGAAAATCTGCAGTTGCAAGAAGTAGCAATACTTTCCGGATATTTTGTATTTTTTCAAATGTAAACTTAATAAGCAAACTCGGCGCATACGTCGTATTAATTTTTTTTTTCATTTAGCATACTATAAGAATATGTATGAGTCTTGATACGATAATAGCAAAGCGCGTATGAAAAATCTATATCGAATAAAGAAGTGTTGTGCAATTTATGTCGTAAAGATTGAAGATTTGCACACGTGCAGGTTATTAATAGGGGGCAGGGAATTCACAAATTAGCGAACATCGAAATCATTACCGCGACCTGCACGTATTATGACGCGAATATTGGCACATCGTCAAGCAATTTAGATTTCGAACAGAGATTATACGCGCTCGAATCGCGCGCGCGGCATGTGAGTCATGCACAATGACACGTGAAATACTTCGTATATACGCAAGAAATATTCGTCGTGTCACGTACTCTCTTGCGAAACCCATAATCTCCAATGACAATCTAATCCTAAACAGCGATCCTAGACAGGAGAATGCATTTCGTATAAAGAGAATTAGAATGTCGGCCAGATTCGATGACACGTTCGCTCGTTCAGTTTCTCGAAGGATAAATAACGGGGACACAAGCAGGGAGCACTCGACACGGTGGAATTAAATAAAAATAAAACGCGGGATAATAATGTTAGCGAAGGAGCCGAGAACCCAAGACAAATAGCTGAGGGAAAACAAAGCGTATTATAAATACCGGGTGACAGGACGAGTGGTGCGGGAGAGTGAGCGCGAGCGTAAGAGGGTGGTCTCGGCTATACACGGTCCGGACCGAAGGGTGGAGGCTCCCGAAGAGGGGTATGACGTTGTAGTAGCCGACGACTCCTCGGAGAAAAGCAGCTCGAGAAAGCGGCGACCCCGCGCCAGCATTTTTGCTACCTGCCGACACAATGAGCCGCCGGATTTCTTTTCCCCGCTCCACCCTTCCCTTCGTATCCTCGAGCGCGCGAGCGCTCTTAACCCGCGCCGGAATTATAAATTTTAACGCATCCCACCCTCGCGAGCTGAGAATTAGGGCTGATAATATCTAAATCGCATTACGCGAAATATGCGAACAATTGATGCGAAAAGAATAAGTCTAGGATAAGTTTGAAAATTCAGTTGAAAAAATATCGTATTCTGTCAGTTAGTATAAAAGTGGAATTGTTTGTAGATCGAGTTTTTTTTTTACCGCCTTACGATGTTCCACGATACTTGTAATCGATGCAGTTCGCGCAATAAGTTGGACGAGGTAAAAAAAGAATAAAAGGCACTCACACTAGGACGACCGTGGCTGCGCGGATTCAGCTGCCAGGGAACTGTCGATGGCTGAAAATGCTCCTTTCCCCACGAACCGTTGTCGAATGGATTTTCACCGATGTGTCCCTGAAACAAATCAGCATCACAATTATTAAGACGTAATAGCGTAATTGTAACAAATCCAATAAATATCAGAAAACACAAATACAAATATTTCTTGTATATCTACGATCGATAATCGATACATAAATTTAAATATGCTTTACATAAAAAGTGATCCTGTTGTGTTCAGCAAATATTTTACATAAAATATTGTTAGATAGAAATATGAAGAGTTGCAATGCGAATAAATAAATATAAACAGATTAAAAATGTTCTTGTCTCTCTCCTCACTTTCTTTTTTTTTTTCATAAGAGTCTCATATTAATTCTAGAAGCACCAAGCAAATGAGCATAATAAAAGATAATTGATACGTTATGCAAGAAATTAATTAGCTGTATTCGAGGTGTTAGAGGTACAACTCAATTCAAAGTTATTTCCTCCTCTACTCTTTAAGAGTTCCTTTAAGAGATTTCGTTAGCAATGAATCGCAAAAATTGTTGGCGAAATATACTCGAAATTATTCGCACGGTTGCGCGAATCGTGACCGCGGGATTTTTATTCCCGCGCCTCGATAAACAAGAAAAGTTACACGGCAGGGCATAGGTCGAGGGGCATCGATCTCCCGAGGCTCCTCGGAGTTTCAAAGTTTTTTCGGCGCTTTTCTCGCACACCGCGCGTCTCGCCGCTCGCCCGCCTCCGCTGGTGAGCTTATTTTTGTAATATATTCCGCGAGCCGCGGCGTCCCCCCCCCCCCTCCACACTTTCTCGACTTTGCACCCCGTAAGCCTTATTTTTCTTTTAACTTTATTTCTAACCTAGAATCTCTTCCGACGGCAAGGTGGCACGCACATAAATCACCGGGTATAATGAGAACACTTCGTCTTCGGGTGCTTCGCCCTCTCGGTCGCAGACGCATCTCCCGCGGACCGGCTATTATATTATTCGTTGCTTCGCTCCGAGGAAATCGCTCGGCCGGCCGACGACGCGACGTGCTTATATTAATATTCATTTTCCTCGTGAGGTGACACTGGCATTTCGCCCGTCGTTGTCCGGGGAATAAAGAGAGCGCGCGCTCGTCGATTTAAAAAAGACCTCAAAGATCGGCGACGCAAGGACGCGCGGGAGCGCGAGCGTATATAATTTAAATATGATATTTTACTAAATGTCACACACAATGGAGTATTTTACGTGCTATTGATACTGGTGATATTTTATGTTCCGTATTTCATGATGTAAAGTTTTATTTACATTGCCGTTATTTTAAATCGCGCTTTTCGCCATAAAAAACGAGACACGGCGCGTGTTGCCGGCTTTATTAAAATATATACACGGCAACGCGCTTTGGCCATTCTCGACTCTTTTTGAGCGAACGGCGCGAACAGATTTTTAATATTGCCGTAACTATAGTTTTTCTTATGCGATATATCATATTTGTTGTAAATTTGCATCAATAAGGTCTTATTTAGAGCAAGATCATCTTATATTTGAAAGCGCTATTATCTAATCCTAATGAATTACTTAACGTAAGAGAGCCCACGTTTGAGTTATAAAGATCGACTATATCTGAAATCCGAGAGTTAGCCAGAATCGTAATGACGCAACCGTAATGATTTACGCGAATCAGCAGCGTGGAATATGACCGAAATTCGAATTTATCTTGGCACAGTATAATTAGCCAAATTTCCGTTCACGCGTGTACGTTACGTAAAAATACGTTTAATGTCGTTGCGTGAATAAAGCTCGGACAATAAAAAAAAAAAAAAAAAAAAAAAAGACGGTACGTGTACATATTGTCTCTTTGCATCTCTAAGCTTATAAATAAATTTCAAATAAGCTTCGAAAAAGCGTGTCCATCAGCGGTTACGAAATCTCTAAGAAGATCGGAACGCGTCACTAATTGCGTTAAATAATGCGCAACGTAACAGAGACTTAAGGGGTCGTAAATTTTGAAACGAGCCGCAAGAACGCGTGATCGATTACTACGCGAAGTCGGCATCGGCATCGACCCGAGGGGTGTAATTACAAAATGTAACTCCGTTTGTTTCCACGCGCGACGCGGCATAGAGGGTGGTGAGGTAATACGTAACGATCGTCGCGCGCGATCGATGGAACTCTTGCTTGTCAGCGGTTATCTCTCTCTCTCTCTCTCCCCCTCTTCCTTCGGTCTTCCTCTCCTTTTTCCCACCCCTTTCTCTAAAAAGAGAGTCTCGCGTTATTCTCCGTACACGGAGGCAGAAATAAACAGTCGCGGTGGAAAATACTGAACCGGATAGCATATACTGGCATATAGCATAAATACGTGGCGGCTATTGAGGCACATTGTGTGCCCGTGCATTTGCATGAGGCCGGCCGCGTTCTCAGCGTTCGCAGCTGGACATACACGCGACAAAAGAAAACGCGCAAACAAAACACGCAACACACACACCCATCGCTCGCTCCCCGCTTGTCGTCACGCTCGTCATCGTCCCGCGCGCGCGGAGGCGCGGCGCGGCGATCATAGAATGTTGTATGTTAAGTATTGTGCCACGTGGAAATAAACAAACGGATCTTTTACCGCTGTACGCGACGAGCGGCCGAAGATCCGACACGTCCCTCTCTCTCTCTCTCGACGTGCTCATTGTCAAATCGCGTCACGTGCGCGAGCGACGACGCGCGCGGCAAGGCAGAATTGACGGCGATTTTAATTAACTTCTCTGTTACCGTCTCCAGAGCGAGATCAGTTGCGCAGCGGTAATGCCTTTTATATTTATTGTATATATAATCGTTACCGCAAAATTGGATGATGCCAATGCGCGGAGAATACAAGCTCGTCTTCTTTGCGGAACAATTGCCAGCGTACACACGCACACCCGCGCGGCGTGCCTGCTAAAATGCATTTCTTACTGAAGCTATAGAAAATGAATCTGGTGTCGATGATATATACATAGACATTTCAGAAAGGTAAGAACTAATTTATTACAATATGAGGAAAGAATACGAAATTGAGCTGCCACTTTCGTGACTCTTCGATCCCGCGTCGTGACAAAATTGAGGTTTGACGTAGTTACTCCAGTGCATCGACTGACCTCATCGTTTATTAGCGTGAATTAAAGTAAACATTAACGCCTGTTCTTCCAACATGCACATGTGCCGCACGCGCGGTTTTGAAATTTGTCAACATGTGTCTGATAACGCGCATAGCGTTCCATTTCATGTAAACGTATTACACCGGTGTTAAATGTTTCGAAAAGAATATCAAATAGTCGCCATTGTATTGTAACGATAAAGATTAATATCGCTGCGTGCTTTGTCATTTAAGAAATATCTAAGGCACTTAAGAGATATAACAAGATGTAAAGAAAAAAAATAACAGATCATATATTTGAGATAAAACTGTTGTTAATAAGTAAGAATATATGTATGTTTCGTGTACTCAGATAAGTAGTTTGTAAGTTTTGAAGCTTGGCGCCATTCTATGATATAATCGATAAGGTCGAAGTCGTTTCCTTTTTTTGTTCGATAAGAGAACAAAACGTTACGTTCCTTTTCTGTGTATTTTCATTAACCGAATAAATCTTTCGCATCCAAGACCAAAAGTGTGAATAATATACCTACCCAAGCAATAATAACCGATTAGATTTTATATATTAAATAAATAATTTTATTCGAAATACGACGGGATTACTTTCACACCGATCTAATAACATAAATCACGTGGTTACGATCGCAGCCGCGTGCCTCCCGGTATTCGTAGCTTCGCATTAAGCGGAGCACTAACCGCGACCTAATTCGCAGATAAGATAAGTCGTTAAGTGCACGGCGCGCGGCAGCCCCTCGCGATACTACCCGGTGTTTTATTGCCGCGGCGGCGGCGGCCCACTCACTCCCGCCTCCCGCCGCCCTCCTTCGGGGCACGGTGAGATTTATTGTAAAATTCGATAGATATTGCCAATTACAACCCCCGCGGCGCTACCACCGGCGCGGCACGGCGCGGCGCGACTCGCGCTATCGACGGAGACGGGAGCAGGCACCTTCCGGTCGCGCCTCGAGAATTTTAAATGCGTTTTATGTACAGTGAGACGAAGCGGTGCGTTGCATAAATTCGTCCCCCTGAAAATATGATTACGATCACTCTCTCCCCGCGGTGCCGAGCGCGGGGGAAAGAGAGGGAAAACACGAACAGCCTCGCGCTCTGTTTCCCCCCTCAGACGCGACGCGGCGATAAAACGTTTCATTTCGTCCCGAGTGTCTCACGAGGAGGTCGAATAATCTCGTCAATTATTATTTTTACTACTGCCTTCTACATGCTAATTTTTCGCGCGTATATAGCGCGTAGTCTCCGCGGATCGTTGGCCGAGCGAGACGAGGTGTCGCGTCTGAAATGGCGCGCGCGCGCACGCGAATGATGAATATGCAATCCGTTTCGACCGTCCCTTGAGATCGACACGATTTCCCGTAATTGCGCCATTCGAATTTACAATTTGATTATTTACGGTATTATCGGACGGCTGTAAGTGTAAATGGTTTTTTTTTCTGCCGCGCGAAACGGCGCGGACGCGGACGGTGCATCGATTCACACTTAAATTGGCATAAATAATGAGATCGCGGAGATATTTCAGCTGTAATTTAATAATTAATATACAACAACCGGGGCAATATCGGGTAAATTTATGCCGAATCCGGGTAATAAGACTAATTTATCACTTTAATCGACGCCATCAATGGAAATTGTTTGTCACGTCGTCTGAATGTTAACCTGCATCCATCAACATACATATATACCATTATCGTTAAATCGCGTATCGATTTTGTTATTTCGACTTTTTCAACCGCGCGGATTATATGTTTCTAAAATTTGCTGGTTTTATCCCAATTATTCCAGTTTGAGGTATCTTTCATTGTCGTATTATTCTATAATAACATTTAATCTCCGCTATATTTTATCATTATTATTTTTTATTTTTCTTCGCGTGACTTTATCTGATTTTTTCTATCATAAAAATATTACTTCGGATGTTAAGGTAAAGATATTGTTTTTTAAAAGCTGTACACGGAATAATAATAAAATTACGCATTTTTTGGTAATGTATGTAAAATCGACGATTTATACGAGCGCAACTACAGATCTTTGTTTAATCTATAACGAGCGAGACTCGCATACGCGAAACAGCATCCATATAACCGACAATAATTTTTATCCGCCCAGCCGTTAACTCATGTAATGCCGACAAATAGACGCACTCGCTCTTTCGAACGCGGCCGTCCGAGCTCAGCGAGTTACGACCGCGGAGCCTCTAAAAATAAATATGTTGTTTATTCACAAGTAAACCGGATGCCGTTGTTTGCTTTGGAGCAAATTGTTTTGTTAAGTTTTGCCGTGCGCGAGAACGAGGCCGCGCGCGCGCGCGGACGCCGGACGCCCGCCTCCACGCGAAAGACAGAAACGCGCGTGTGATACGAAAAGACGGGATGAGGGATGACGGAGTCGGGCGTCCCAGTCGTCCCTCTGTGCTTTTTCCGGCATGTTTTGCCTCTCCTCGGTGATGCGCGGCTAGAAGCCTCCAGCTGTATTCTAACACTAATAACTGGCGCTGACACGGTGACGCGTACGCCATATGAAGACGCGACGAACAGCTGACGCCGTAATCGCGAGATTCTCGTAGTGATAGCCAGATTGCGTCAGGCGGATTCGTAATTTGCATTCGCGATGACTCACGAGTCAAAAATAAGATTAACGCTACCACTCGTCCCCGAGATGTAAGAATAAATCGCTTCATGCACGTGTCGTCGTTGCAAATTTGTATTTAATAGATGTGGCAATAATAATCGAGCTACTTGATAATTGATATGTTCAATCATTTTATTTTATTATTTAGCTTATTCGATTGATGTTATAAATCTCTTTCCTTGTACAGTTACGCAGAAAGATAATATGTGAAATATTTTGCGTTACAATCATGAGAAGTATTCTTTGCGATGGAATTTATAAATAAAAGCTGCTGTGTGTGTGTTTACGCAAGTAAATGTAAATTCCCGCGTTGCATTCAAATAAATGCAAAAATAAATTTGTAAATTACATTTAAAAAAATTCGAAGATAGAAACGAGTCGATTCCCATGTGCGATACGATTTCCATCGAGTATGTTTAAGCTGTACCGTTTCCAGCCGAGGAACCAAAGTTAACATTGTACGGCCTTCCTGGCCATTCGTGCGCGCTGCAACACGCAAGGTATTCTTAGCATCCACTTCGCGGGTATAAAGTTGCGATATGCGTGAATTCCCCGCATTCACGTTTACTTTCTCGAGCGGCGTTGTGCATAATGCAAACAACATACAGTATATCCGCGTCGAAGATAGAAGCGGCGTAATTCGAACTATTATTTTAACAACTGCTGAATTGCTTCATCGCATCACCTTTACAGATTCGTATTTTTTTAACTTGAATTACTTACGATGCCGATGCGGCAACGTGAATTAACGAATCTGGTGTACAAATATTTTACAAATAATTTCCTAGTGTTTCCGTATATTTCAATATAGGTATTTTACATCTTGTGGTAAGAGAATAATAATTTAAAACAATGTAACACTTGTGTACATAGAAACTTATAGTTACCTACTACTAAATGTTAATTTTAATAAATTACGGACTTGTAATTAATAAAAAACTGTTACATAAAAATTCAGGAAATTTCCTAATTCCCTACCGACTTTTGTTATTATTTTTACATTGGATCATATTTTTATATTGAATTACAAATTGTAAAATTGTTCATCCAAGTATTACAATACTCATATTAAAGCACAAGTCTTATAAATAGTAATAAATAACATTAATAAAATACCTAATTTTTTGACGAAATATAGATACAAACTGCATCTCAGTAACATACATATATAGAATGAATTTAACACTCTCCATTGTAATCACAAGACCTACGTGGTATTTCACGCGAAGTCAACCCGGATAACTGCACATGTTCAGTGTACATAGCGTAAAATCCGACAAATGCAATTATGAATCTTGCGGGACACTCTGAAAGAGCCAGGACTCGACGAGCGAGCGCGCGGTGGAAAACGCGTCAACGGTGGAAGGACGAGAAAAGAGGGAAAGGAACGACAAGCGCGCGGGCCGGCCGCGGCGCGGCGCGGCGCGGCGCCCATGAGAGTCGAAGGTCGAAGGGAAGAAGAGGAGAAAGAAACCACCGAGGAAACCGTGGGCACAGCCGTGGGTGTGCTGCCTCTTGGCTAATTACAAAACGCAATTTAAGCGAGCATCACGGAAACACGCTAAGTAATATCGTTTCGCCGTAGTGAGAGCTAAAGCGCGGGCACGCGCTACAGATTCGCAGATTAATACCCTTTAATAAACAGCACCCTTTGGAGACTCTCGACGCTCGAGCGCTCCTACTCGGCCGCTCGCCTCGTTTTTCCTTTTTGTTTACCTCGCGGTGAGAATAAAAGGAGAAAATTCTTTCGAGAGAAGTGTGGAGAACCTTCGCTCTTAACGTACACACGATACGTAAATGCATTTAACGCGGATTACGCTTTCTCTTTTGCATATAAAACGAATGGCGATACAAGCGACGCGACGCCATGGCCACGAGAATAGATAAACTTGGCAAATGCTTTATACAATGATATCGAATTTGTCGGAAGGAAAAGAGTTGATTTAATGTTAACGGGAACGCCTTACCCGTTTTACTTATCACAGCTGTGTGTAGATCCGAACAGATCCAAGTTTGCATAAAATTCCATATACATATGAAATAACTGCTTTGTTTTTTCATGTTACACTTTTATGTTGTCTCTGGGATCGATAAAATAATTTTTAGGGTCACTCAGGTTTATCATAATCCAAAACCAGTGTACCACTATTCATATATGTATACATATATATAATTATCACCAATGAATAGAGTGACAAACTGTCATCCGAGAGAGACAACAGAAATGTAACGTGAAAAAAAAACAGTTGTTAATGTGGCTTGAAATACGTATAAAGCATAATAGAAATCCTTTTTTTACATGACACAACATTGGATTAGTAGCAAAGTTACTGGTACTATTTTAGTAAACTAAACTGGTTTTGTTGACAAACGCTTCATGTAAATTGTAACTTGCAAGAATCGTGTGCATAAATTTCCTCTTGACATTATAATTAACGATGATTGACGTCATCCTTGATTCTTAAACCAATAAATAATTAGGTTGAAGCTATACGAGTCTCTTTTTTATATTCCGTTAAAAATTAAAAATCAGTAGATATATTTCTCAATTCAAAAGAATTGTTTTTCTAAAACATGGAATAAACTTGTATATCATAATATCGCTGTTACTCTGATCACTGCGTTATATACGACATATACGTGAAAAACGAGGCAGGTTCACATACCATTGAGCGTATTTAAACAACATTGCATGTTTTAACTTGTAGCAATCAGCATATTTAAATTAAGATGTGATAAACCAGTCCGCGGAGTAACGAACTACTAGAATTCAGTTTGCTTTATGCTGACTTATGAAACAGGTTGCGAACTATTCTCGTCGACATCAAATCAAGCGTAAAATATAAAATTAACATATGCATATGTTTTTTGCATCCGATTCTTAACCATGTTTCCCCGCTTGGTTATTTAACTATAAATTTCCGTGAATTTATCGTGGGAATAATTAAAATGTGGTCATGTGGTTAATTTCTAATGTCAAATTAATCAATGAAATATATAATAATATATGAGACTAATAATAATTTTTCAGTTTTTGTTTCTTGCTCAAATCCAATTGAAATCTCAAATTTTATGAAATAATCGCTGATCATAAGAGTGACGCAACGCAAAACAATTTTACGTGTGTAAATGCACGGTAAGTACCTCTCTTATCGATATTTGCACACCGCTTAAGACGCAATGCCGAATTAATAATCGCGTTAGATTGCCACCGCGAGTTTCTGTCGAGAGAGCGAGAGCGAGAGAGAGAGAGAGAGAAAGAAAAAAGAGAGAACATTCGCGGCAGTACAATTTGCTGATTGGCGTCCTTACCATTAGCCGGCTTAAAATTATTTGTGATCGTTGGCGCGTTCGTTTGCTGACAAACACTTTTTCCCAATTTCGACGGGCGTTGTCGTCATCGTGGCACACTTGTTCAAACACGAGTTTGAACGCGCATAAATAACATCACGGCGTAAATAACATTAACACGTGCGCCCTATGCGTGGGTGTCGAATTTCCGAAGTCAAATCGATACGCACGAGCCGGCCCGATATCATGCTACGCGTGTCTGCTACCTTTCATTTCAAACGGTAAAAAAATTAAGCTGACCTTTTTAACAATTATGCGGAATAACTAAATTGCATAATTGTATATAAAAATGATGAATGGTTATGTTACAAATATATTTTTCGAACGTAGCTTCTTTACGTTGAGATAAAAGTTTGATATAAATGTATAAAAATTTAAAGAAAGTTACACGAAAATGCTCGTAAATTTTTTATTACAAAATCATATATGAAAGCAAATTTATTATTCTTACATATATAGTTAGATATTTAGACTTCGTAACTAGTTTATTAAAAACCTTCCATTTTCACGATTTGCTTTTTATATATAAATCATGCAAAATATTATGCAACTCTCACACTTAAAAAGATTAAAATTATTAAGAAATCAATCATATGTATAATCCTTTACAAAATGAACAGATCTTCTGGCAGCGCGCCGATTAATTTTCTTCATTGATTGTGAGCCTTCACCGAGCAATAAATTTATCAATGGTAATGGGATGCAACAAAAAAAATATCGTGCGGAATCCGCGGGGCCGTATAACATGAAACACTCGGTGAAAAAGTGGACGGTGCGAAAAAGATGCATCGTGACTCTAACCCAACACTCATTCTTGGAAACTGCGAGCCTGATTGGACGCTCACGAGGGCAACAACATCTTTCAAGGCCACTCGATATGACACTGAAAGATTCAATGGTCCAATCCGTGCAATCGGATTATCTGGTTAATTTGCGTTGATCATATCCATTCCGTCATATTTTCCAAGCATATTAACACTTTTATGATGCCAACAACCTGGTGTATCATTGAACATATTTACTCGTTTTATAATATTCTAGGAATATCGTAAAATATTAAAAAAGTTTTCTTTATAAATTAGATATTTACTATAATAAATTTAGAACGAATAAAAAATGACTTGTAGATTAATGTAAATAAAATTTTACTCGCGCACATGAGACTATGATGCTCTCGGTTTTTTTCTCCGTCATATTCTTCATGGATAGAATATGATCAGTGCTATCGCAGCGTTCTTGAATTGATTGAGCAAGATTCTTAGAATAACGCGCGGTACGGCTGAACCGCAAACAAAAAAACCAATAGAATTAATACGTGCGATGCAGATTCGAATTACTGTATCTGTCTTCATGTATCTGTCATTTATGTGTGTGTCTTTATCATTTATTACGTTATGTTCTTTCGTTGATATCTTTCTGTGAAATTATGTATGATATTTTTCAGTTTTCGCTGTAATGTAATAGAAAATAGAGCAACTGTGTATTTCAAATAAAGTATTTTTACTTGATGTTTAAAAAAATCAGCGATATTTTTCATTCCTCGGATGATAGCTTATATTTTTGTGTCTTAGCGAAATATTCGCGGCAATATCGGAGATAGTGTGGTACATAAAAACACAAAAATAATAGGTTAGAGTTGTCTGCTCTTGGCGTCGGTGGGCCAGCAGCTAAGGAGCGCGCCGGTGGATGGGAAGGGTGGGCGCCGGGTGGCGAAACGCTACCCGAATAAAAATGGGGTGTTTATAAGCGAGTATCCAATGTATCACGCTATATTTACATACACCCCGCGTTTACTGTCTTCGTTGTATATCTACAGTGGCCTCCACGCGACCTCCCCCTTTGGTTCCGAACCGCTGTCTCGGAGACTCAGAGCAATGCATATAGCTGATGCAATAAAAATTAAATGTGATATTTCACCCGGCGCCATCTTCGAATGTATAATGACGATTCTTTGCACGCTTTATTTTTGCTCTTAACCGAAACGTCGAAACGCGAGGTTAATGTTTCAAGCGTAAAGCAAGAAGTGATGTTAACAAAATCTTGCATGTTATTTTTTCATAGCCGCATACATAATTTCTGTTACAGAAATACCTGTTTAAAAATGTTATAAAAGAAAAAAAGAGAGTGTAAATTCTATTAAAACTTTTCAAGACATTTACATGGGATGTATTTATTTATATTGCAGGTCAAAAATATATTTTTTTGCCGAGTTTACGCTTTATATTTTTATTACCGCGATATCGTGAATTACAAAACTGCAGAATTTACAAAGAAATGCGACTAAAGCTAATAAAAAAAATAACTGTCGTCAGGCACGCCAAAAAATATACCGATATTCCCCCAAAACTGGGAAATATTGGAAATATTTTTTGCGTGCCTGACAACAAAATGACAAAAATCAGATTCAGACAATCGCGCGGTATCACACGCGTCGATTTATCGAATATTGTTGATGAAAAGTCGCTTCGCTGATACAAATATGTTTTGACGTCGGGCAATCCGTATTTTAAGCCATAAAGCACCGGCCAATTATATTTTTTTTTGCACGCGCGTCGGACGGCGGATAATTGCGTAAATAAATATGAATGCACATACGTGCTGCCATTAATACCTCCGCGTAATCCCCACATTCAGTGCCGGACGATGATTTATTTAAACAATAAAAATTTCGGGATAAAAGTCGGAGAATAAGCGCGCCGCAGTTTATCGATCGACGGCGAGCGCGAGTTTATAGTCCGATAACCTCCTTTATTTAGGGGAATTTCTGTTTGATCGAGCATCCCTTCGATGAGAAGGGTCCCCGTGATTTGCCTGATTCTTTCGCACGGCCGCTTCTCAATCTCGGCCTAAGCCCCCGGAAGGACCGCGCGTTCTATATTGCAAATCATTTCTCCTCCCGAGAATTACAAAACGGTGACAAAGTTGGGAGAAAGTTGATGCAAATATCCGTAAAATATATTCTCATATTTAATATGTCGAATAAATTAATTCTCCTAATCAAATTTATTAGATAATTTCTGCAAATAAAACGGTTACGTAAAGAAATACTCAAAAAACAATAGCCACAGAATGGCATATTACATGCATTATAAAATATTATGTATAACTCGTTATACCAATGAATCATACTGAAATGACTCATACGTAAAAAATAATATTACTTCATTTGTTTGCACATGATTTATCATCAAAGCAAATTTTGATGGCAACAAACGCGAAAGTTTCAGCAAGTCAAATCAATGCTCGCAATAAAGGCCAAAGCATTCAAGACGAGCGAAGTTTAAAAGGAAGATATTAAATTTGCATGACGCGAAAAAAGTTTATAGTAGCCACAACTGTCTCTCCCTCCCTCTCTCTCACTCTCTCATTCACTCACTCACTTATATAGACGGAGGCCCCGCCGCGAGCTCCGGCGAACTTGATATTCCGGCAAGAATTCGGCGGCATTCAATTGAATTTTCGATTCGGTTTACAGTGGCATGGGTGTCAAGGCGACGCTCTGATTGACGCTGATTCGACCGCGACCTTTTCTCGCACGAACAATATTCAACGTTGGCCATTGGGCCTCTTCAAACAGCGCGTAATTTTTCTTGAGCCTTCTTTTTTTACACGTTTAAGCACTGCGTTATGTGCGCCGAGCATACTTTGCATACGCGACTAATTGATTTAACTCGTTTTACATTTTTGTCAATTTATCTTTATCAATTTAATACACACGCAGTATTATTTTCGATATTGTTAAATTCTCTTGTCTATCATAAAACATGATGTCATCTCAAATATTTTATTGGTGTTTTTAAAAACGGTTTAATTCATTTAGATTTAAAATCGAAAAGAAGCAGATAAAGATTAGTTGTATATGCTTTCGATTATTTTCGCGAAGATCTTTTTCACTAATTAGATATATACGTGAATATTATAATTAATTTGTTAGAAAGAAAGTGACATCTGTGATGGAGATACATTGTGTAGATACCGCTGCGCGCTGAAAAGATCATTAGATACCTACGAGACGGAGAAATCTTCTGATAATATATTACCATTAATGTATTCTGATATAATTCTGGTAACAGACTGCAGATTGTAAATTTTCCAACCAAACGTTGGATAATGTGACAGCTATTTACTATTTGCGGTCTGGCAACGTTCTTAGGATTCCAGATGTCGGAATAGCTGACAGTATACCAAGCTACGATACCGTGAATTATGCACAACTCCTGTTATGATGTATTGTTATGATGTTATTCTAAAGTTTCAAAAGTGCATGAAACAGTTGCCGGTCAAAGATCTTGCGTGTTTATCATATTTCCGCGGAATTCATGAAGGGGCTCCGTTTTATACAATCTGTTCGAGCTAATCTGCATATGAATTATTTTCTCGAAAATACTTGTGAGTCTTGACAAGTTGAAAGATATATTATACTATATCAAGTATTGAATATATGGATGATCAAAGCTGTTAACTATTTTTTATATATTATATGTTAATAATTGTTAATTGATTATCTTAGCAAGGCATTACTTATTCTTATATCGCGAGAAAAAGTTTATACTTCATTCATATTTTATTTCAAGTTTTTTTCGAGACATTTAATATGTAATAAAAGATGTCGATATTTGACATGAAAAATAAATATTTATATTTAGATATAAAATATTAACAATTTTCCGAATTTTGATATAAAATATAATGTAAAGTATATAAATATGTAATATAAATTTTTTTTTTAAATCTATGTATAGTACAACTCGAAATTGAAATCGGAGACAGAAATTGATGTTTAAAAGATTCATTTAATTTTGCAGTTTCATAAATTTAGAGATTATTAAACAAGTCTAAATATTGGAAAATTAGAAGGAATTATATAATACTTGATATACAGAGTTTCAAAGTTTTAATGTAAATTTAATTAAATTACTTCGGTTAATAACCTATCATATTATTGTCATTATATATATATATATATAATATGTATATATATATACTTATATCAATAAATGAGATCTCATTCTTATTTCAGTTAAAAATTGTTATCATTTAGACTTCTGCAACCACCTATTAATAATAAGTGACATATTTTTAAACACGAAAAGTTAAATATTTTAATGAGAGAGATAAATATTTTATTAAATATTTACAGACACAGGCGAGTGTTCCCCCTATACTTTAGACATTTGTCCAAAATATTTTCGCGCATACATAATAGCTGTTTTGCGAATTACGACGAGTTATCCGGCAGTAAAATTCCACCGCTAGAGTCAACGTCACGTACTGTACGTATATAACGAAACGGGCGACGCAGAAAGTATAACCCGGGGAAAATGTGTATCTCCGAAGTAAAGTCGACGTAAAAATAATGGCGTCGGGGCTTACCCGATTATTTATTATTTCATATACAGAGCCGAGCCGATAACGGGCGCGGCGGTGCATTAGCATTTTTTTGTTGTTTAAAAATGAAATATACGGGGTGTTGTCGGGCGAAAGAGTGCCTAGTCTAAAGTCGTCTCTCGCTCCGGAGGGAGCTCCTGATCTCCAAATAAGTGGGTATACGCCTTCCTGAATACTAAGTCACAGAGATATATAAAAAAACCTTATCGCGTCATTCATTCGGGTTAATAATGCGCGAGAGCGCATCGCTCTCGCAGATAATGATTGAATGAATCAAATATTTTCTCTCATTGCCTTATTCCAAATTGTAAAATTAGATTAGAATTGAATAGCTCCGGCCAATGATGCGCAGGCGATGTATTCACATCCGTCCTTTTCTTTTAAAAGCTTACTGACTCGTATCGGGACTTTTAATATCGATCGCCAGGGTCATTAGCCCAATACTATGTATCATTCACAATAGCTATATGTGCAATGATTTAATAACAATCGTATTTTCGACTCTCTTTAATGACAGAAATCAGACTCGGAGTAAAATGCGAAGTGCATATTAAGATATGCAAATTTAAGTATCCATAAAATTAAAGATGCACGAATAGGAAAATGTTATGATAAAGAGATTTTAATTCAAGCAATTCCATGCAAGATCGCATTCTTTCAATAATCCGTATACCCTCGCAGAATTGGGATTCTAATATTTCATCGCTGCTTCTTGATTTCATAGCTGCATTAAAATTAGCTTCATTAAAGCCGCCTATAAATAAAACTTCGATCACAGACCGCGCTGCTTCAATTTGCATTTAAGTACATATTTGATTAAGTTTTAAATATAAGGATTTAATTTTCGATTTTTCGGATTTTCGCTCATTTCATCTCTCTGACAACGTTTGTCCTTAAAATAATTTTTCAAGAATCGTCAATAGCCATGACGCTTACGAATTGCTAGGTGAAATGACCGTCTCGCGGAATATTCGAGATACGAGAAAAATCGACAGGGAGGCGAATTCGCATAGCGCAAGCAGACAAACGTTGCCGAGCGACTCATCGAGGTGCGAATGCCGCCAAGGCGGACGGAAGCTCCGTCGGCTAAGACCTTGGGCGCGGTCCTTCGGCGTTATTATTTGGAGATCAGACCGGGGCGAATATCTAATTGTAGTAACGACCGCGATACGTACCCGTGCCATCTGGCGTGCCGTTTGCCCCGGCACGGATTTGAAACTGGCTCGCGACGGGCGCCGCGACGCCGCCGCGGGGCGGACAAAAGTTACGCGACCGCGCGCCGCCGCGCCGTCCTCGGAGCCGGGGGTCGGGGGCGAAATCTGTGAGGTGTACAATCGCTTTCGTCGCTCCTAAACTGTACCAATTACAAACACTGGCGGCTTCTCCGTCCCCGATGTTAACTAAACACTAAATACTAACGACACACATCCACCGCCGCCACCGCCGCTGCCGCCACGGCTTCCCAGACGCAGGCATTACCGGAACAAATGTACGCCGTCCACCGTTGCATCCACCAATGAGCCGTTGATTACTCGTTACCGAGCCCCGCCGCGCCGCAACCGACTGCATTTTATCAACATTAAAATATTGCTATTTTTCACTTACATATACTTTCGCGCGTTTTCAAATTTTGAAAATAATACGCTTCTATGATTTATTGTTATTTCAAGACACCCGATAACGTTCTAAGATATTATTGTAAGAATCTATTTATGATGTCAGTAAATGGATGTGAAAAATAAACTTGATATTATTGTGGAGAAAAAAAAACGTGCAGATTTTCCATGATTTTCCCCATGTTGGTTTGTTATCGATTTTAATTTACCATTCATTATACGCGCTGTACCGCGCCGCAAATCGATAGATTGGAAATGCGATTACCTGGCAATCAAAGGAATGGCACGCGTCACGGGTCTGGCTCCGAAGTGAAGCTTAATCGATTATAACTGAGTAATGTTTGTTTGATACGTAACAGAAACGACTGCAGCCGCGCGGCTTCACGGAAGAGCCACGGCGTGTTAGCGTCGAGCGCGCCGCGCCGCGCCGGTGAATTGCAAGATTCCGTGTTTATTGCATTTAGCAGATGGCATTGGTCGCCCGCATGCAACTGAGCTATACCAAACGCTTATATACGTACAATGGCGAACCGTCCGCCGTGTTATATGTAAGCACGTACATTCATTGTCAAAAACTCTCGTCAAAAATATTCTCGTGAATGTGAATCCATCCGCGAATTACATCCGCGCGATTGCGCGCATAAATAAATTCATGTCTCGCGAAAACGAATTCTGTAACTTGCGCAAGATTAAACCCTACGCGTTTCTCTCTCTTTGCGCGACTGAATTATATCTTCGTCCCAATTACCGGCACCGATGCGTCATCGAATCGGCTTTGTTATATGAGATATAAGAATACACAATTGTCGCGTCGGCATCGTTCATTATATTATTTACATAATTGCATTGTGAATCGCGGAACACACACGTATCGATGCTCGGCCGTTCTTGAGGAAGAGTGTACGGGGGTGCCGAAATAACTGTGCACACGATATGCTTGAGCCCGTTTCTAGCCCTCGAGCTCGTCCGCCACACCCTCCCATTTCTAGTATTAAATCTGACCCGATGCAGACCCCGAACGTTATATTTTATAGTCCGCGAATCCGCGCCCCCGACGCCAGCGAGCACGTCCACGGTATATACGTTGTGTCCGTGGAAGATGAAACGCGGCCATTCGATAGCGTGCAAAATTTACCGTGTAATTCGGCTGAACGCGACGGATGTATCGGGATCGCGATATTATGCGAGGTATCGCGCAACGTACGCTCATTTACATACCGCGCATTCTACATCGCGTCGATAGCTTACGATGGAATCGCGCTAAGAAGCGTGTCTGAAATCACTCGATCTCGTATACACCGTGCGTAAAGTAAATGATATTCGATAAATAAAATAACGTGGACAATAGCGTCGTGTGTTACGCCATGTCGACTAGGAAGCGCACAGCCTCGCAGGAAACTTGCCGCTGCAACTTCATCACGAAGTTTTTTCCAGTTCAACTGGCATTGGTATTCCATGTTGGTTAATGTCTAAAGTAAAATATGTATATAAAACTGTTACATAATTATATAAAACTATTACGTAATTATTGATAAAATATCGCAGAGTCCTAATCTTTTATAACTGAATGAAAAAATGGAAAAATTATATAAAAATAACAATTGGAAAGAATTTAGATAAAAACGTTTGTTTTGACTGGACATTGATCGAAAGTTTTGATTTCTTGATTTTTCAAGTTTATATCATTTATTGAGAAACATAAAAAACGGAAACAAATAACAAATAACGGAAACAGAAGACTGAAAGACTGAAGTTAATTATCTCGTAAAATATTTCTTATGCTACTAATCAGGAATTCAAAGATTGCGCAAACTGTTTTATCCTCTTCTTCTAAAGCGTCAGCTAATGTGCGTTGCAAATTTGCGTTCGTGTTATTGCGTTTCAATCAACTGCATCGGTTAATTGCATTTCTATGTTAGAGAATGTAAAGGCTATGTATCTTACACAGTATACATAATGATCGCACAAAACAAACGCTTTTATCTAAATTCTTTCAAATTGCTATTTTTACATAATTTTCCCATACTGTGCATTAACGCGTATATAAAACACACTTGAAGGAGAAAAATCAGAAATTCTAAAATAGCAACGTTTCCGAAATATGCAATTTTCGCTCGTCCACTAATAAAACATGTACAACAACCATCTATTTATCATGCAAGCAATTTAATGCGGCGAAAGAATTTATCACGGACAACGGAATATATCCTTAAAGAGGGATGATCGCTTCCAATAGCGCGCCGAGACTCGAAACATCGCAAGGGCGGCAAAAGAATGGCCGCGTGGGGGGGGGGGAGGGGGGTGCGTAAGGAGGGTCGAGAAAAATGCCACACATTCCTAGGGACAAATTTACGAGGTGAAACCGCAGCCACTCCATCCCTCTCTCCCGCCCCTCTCGCTCACCACTTCAACACATCCTCCGCCACGCGCGGCCCGGTTTACTGTTTTACTTATTCGCCAACGGGCAACTGGTCAGCAAAGATACTTTGTATATAAATTTTGGTTACTGCGGAGGGAGAGGGAGGGGGGATGGTCCACCGCCGGCTTTTCTCCGCCGATGCCGTTCAACCACCCCTGCCCGACTCGCCAGTTTCGTTGTACTGCGGTTTCTCGGTTACTCAGAGGGGGACTCCCCGTAGACAGTGGACAGCACGGGGTGGAGTTGTCTTCTGACACGTCCCGCGCACCTTCCGGGGGCTGGCAAGCAAGACGTGGAATGAGTTATTGAAGAAGGAGCCGGCTAGACTTAAAGGGATGGCACGGAACGCTTTCATTCGACGTCGCAGACCGACACGTTCAAACAAGTCGCATGAATACGAATATTAGACAGCCGTTCAAAATAATCGTATAGATGAAATATGGAGGAAGGGATCTTTTCTTAATCTTATTTAACGAGACAAACGCGTTAAGAACATACGAGTAACAACGTTATTTGCTCAGGCTCGAGAAGACTAGGCTTCTACAAGCAGATTACAGAAAATGATATTTGGCTTTGAGAAGTAAATAGCGCAAACTACAAAGCAAATACTTAGCATAGTGAAAGTAAAAGAATTATTCGAATGACCTAGCTACAAGACACATTATTTTCTGAGTCATGTTTTTTTACTATCGCATTTATCTTCCCATAAAGGTATGTGATTACGGTAATGGCCTTAGGATGACAAACAAAAAAATATATAAGTGGTCTTTAACAATTACTACCACGTTTAATAAGAATAATGTAGATTTTACGGGAAAACTTATTTAATGCTTAAAACAATAATATTTTCATATCAAATATAGTTAAGTACGACCATCAATAAATATAATTACATAAATCTAAACAGATTTGTCAAACTTATTGTTATTAATTTAATTTGATTCTTTAAATATTCTTACTTTTTTCACAACGCGAACATTATCATGAATCGTTCAATGAGCACGTAGTCGCGTCGTACATATACGCACTTTCACCGTTTGCCTGGTTGAATGACAAATCGATCAGGCTCGCTCTCTTCAGAGTTCTCGAGTCATCTCCCTCTATTTACATACGACGCAACAACGCGTCTTACGATACGCGCGTACACAATTGCGACGAAATCGTGAGTATACCGTGGATCATAATAATTGCCGAAACTTGGTTCAAAGCGCGAAGCGTATCCCTTTTGTGAAGGGTTGCGAGAGCGAGAACCGAAAACTGCTAGAACGGACTGGAGGGATTGGTCCGAGGGAGTTGGGGAGGGTTCGCACGCTTAAGCATCGTGTCAGACGCGTTCGACTCTTCTTCCGGCCAACCCCTCCCCCTCTTCCACCTTGAACCTCCTTCCTTCCCCTCTGACCAAATCCCGGCCTTCTCGCCTCCTCGTTCGACGCGGCGCGGAAGGAGAGAGACGTTCGCCTCGGCTCGGCAAACTTGCGCGAAACTTCGATGCCGGAACTCGTCCATGGAACGGAGCCGTCGGGACGGGTGAGGCTTTATAGTCTTCGCTGAGTAGGAGCTCGCAGGCACGCTGATCCGTATCGCCTAAACGAGGTTTGGCAACGGGCGCTTAGCCCGGGCCCGCCCGGAGAAAAGAGTTTCATTAAAAGCGGGTAATGAGGCAGTCAGGACCGGGGCTAGGCACTACTCGCGAGATTCGCGTTGTACGCGAAGGGAGAGGGGGGGGGAGGGGGAGGGGTGGCAGGGGCCCTGCTATTATTTTGAGGAAGAGTTCGATTAGCGTGGCCGACGACCTCTCTCCCTGGAAAGGGGTTGAAGGATCGTCGGCAGTTTCTCTTTACACAAGTTCCGCGATGCTACTACATTATCAAGAAAATTTATATCGGGGGGCTTCTCTGCTTTCCTTCATTATAATACTCCAGATTTAATCTGTCACAAAGTAATTATCTTTTTCTTTTCTAACAGAAAAGATAGTTTAATACGCATGTTGAAGCAACTACGTGTAGTTGTTTAATTCGTTTTATCTTAAAATCTCGCAATATTTGATTTTTGCGCCTTCAAATATTATGAATGAATTGTATTATTACATTCAACTTATAGCCGTGTGAGCATTGTAAGTTTTTCAATGCGGCTTCATGTTTTTCGATCTCGTATCGTTGCGAGTGGACGTGTCTGTCAAAATATGTACAATATTTCACAATGGTGGAAAAAAACATATATCTCACGTGTTGTTGTTATTGTTTGTATCAGCGCTTGAATGCAGTCGAGCGGTCGAGGGCAATCGAGGAATGAACCGTGGTGATCGCCGAGTAGCTATCAACGGATTTGCGGTATCCTAATCGGCAAGGGTAGCTAATCGAGGCGTTCCATCGAGAAACCGTCGGGACACGAGGATTACTCGCTTATGCGTGTTAAGCTCTCAACGAGCTGTTACACCGTAGAGCTCCATTAGGGTAAGCGCTCGCGATGTCACATCAGAGTTGTGCACTTCCTGACAAATTGACCCCCCTCTCTCCCTCCCTCCCTCCCTCCCTCCCTCTATCTCTCTCTCTTTCTCTCTCTCATCGCTGCGACCGGTACCGGTATTCGCCTAGCGAGTCGACGACACCGCGGGCGATAAGCGCGTCGAATCTGGAATTCGCAATATTCCAACGCAACGCCTACGCACAACGAGTTTATTTGCATGTTTCCCCAATGCGGCGCAGCGCTTAGAGGCATTTATCGAAAAATAGCGCGTCAGTCACGCAGGTGACGCCTTAGCGAATTAATCAAGCGAAATATTGTATACCTCCTAATGAATATCATTAACGTCACAGAAAGTAATATTAATCATTCAATGATTTTTCTTTCAGCGTTTTGCGACACGCGTGTATAATTTTGTTAAGTACAATATATAGATAGGCTTAGAAAGGCCAAAACTCTTCTCGGACATTATGTAATCTAGATGACGCAATCTCTCTTCAATATTTTTCGGCGCTAAGAAAATCCCACTCTGTATCCAAACAATAGATATGAGGCAATTTCGTTGTGTGCAAATTGTTTTGCTGAAAATATCATGTGACATTTATAACACTACCGACACATTAGTTCCCGTTACATTATACACAACATTTCTACGTTGCATTATGTATAATATTATCTTTAAATTAAAATTCCAAATTTCATCATTGAATTCAGCTGCCGCGAAACTTCGAAAGGCAACAAAGTGGCCTGCCGTATCATTAATATTAGTTACCGCGATTACACTATTTTCTATTATTGAGTATTTCCTAACCCATTATTGAATAATTTCTAATTAGCTTCACGTCAGACACGCGCGTCAACGTGTGAAAGCGCCCCGCGCCGTAACCGGAGGCGATATCATAGTGCCTTACCCGTGCATCAGAAATGCAGCGAACGTTACGCCACCGATATCGCGGGTGTAAGAGATACACAAAAACACACAAACGCGCGAATATATAGATTTGGGTGCGCCGTTTGCCGATGATTCACAGACCGTTGCGCCGTTATTACGCGCTGTACACGCCGAGGCGTAGCGCACCCGTATCGGCCACTGCGGATCGCAGAAACATGCAAAGATTATATTGTATTGTAGTTGCGGTTGAAATGATGACTTGCGTTACGAATACTCTACCATACCACTCCTCTCGCTGTACGATATACAGGATCAAGCTCCTTATTTTGTGACATGTAACATTAATTAAAACGTCATATTTGCCAAACTCCACTGCAAACTTCCATTTTATTGCGTTATAAGTTCAAAAGTTTACCCCGGAGTTTATCGCGTTATTTTTCAATAAAAATATATTTTTTTTATTTATCGTATCGGGAATATTTTTATTTTGCATATATGCGATTGTGTGCGGGATAAAGTTCGCAAATATCATTCCCGCATGACGTATCACACCCGGTCCCGCGGGTTATCTCGCGTGCAGGTATCAACGATAGCGTTGTAAAGCCGACAAATTCTCGAGACTGTCAAAGTCTCGGGAAGATTTCGCAGTTTCGCACCGTCACGGATTAATTGCAGCGTGGCGCCGCGCCGCGCCGTGGCATGCGTGCACGCATTATCACGAGCGGCGGTCAGGTCAGGAAGAGCAATGGAAACGCCGGAAGAATATCAAGGGTATCTCCTGTTGTGCGAGATTGCACCTTGCGTACGTGCATCACACTCGCGCGTGCTACGCCTCGCTACGTTTTAGAATTATACCGGAAGCAAGATGCGCCCCGGTGCTGCGGCATGGCACAACGGCGCTTCGAATTAGTCCCTCCCTTCCTCGAGTGGGCCTCGGGTGGCCGGGAGAGGGTGAGTTAGGGGCTGAGTATAAGTGCGGAGCCGGCCCCTACGTCGGTATACATCGTCGGAAGGAGGCCTACCGTTGATGACAAAATAGCGTGATTACGGGCCATCAAATAAACACTAGACTTACCGTTATTCCGCGCCGCTAGCTCCTTCGAGCTGCACCCCCTCCCTCCCGCCTTGCCCTGCCCGGAGCGAAACCCTCGGGCCGCGATGCCAACAACCCCGCGCTACCCATCGTGGCCAACGCCGCGCCGGCAACGAACCGAATGCTGACCTCCTCGACCGCATCGGGCCGGCTTTAAAAGTGCTACCGGCGGCGATCGGCGGATACCGCCCGCGCGCCGTCGAAGACGGGAAGCTACAAATTGTCTTCTATTCCCTTGTTGTCATTAAGGTATATACGACGCGACTCTGTAGTAGGCGAGCTTAAAAAAGTTTTAGATCCCGTCGCGTGAGAGGTCTCGTCGAGGCTGATGCGTGCGTCGACGTTGCGCGGCGTAACGGGGTTAATAACGAATTTATATATTGCTCTCCCTTCCGCACCCCCCTCCTCGTTCTAGCGCAACCCTTAAAGTTGGGAGACTGTCGAATTACAAGTTGCCCGCAAGATAATGTCACTTTTCGATGCAATGCAGGCACTAGTCTTTAGCTATTGTTCATTCAGCGTATTATGTATTCAGCGTAAAAATGTACTTAACATTACATTAAAATAAAATATATTATCATATACATATACATATATATTCACACAAAAAATAACATATAACTGTATAATAGTGTACAAGGTATTTTTAAGAGTAATAAATCAATTTTCCCATTACATGTTCTATACACCGATGCAAAAATTTAATTGACGAAGAATACCGCCTCAATAAAATCTATCAAAACGGGTAACGAAACTTCTCGCAAGTTTTCCGATTAATTAGTCGGCAATGATATAAAAACAATAATTTTTTACAAATCTTCCCGTTTTCTCTCGATACATTAACGGCCGAGGCTCGTCCCGCAATCGACCCCCGTTGGCTATTTAATTTTTTCCTTTAATTGGCTAATCACGAAATTATCAGCCCCATAAAGCTCGAGAGAGGCGCCAACCCTTTGCGGCCCCTATCGTCGGCGGCGTCGACTCCCGCGGGGGTGGTGCGCCGCGCTCTTAATTGCAAATTGGTGAAATAATTGAAACAACTCTCGTAAAAATAGTTGAAAAGTCGTAATTCGGTCGTAAAAGCTGAAAACCGCAACGCGCCACCATTACCCTCCACCCCCCCTCCCCCCGTTTCTCTTTTACTTCGCTGCTGCTTCGAGAAAGGGGTGAGTAGCGAGCATCAGGGGGCGTTGGAACAGTTCTGTCGGATTTTGATGGGGTTCGCGCGGGTAGCTCGATTTTCTTGGCGGATAAGCCTTATGGTTTCGGGGATGAAACGGGGTATATATCTGGAAAACGGCGCGATTACAGGGGCGACTATTAACGTGGCGAGCGCGCAATTTGCGAGTCGTCGTTCGTTTACGATGAATTGTATCTAAGAAAAAAAAACTATACGTCGAAGATCGTAAATTGTTATTCCGACGTACCGTACCATGTGCGACATAGAAAATCTATTTATTTAAATCTGCCTCACGCGTGCGTTTAAGTGGCTCGAAGTTACGAGCGCAGACACTAACGACCTGCACACGCGGAGAGAGGAAAAAAAGGGAGGGGAGGAGGGGAGGGCGAGGAAGGAGAGATAGCGAAACTGTGCCAAATTGGGGTTACGGGGGGAACTTCACAACCTGTCCATGCAAAATTTATCGCTTCATTTACATGTTACTGTTCGGCTCGTGCCGCGCGCTAATACCTACCACGATCGGATGAATTATTCATAAAATGAATGCCGCTTCTTCACTCTGTGTGTTTCGACTTATTGTTAGACTTTTTCTCGTATGTTGCAAACGACGGGATGCCCGCATAAAATTGGCTCGGTTCTTTCGTGTCAGTAGTAAAACTAGCATGAATATCAAGATCCCCGCGGAAAAATAGCCGCCGCCGCGTTACCTCCCACATTGGCGTACGTCCAGCTACTCGAGTTACAATAATCAGGCACGGGCAAACGAGAGACCGATTTTTAACTATCTGATTAATATCCTCAATTTACGCGCAAGAAATAGAATAAGCGCGGATTTCATAAATTAATCATGCAATCCTTAACGAAAAATATCTGTACACAATATCGAATAATTTATACAATCAGCGTGACGCAGAAAGCGCAACATAAAAATATCGCGAGATCAATAAAGCATTTTATGTCCTCCCGGAGATCTCGGCGATCTCCACCGAGAAAGGATAATTTGCATATCGGCTTTCTCAATCTGCTGATATGAAATCAACTCAGTTTTCAAAACATTCCACGTATATGTGCCGGTTGCGGAGGAGGCGGAGCGTGGATTAAGTCTCGGTTATATTTCTTCCGGCGGAAGTAAAATATTTGAGCGCGCGCCGCCGCGCCGCGAGAAGTGCAGGGCGATCGGGTGTTTTTCTTCGGGGGAAAAAAGGGGTGGGGAGAGAAGATTTGAAAACACGGAAGGAATTTCCACCGCGCTGGCGATATTAGCAGCGGTGTTGTACCGACCGCTGTTATATTTGATCGGGCCCCGCTCGTGTAAGAACACCCCCGAGCTCTCCTCCGATTCCCATCCATCCTCCTCCTCCTTCTCCCCTTGCCTGACCACCCTTTGCTCTCATCCACTCCCTCGGTCTGCGCAGCGAAATGTTGGTTAAATAATATCCGCGCTTCCAACCGTAATTATCTCGCTCTCAGATTTTCTGCCTCGCGGGGACGGCGGAAGGGCGGGTGGTTGGTTGGGCGAGTTTCGCGGTAAGAGACGCGAGAGAGAGAGAGAGAGAGAGAGGGGGGGTGGGGGGGAGGATGGATAGAACTTCGAGATTGAAGGAAAGACTGGGGTATGGGGGGATTAGAGATAGTGTGCTGATATTCGCGCTACAGATATTCGGAAATAGCGCGGGGATTTTATTAAATGTGGCGGAGTTACTGAATAATACTTTCGTTGTACTTTTTGACGTTTATTTATCATATTGTTTCGCGCTCCGCCGTCGCGAGTGCCGGGCGAGGAAAAATATTTCGAAATTGTGAATAAACACCTTTTCAAATAAATGAAACTTTTATGATTAACGGAGTATTTGTGGGGAATACGGTGGAAATATATTAAAATATATCTATATTCACATTCGTCAATTTCTCATTTTTTCATTCTTGGAAAGTCGGCGTCTTAAAAATTCTTCAACTTTTCTTGTCGCAATTTTACATACCCCGTCATCGCACAGCCAATCATTAAATCTACCACGCAATTATGAAACGCAAACGCGAGCCGAAATATAACGCTACATAAATAACGTTAGGAATAGCCCGGCAATTGCGCGTTATTATAATGAAAGGCGCGAAAGGTGCAGTATAAAAGAGCCGGACGGTATCGTGCGTCGCCAGAAATATACAGGAGAAGGCCTATATAGCCGGCACCATCGTGCACTTTCACGCGATCGATTTTAGCTAATTGCAAACCGGTGCTATATAACGCGCGTATATAAAAGAGAGACAGAAGATATCGTTGGAAAGGTGGCGGTGGCGGTGGGTAGGTGGAGGGTCCGCGAATGGAACGGGAAATATGCAAAGTGTTTACGATCGTGCAACATGCTGCCGACCCGAGTTCACTCCCCCTCCGCCGCCGCCCCCTTCTTCCGCGCTTTTATCCATCCCTCTAAGAGGGATGCGGAGCCTGCAAGGAAATGCGTCACGTTCTTCGCTTCCGTTATTGATGTACGAAAGTTTAAATTCCGATTCACACCTCCAATAATCACATTCAATTTTCAGATAATCATTTTACCCTCTGTAAAGTGTGTGAATTTTGGAATAAATCGAAATGAATCAAAATATAACATGAAGAAGTGTCAATTTATAGATTTATATCTTGAATTATTTATGTTTGCCCGCATTTCACGAAGAAATATGTCATAAAATAAATAGCAGTGCTTCGATATTGATAATTATAGTGATATAATTGGATTAAAATTGAATCAATATATATCTGTCCTATTTTAAGGAATTATTTCTGAGGCATTTTCAGATCAAGAAATATACGTTATTTCATATTTTACTATATTGCATATAATAAAATAACAATATAATTGTTCAGATGAATAAAAATCTCAAAATTTGTAATTTTATCATAAAAAATTATGTGAACTTTTATCAGTAATATAGATTTATGCATTTAATGTAATTGGGAGATTTTATTGTTTTATATATTATTTTCAATAACATGAATATATATATCGAATTAATTTTTATATTATTTTGTTCTATGACTGCGCGAGACATTTTTACACGATATTTTAATAATATATATATCACGCCTATCTGCAATTGAGTAATAAGCAATAATTGCAAAACGCCTTATAATTATTAGTAATAAAATTGTTCATCTGGAAAATCAAAGATATAAAAATTAATGATAAACCCTGTACAATTAAATTTTGCATTGAAAATAAATTTTGTCTTATATCTGTAAAGCGATTTAAATTGCATTAATTGCATTAAATTTAACGAAAAGATAAATAATGCCTGCAGATTAAATAAAATGTAAAAATATTATCTATGTAATGTATTTTTTAAATAAATTATAAAATAAAAATTATCCTATGTATTATTATATCCGCTAAATAACATAATAACAAAAGCGTTTTGTGAAATAATATATACTTATATGTCTTTCAATATTGCGTTGCAAAAATTCTGTCTTTCTCGTTAAGTGGTATATTGATTACTTCTTTTCAAAATAATCGGTCCAATTATACCTTCGCATTTTATATAGCAAGATAGGGTAAAAGACCTGCCCTTTGCGGCTCGATCTCGCCCGCGACTTCACTTATAAAAACGCAATTTCCTTGTAACAATATAGCATAATAAATGCCGAGGGGTTGCTTTCTCGGGGGCGGTTGAAGAGCCCACTTTCGTCAGGCGTAGACCAAGCGGCGAGCGGCTCCGATTCACCATTACAGTTTGTAATGTACTTACGTAACTTCTGTTTATACACCAACTTTTCTCCACCCGTACTTATTCCGTCTCAGCCTCCTCGCCGCTTACAACGGCCCGTTTCATCCCTTGCCCGCGGCGTTCCGCTCTAATATCGTTTTTAACGTCTGAAAATTATCTCCGCCACCTCTCCGTGCTTCTATCCCTTTTTGACCACAATACTCCTCTGTACTATCCTTGTCTTATAATGACTGGAGACCGGATTGCGGTGCCGTTTTTCCCACTCCGGGCGCGTGCTAGCGGCCGAGCGTCGTGAGAATAATTATATAAATAAATATATTTGCTACGTTACACCGCTAGACCGCACGGTGTAGAGGGTACTTCTTCTCACGGCTGCTAGCACGCGCTTGGAATGGGGAAAACGGCACCGTGATCCGGTCTCTAATAATGACAGCATGTTTATTTGTTACATATTACATTACGTACATTACGCGACATATTTCCTTTTTTTTAGTTTTCTTTATTTATGGCACATTCTTTAGAGATGTCGCATGTTAAATTATATCGCAATATACGTTTCCGCTTTTAAAAATTATTTTATGATTTATGAACGTTTGAACATGTAATTTTTCTCAAGTGTTGGCAGAACAGCGCATAGTTTAGAGTGAGAGTGAAGAGATAATAATACACGTTTCGTCGATAATAAATATCTAGAGATTGTTAGTAACTACTAAATAGCGAAGTGTTATTTACAGACAGAATATAAAAATTGCAAAAGTATTTATCGAATTTATAACACGGACCAAATATAAAGCAATTTCTGCTACTTTTAAACAGAGCGGATGATTTTTTAATGCAAGATAAATAAGTCCTAATAAAGCTAGCTAATAGCTTCTTTTTAATGCAAACTTCTACATCTTATTTTAACCAAAATGGTTAAATATGGAATAAATGAAAATATACTAAATCGAGCGAAATTAATTCTTTAATTATAAAATACATTAATTTAAGTTTGTAATTAAAAACGATTAAAACAGTATATAATATTAAACAAATGTAGTAAGTAAATGATATAAGCCACAAACAAATTTTTATAATGCATGATTCCGTACAGACCTTAATCCTAAATAAAATAATAATTTCCCGAAAAGATTTCATGATATTATAATAGACATCGAAATGAAATCCATGTGATAATTTCGTGATAATTTAAATTTTTTACTTGCCAGAAAAGGGATGAGAATATATTATGACGAACAATTTGTGTAATAAAAGTGTCGCGTGTTTCTGGCTAGATAAACTATTTCCTCGTTTTGCTAAAACAGTTTATATAAAACATCGGTTAGTCATTCAAAAGTCAAAAGAAAAACTAAAATTGTCGTAAAACGTTCTCGCTATACTATGACGGTTCATTCATATCACAAAATATAAAATTTGATATACATTTAGATTCCATTTTTACTAAAAATATATGATAAAGTTAATTAATTCACTTGATTATTTAGTTACTTTAAGAAAATATGATTACGCGAATGTGATATAAATAAATTTCAAATACCTCAATATAATGGCATAAAATAATATTTATACACTAAATTTACTTTATTACATATTTTTGTAAAATTAATGATTGTGACAAAAAAAAACCTTTGTATATATTTTCGACTTCACTCAAATGCAATCGCGCCGTTTTTTAATTCAATTCTTAAAATACTCAATTGACACACATGCTCCCACACACTCTAACGATATTATTTATTACGTGCAAATTTTCGGCGACCGATGCAAAAAATGTTTCCCCCCGTACCGTAATTGCAATGATTCGATGCGTAATTCAGAGTGTTGCTCGATGCATTTTTCTCATTTTAAATCGGTCATGACATTTCACAAAGTGCACAGTTCCGGCGCGAAACAGCCGCGCGCGCTGGGGATGAGGCATGGAGATGGAATGCAGCTGCAGTTCAATGCAACTGCATTGAAAACAAGCCACGATGCATCGGTGCCTCGGGCGCTTATAATCGTTATGTTTAGTCGCTTGTATTCCTGCATTTTCCACGGTATTTACACTTCACTGAAATCTCATGAAAAAGTAATAAAATAAACAACGATCCGGGGATCGCGCGCCGGAAATAGGATATCGCGATATTTATTCTGGCTTCGTGTCATGCGCCTATTTATAATGGACGGCATTTACTAACTCGGCTGCATATTTTATCCTTCACTGTTGCAGTAATTCTGGATAATATCACCGTCCAGCAAAAAATGACGCCGTGCGTGGGTCAAAGCGAATATTCCCTCGCGAGTTTTTTTTGTTTTTCGATGATTTCATACACGATCGTAGCCATAAGGAAATTTTGTTATGTCGTTACAACGGCGAATAACATTTTAATATGTATTTCGTTACGCGAATATTGGTTAGCTTAGTATAGATTATACATTAATAATTTATCTTTCACTTTATTTAATGATAATTATTTAATAGTTAATTCCCGAATAGCTTCTAAATAGTAAATCTCTAAACAAATCAATGCATTGTTAAGATTTAATTTCAATTAACATTTCTTTTTAATTAAGATTGAATTAAGATTCAGGACTCATTTTTTCGGCATTTCTATAAAATTTATAGTATTCTTTTCTTAATCTGTGCGCATTTCTTTTCGTTTATTTCCATATTAAATTTGCAAATTAGTAGAGTATATCCATCAAAGTTTTTTGCATAATTAATTTTTAGACACTATTAATTAAAGATATAATTTCTAATTAAAAGTAAATTATCTACTTTATGTCTAACTGCGTTGTACTGGTTATAACAATGTGCGTCATTGTTCCGCGAAAAAAGCTCTGTCTCTGCAATTTTTTGCAAAGTTCAAAAAACGGCAGCGCGCATAACGTCATCCACTTTGCTCGTCAAATAAACATTTCTCGATGGAACGGCGCACGAATAAACTCGAGTCAAAGGAACGATTATCATCGCGTCGTATTTTGCTCGTCGATTTCGTCGGTTCGCACTACTCCGGCGCTTCGGTGTTTGTGCCGGCCATCGAACGACGGGCGCACGACACTCGGGCCGCGCGCCGGGCGCGAGTTGGGCGGCAAAACTAAACAGACCACGAGGCGACGTTAAAGTGATGGCGCGAGTTAAACTGACAACCTTCGCCACTTTCCCGGAAGCATAAGCTATCTCGCGCGGCCTGTCGCTTTTGCCGCGAGTGTATTTTCATTGTCGCTTTTATCCTATCCTCCTGCCTCTGCGATCGGTAACGCGCGTCCGCGACGCGCGTTCCGCACGATCTCTCACAGCGGCGTTTGATTGTTTTCCGAATGAATGAGACGAAATTATAAATAGACTCGCGAGCGATTTTCCGCTACCGAGTTGCCGCACCTCCGCACCTCCGCACCTCTTCATGCGCGACTCACCGGACACGGATCGCGCGATGGAAATTACGCATCATCGCGCCCGCTTCGCGCCTGTCAATCCGTTCCAATTAAATGCATATACGATCGAATAAATTTATACCCTCGGTCTCTAATAACTAGCTATTTTAGAGTAATTTATCGATTTGTAGCGTTTCTATAATGCAACACTGTGTGAGATCCGATGTATCATGCAATGCTCGGTTCATTTCGTTATTTTAAAGAAATCTCGAACGTTATATTGGTTTTATAACAAAGATCGGTTTAACGAATGTTCATCTTTTATTCTTATCGGTTTTATCGTCTTCGAAAGATTCCTACGAGTTCAAACCTTATTTCTTCATTGAATTTTGAACGTGTAGCCAAGCTCGATGCAAAATTTGTTTGCGAAGTAACATTTATTTGTGTATATTGATCCAAGATGGTGACAGTGTACGGCACAAATTGCACATCTATATTTAACAAACTTCAAAAATATTACTGCAGTATAAATTCCACGTATTGCACAATTTAATCATTCGACTCTATGCAATCTTATCGTTCTCTATTTGAAATCTCTATGTTTCAAAAATCTCATGTATGTAGAAAATTAATGCGATTTCTCGATAGATCGGGCGGAATTCAGGCCATCTCGTCGCCGTGTTCCTTCGCCTATGAATTCTCATACGGTTGCAACGCTGCGGAGCAGCAAGAGGAGAGATTGCAGCCGCGGTGCCGCCGCGCCGGCAGAGGCGTAAGAGGCACGAGTGAAACGGCTGGACACCGGTAAACAATCCTCCGGCCAGACCGACCGACCCATCTCTGATTGCTAATGAATCCTAACACTATTATGCATACAACAACTAAAAAAAAACCTTAGGTCGGAGGCACACGAGGGCAGGAGTCGTTGGCCGTTCGTCCGTGTCTTCGCCTCTTTGTGCACGTCGCATCGGGCATTGCTCACACGCGCACACCCCGCGCACGCTCACACCGAGGACCACGGCAGCGTGCATGTACGAGAGCTACGAGAGTGTGCCCGCGCGTACTTCTGGGACAAAGAGTTGTGCAAACACGAGTTTACCAGCGGGGGACATTATTGCCCTGGACCCGGAGCAAGTTACCCGTCAGGCACTTCGTTAGTGCAATCCTTTTTGCTCGTTACCTTGCCGGTTACTTCGACCTCGATGCGTTACGATCGTTACGATACCTGTTTGCATGTATGCCTACGTACCTACGCGGTCCTCGTCCATTACGCGCGAATGCTTCGCGAACAGCGACGAACAGGCAGACCGGCGAGATTTCGGGCGCGATGCGAGGCGCGCCTCCGTCTCTCATCCGCGCGAGAATTATTTTTCACGGACGCGCGAAATTGCAAGCGTCCGCGGGCTAACCGGCACACGAACGGCGCGAATGAAATGAATTTGAACGGATTAAGTCATATGGCTACAAAACGTCGAGATTGGTAAGTGTGTACACAAGACGGATACACACACACACATATATATATGAATAAGATAGCAATTACGTAATAAATTAAGTAAATCGTAAGATAAATCTTATAGGAAGCACTTCTGTCGTATCACTTTCTCTAAAAGTGTCTGTTCAAATGTTTTTTTTTATAAATCTCCGATATTTAGATAAATAGACCAAACGTATTTACCTCCTGATTGTAATTTTATAGAAAGCAATCTATGGATAGAAAGCAACCTATAGATAGAAAGCAATCTATAGAAGATGTGATTTTTCTTTCATCACAGAAAATACACAATTCTAGCTATAATAAGTACTCGAAATATAAACAAATTTAATTTGTAAATAAATTTAGGAGTAAACTCATATGCAATAATTAAATAGTACTTACTTTTTACCATATTTTTTCTTTCATATTATACTTTGAAAATAAAACTGACAATACATGGATAAGAAACATGTTTCTCTTATTATTGTACATCATGCATGCAACGGTTATTGCTACGAGCGATTATCATATAATAATTTTTAAAATAGAATCTATTCCTTTATTATTGCTAGAAAATCATTATCAATACCATGTGATCAAAATACCGTGTAATGAAAACAGCTGTCATCCCTGTTGGTAATTATTCGAAAAATATGTTTCGCGTCCTAGTTTTTCGACGCTATCGCCCGAGCTCGGCCGAGAGAGTCGATCACCATTCTCCTCAATTCTCCTCAATAATAAGCGCGTCCGCGATGCATAATGCGTTTATTGCTTTTTGCCGCCGTTTCGCAACAACGGCACACGTAACGTGCATTAACACCGGCGCGGCCGAGAAGTAAGACTGCAAAAGGGGGCTTTATATGCAGCGAGGTGTGCACGCGATGACGTGATTCTATCGATTATTAAACGAATAATATGCGCTCGCTCGCACTGCCCTGTACCATGTGCATCGAGCCACACAGGCAATTTGGGTATGCATCGTATGCACGAGTTTATGATCGCGCGAAAATCCGGAATGTTCGGCACGGAGTGATACGATGGAAACGAAATAGAGTTCCCCCCCGCGAAACTAATTTCATGGAACGGTTACAACCGACGCCTCGAAAATGCCGTTGTGGTTTTCTGGAAATTAGAAGTTACACGGAGGGAGAATTTTTTTTTCCCCACCGGCTTCGATTTTCGGCAACGCAAAACCGCGGAGAAGCGCAACCGGTAAACATTTTTAGCCAGCTCTCGCCTTAATTAAAGCCGCGAGAATATTCCATCCCTGCTAAAATAACACGCGGTCGGTCTTTTAATCGCTATTTCGCGCGACGTAATCAACAGCACGGATTTTTAGACGCGAGTCGATCTGTAAAACTAGTAGTTTTATTTTTACTTAACTTTTCTTACGTCTTAATGGTGAAGTGGTTTTCTGTCACATATTTTCTGTTAATAGCTTCACATCGATTTCTATGTCCACTTACTTATTCTTACTCCATCCACTCCAGATATTCCGCTCGGAAAGAGATCGAAAATATTGTAAATAAAAATGTTTCACGTGTGCAATAGAATTTGTTGTTTGCAGTTACATTGTCTATTTATAAATCTAAACGAATCTTCGTGATTCATTAGTCAATAAGAATTTATATAATTATCTTCCATCGTAATCTTTATCAAATGCATAAATAATTAAGACATTAATAAAACATCAACTTTGGTCAACTCAATTACGATATAATCAAGGTAGATATTAATCGCGATTTTTTTCAACTCTCGCTCCTTTTATTTCAATTCCCAATATATGAGCGTCGCAAAGTTTCAGGTGTGCCGGGGGGACGAGGGAGAGAGTCGATTTATCGCAAAACGTAGGAAGAATCGAACGGAAGAGCCCCGCGGGCTCTGTACACGGCACGACGATCCGCCATCGTCCTGCCCCGCGCGTACCGAATGGGCACGAGGGTGTACAGCGCGAGTCGAGAGGGTGCAACAATAGCGAGACAGTTACTGTCAACACACTCGGTGCACATTAGTTGTTTCGCGGAAGCGGCTAAAATGTAAAACGAGGATCCCCGGGAACAAAAGGAGCGTAGCGGGTGGAAAAGGTATAGGATCAATACAATAGTATATTTGTACAGACCGACTGATGAGAGGGGTGGTGCCTTGCAAGTGGGAGGCCTCGCTCGGGGTCGGCGATGCCTGTCCAGGGTGGGTATATGCCTGTTGTTTACAGTGAAATGCAGGAAGCGCAAGAGATCAAAAAGAGAAGCTCGAAACACCAAGCTCGTTTCGATGTCAAAGCTGATTCGCAAGCGTATCCGAATATAATGTTACATGAGCTCTTAAATTTTCCAAAGGTATACCTTCGTACATTATTAAAAACAAAAAAAGGTATGAAATCCACAAGCGTTAAAATTGTATTTTCTATCAGTAATACGACTAGAAAAATCCTGAAAAAATATGAAAAATAAAAAACATTATTTATTATTTCCTTTCAAGAGTTTGATCATTGCATATATGATAGTAATAGATAGATCATTAACAATAACTCAGGAAAAAAATTGTTTCAACAAAAAAGATATTAATAACTTTATGCATTATCGCGCATGTTAATGTCAGGATGGAATATTAATTATATTATAGCTACTTCAAAAATAGTTATGTAACAAAATATAAAAAGAGATAAGATGAATCATCACTTGCTTGTAAAAAACATGCGATAAATAAAAATTATTAACAAGTTTTATACACACGCTCGATAAAATAGCATATTTATGCTCATCTCTCGATAAATACCTCGTAGTTGGAAGACGCAACCCCCGGTAGGCACTGGTTGCATAGAATAGGTATGTTAGTTGTTTACCGTGCAAGGGCGCCAAAAGGGGGTGCCGAGAAGGTAGGAGAAACAAGCAGGCACGCCGCAATAATACGTATACAATCGCCATAGCGAAACCACCATCGCCACTGTTACATTTGTATACTGCGAAACGTATCGGTTTACTTTCGCGTAGGTGAAAACCCGCGTCACAGTAACGAACAAAATATTCAGCCATAATTGGTCAATCATTCCATTGATTCGAACGATATCTATGACACACGATATTTACCGCATGAATGGTTACTATTCATCACAATAACTATTTACTTTGAAAACAGCACATATCACAAATATATCCATTAACAATTTATAATAAGAGCAGCTAATGTTGTTTAGTTATTTTGCATCTTAAAAATAAAAGAACACGCCTCGATGCCTTTCCATATGATACCTTTAATTTTTGCCTCCCAAATTGGAAAATGATTTTGATTATATATTATTAGATGATATTAAATTATAGTAGGTATTCTGGAAAAGGAGCGAATCGCTAGAGTCGTAAAAATAGCACGTAGTGTTTGTTGAAAATGTCTCAACAAACATACAAAACGTACATCTGTTTGCGATAGCCTCATTTGTGCCGATGTGTAAGCATAATAAGAGCTTATTGATCTAGAGGGTATAATTATGGTTCATGGTCGATTCATGCAAGGGAGATCTAATGTTTTTGTAGCAATTACCGCGAAGCCATACCTACCGTATTAAGTTGTCGTTTGAGTCTTTAGAGATAATTCCCAGGGGGGGGGCTCTCTCAATACTGTAATTTTAGAACATATTGCTAATTGCGATATATTGGTTATATATTATTTTTCCCTTGTCTAAATATTGGTAAAAGATATAAAAAATACATATATGTATATGTATATGTGCATATATAATATATATATGCATAGCGTGTCTCATGATCACAGGGGAAAAATTGTCAAGTATATAATAACTCTTATAATAATATAATAAAGTTAATAAATTGTGTTACTTTATTTTCCTTTCTTTCCCCTTTCAAAATTTTTTATATAATATAATTTAAACTTTACACGGTCAGCATATCGATTACTTTCCAAAGTTAATACGCTAATGATTATTAATTACATTTATTTTTATAATGCACCAATTGTATTCTTATTTCTTTCTAATTTTTTATACTTCCATCTACATTGATAAGTAATTTGACTTTTACTTGAATTTATATACAGTTATTAAAATGTACTACTAGCAATTAACTTGACAGTATCAACTAATTGCTATAACATACGTAGTCTCTGCGCTTAAGTGACCGAAAGACAAAGTCAGCTGAGTGGTAAAAATCAATATCAGATAGCTAGAAAATCAATAACAGATGACAGAGAAATCGATATGCATATAAGCGCGGTTACGGGTGCACTTGAGCGCGAACTCTGCGCGATATCATTGGCAAACTTTGATCGCTTATAACGAAAAGTTATAATGTAGGGTGTATAACTTTGATATTTTTACTGTACAATTTTCAATTTCACTTAATTTCCGGAATATGCCGTTAACGTATTACATGATAGTAGGATACTCGATACGTGTACATAATTTAAGAGAAATTTTTTTGCACGTACAGAATCTGCGCATTTATATAAAAATCAGAGTTAACAATTAAGTTCAATTGGAAATTAAAGTTCAGAATACAAATAATTTCATTAAGGGATCTTATATTCTAATATTTATAACAAGCGCAAAACGATAAAGACGCATAGGAAAACTTTAGGCAAATGAAACGTATTTGATCGCGATCGATGTAAATCGCGGAGTATAAAATCATCATTAATACGTTTAATCGGGTTTCCGCGAAGCGAAATGTAATGTTTGTTTTCACCGCGAGATCAAATTGTAATTGTTCGTATCGACAGGAATGAAAATTGCAACGAACAAGGTGAATCGCAGATCCGACCGACTAGCAACAATTCTCGGCGTACGCGCGCACTCGAAATCATTATGTCATATCCACTTCATTTGCTCAACCCCGTTGAGCGTCCGTATCTGCTTGTGTATGCATTCGTGTGTTGCTAACTCCATTCTCTACGACGTACATGATCCGCCTATTCGATTTTTGCTTTTTCTCTTTTTGCCTTAACGCTATATATTTTAGAAAAATGTAAAGGTTTTTCTAAAGAAAAACTATTTTGGACAATATAGATTGCTTATTATCTTGTTAAACAAAACTAGAAAAAGAACGTCAATTATACTTTTTTAAACGATGAATTTTATGACCAGATCTTTGTTGAATTATCAATTGTGCGTAAAGTACGCGGGTAAAGGGTTTTCTTTTCCGAAATGACATTTTTCACGACTGGCACCGCGAAAAGTGTAAACGGTGATGGCGTGAATTTTCGGCGCACGTTTCACCAGTGCAGTCGATGGAGTTATGCGTAATACAGAATTGAATTTACCAAGTGTAGAACATATAACGTAATACTAGCGAACAACGAGTCTGATAATTAGCAAATATGCAATACCTATGATTAGAGTAATAGTTTCGCAAATAGAATATTTTCATTTGACAGGTATGTGTTCTCTGTGTGACGTTTACGACGGGGGCTTGGTAGGCAACAAAGAGCTTGGTTTGCAAAATGAGGATCGAAAATCAAAGCCCACTTAATAATGCGCTGATGAAATCATTCGCGCTCGTATATGGCATCGAAAATGTCAGACGCTGAGAGGTATTGCCCCGTAATATATTTTTGATTAAGTGGCCGGAATAACGGCGATAAATAATAAAACGATGCACTTGTTTACGGGAAACCGCAATTGAATCAACGCAAGTGCGTCTGTGCGCGTCTATGCCATTGCGAAAAATCAAATGCCCGCCGATGCTTACACAAATGTAACAATATGAATAATATGAGGGTGATTGATGGTAATGCTTTGCCGCGATCAAAAGGTCAAAAATTATTTTGCTATCAAAAAAGGAAAACCTATATAATGCCCTTAACATAAAATTAACAGTTTAAAGTTGAAACATTTTTCATAATAAAGCTCTCAAAAAGTTGTAATAAGACTGTTAAATAATTTTTATACAGATATAATCACGATGTTTCTCATCTTTTTCTCTCTTTTTTTCTAGATCTAAAAATTTTATTAATGTAGATAGACTTAGAAAATATATATCTAAATAACCTAATATGTAGATCTTTTGGATAAAGTTCCGAAAAGCCCATACCTCCGATCGTTCTGAAATTTTGTATACTATTATATTTTGATATGCTAATTATGAATATGTCAATGAAAATTGGCGCAAAGGTCATTTTCTAGGTAAAAATAAAAAAAGAAATTTTTTGCATATTTTTTAATTATCTAAATAAATATACATTTTAGAACAAAAAGTTTCAAATAAAAATTGTATATCTTGTAGATTAGTGACGCGCTTTAAAAGTATTCAAGTGTTTAAAGCGCGTCACCTAACCTATGTAGATTAGTGACGCGCTTTAAAAGTATTTAAGTGTTTAAAGCGCGTCAACTAACCTATGTAGGTTAGTGATGCGCTTTAAAAGTATCGTTTTTTCTTACATTATATTTTTCTCGTTAAGATTTATTCAAGTATTTCTAAATAATATGAAACAAACCTAGGAGTGTAGGCGGGGGGGGGCTTCGCCCCCCCGCACCCCCCCATGCACCTGGCGGTGTGGGTTGGGTTGATGGGTGGGCAGGGGGGGCTTCGCCCCCCCCCGCCCCCCCCATGGACACGCCTTCGGCGTGCCCGTTTAGGAAATGTATTTCGCTTTAAGCGTGAGCGGGGGGGGCTTCGCCCCCCCTGCACCCCTCCCCGTGCCTTAATAACTTTTTGTTATCTCGTTTTTTCTTACATTATATTTTTCTCGTTAAGTACTGCTTTTACAGTAATAGCGTATAGAATATAAAAGTTGCGTTTTTAAGAGATATACAATTTTTATTTGAAACTTTTTGTTCTAAAATGTATATTTATTTAGATAATTAAAAAATATGCAAAAATTTTTTTTTAGATTTTTACCTAGAAAATGACCTTTGCGCCAATTTTCATTGACATATTCATAATTAGCATATCAAAATATAATAGTATACAAAATTTCAGAACGATCGGAGGTATGGGCTTTTCGGAACTACAGCCGATCTTTTTTATAATTGCTAAGCCTTTTTCATCATACAATCCGAAAATATCTTTTTCTCAATTTTTTGATACATTTTTTTACTTACATTTATAAACCCAAATACTCATATATAGAAAACAATTTTAGTAATCTATACTAATATATAAAATTATAATTACATATATTGATAAAAAAACCCGTTTTAATATACAATAATAAAATAATTAATTAACCTGTTCAATTATAATAACAATAATCTATATAACGCGTTTGTATATATTTGCGATCGCTGATGACAAATTGTGCCAACTAGCAGAGTTAATGACACTAATCAAAAAGGTTTTTCTAATAAAAACATTTGTTTTTTATTAATTATATTAGTATATGTGCTAATTATACGAATATGACAATATAGCATTCCACAATGTCACATTTTTTTAGAAATTGATATGTGTTAGTTTTAGTAAAAAGTGACAATTAAACCCGGTTTCTTTCTTAAATGTGTTTCTTTCATAAATAGACGATATTTACGTTCTTTTTAGCTTGTGTGGTAGACATATTTTCACTGTCATAGAATAAAAGAGTTGCTGACTTCAAACCGATTCAATACTTTATTACCATTAATGTATGCGGACTTTTCCTGCTATTTCTATTAATAAATTTACTTAGGGTTGTGTGGGGTGATGTGCAACATGGGGTGATGTGCAACGTTTCCGATTCCTGGTCTGCATGTCGACATTTGACAGAACCGCATACTGCCATCTGTTTGTGTTGACAGTACCTTGTTTTAGATAAATAACTCGCGAGATAGCACGCACCCTGGTTTGCTGTACGAAAAGCGAGTTAAATTTCTCGAGCTGAATGTAATTTTTGCTTTTCACATTCATAGTGATTTCGTGAATTGGTTTTAGTCATCTTATAGGTAAATATTTTTATATTGTTAGTTTTTCAAGTACTTCTGATAATCCAAAGCGATTTTGTGATTTTCTTACATTGTGTTGGTGTCACGCCAGTCCGCGCAAAATAGCGTGTTTGGGGTGATGTGCAACATGATGTGAAATGTGTCGACATGCAAGGTCGCAACTATTTTACTTGTGACAACTGCGATTCAGATGATGAAAAATAAAGTTTTTTGCGTTTTTCCTTTCATTATATTAATTTTTGAGCGATAAATAAATAAGAAATCAAATAAAAAATGATTTTTTTTTTTCAGGTCGATTACAACACAGTGAAATTTTTTGTTCACCAGATTTCGATTAATTTGTATTTAAGAAGCCCAAATTTAACATTTAAGTCGATTGATGTCGATATTCATGCATTTTTTACCTTAATTTTACCTGTGTTGCACATCACCCCAAGAAAATTTGAAAATGCTAAAACAGACGTTTTTGAAAACTCGAAAAATTTTTAGGAAAAATTTAAAATTTTGAAAATCTAATCACGCAGAATTTTAGTATTTTCCTTCCTCTACATTATACAGCCATGATATATTCAAGAATTTGATTTTTGGATATGTTTTCCGAGCAACGAGTGAAAGTGTTGCACATCACCCCACATAACCCTACTTGTGTTTTAATCAGGGAGTAAGATATAAGGAGACCGATCTCTCCATACTTGGCTACCCGCAAAAACCTGGCCTGATTTTGGGCAAAAGTTGAGTGTTAATGTTACCACTCGCAGCGCTTGTGTTCCATCATCGGTGGGTCACATGACGATCCGTTTCAACGTTCAATGGACAATGCAAAAATAATAAAAAAAACAATGCAAAAATTATCCTTTTAATTATTTTCTAATTCTTTTTCTTATTATTTGTCTTGTACATACGAACAGAGATTATACAAAAGAAAAAAAAACATAGTATGGACATATATGGACATATTTTATATAATATATTATATAATTTTATATATTTAGATATGTTTTTATATAAAAATTTTTTTAGTGCGTCGAAACGTTTACGTCTCATTCCTCGTTCTCTGCCATCAGCCATAAGAAGACCGATCTCCAGGTTTACGTAATGTTCGTATAATTCGTATAATTTATTGAAAGTGAAAAGTGTTGAATTTTGAAATGTCTTATTTTGTGCCGAGGATAAATATTTATTGTATGTAAAGTGTACAAAATATAGAACTATCAGAGAATTATTACATGATTCCCATACAGCACAAAATATTTTTTAAATATTTTTAAAATATTTTTTAGGACGATTAAAATAATTTAAAATAATTTACAAAAATATTTTTAAAAGATTGCAAATAAATATATTCAATAATATTTGTAAAATCTTTTAGAAATATTGTTTTAAAAAATAAAATATGTTCATAATAATTTTAAAAATGCTTTAAAAATGACATAAATATGAGTCATTTAAAGGTATGTATATGCCGTTATGCTTTTGTGAATTAAGAATTTTAGAAAAAAAAAAAAATACATTTATTATGTATGTATATGTCGTGCATACAGCCCGCGCGGTCACCCCCATCCGAGTCAGTACCGCACCTAACGTCGCTTGACATTGATGAGCGGCGGACGACGGTCCGTCCGTTCATCGATGTCAAGCGACGTTAGGTGCGGTACTGACTCGGATGGGGGTGACCGCGCGGGCTGTATGCACGACATATACATACATAATAAATGTATTTTTTTTTTTCTAAAATTCTTAATTCACAAAAGCATAACGGCATATACATACCTTTAAATGACGATCCTTTGATTCTGACGCTTCCTTGTTACTTATACTTCTATATAACATATCTTTATAGTGTTCAAAAATCGTGTAATGATAATAACCGGTAAATATTAAAAATAATAACGCAATTACAATTAATGTACAATAATTATTAATATGAAATTCGTATATTTAACATAATATAATATTAATATAATAACTTTAACAACATGCATGATAACGCCTAAAGACGCTACCTGACAAAATAAAGAATTTATTTAATGAATTGAATCAAAGTTGAAAAATAATTAGGAATTAAATTTAAAGAAACATAAATCTAAAAAAAATATATTCTTTATGTATGTGTGTGCATATATATTCACGGAGTAAGTTATAGTACTATATTTTCAATTATTTTTATAATATTTCTGCAATGTTGTTCTAAATATTTCAACGAAATGTTGCAATTGTCTTTACAACATTACATTGCAACTTGTAACGTTCCTGCAATGTCTTGCAAGCTTCTATGCTGTATGGGTCTGTTTTAATTAAGAAAAACTCAAAAAATGAAAATAAAATTGTCGTGTACCAAATTTGGTCTTAAAATGACGTCTAATTCATGTCCTTTTCATGACGTCATACTTTCATATCCACAATAGGACGCCAAGTACACGTCATATAAAGGATGACATATGACGTCGTGAACGAAATATGACCTTAAATTGACGTCAATAAGACCATGTGTGCTACCTGGGATGGATAATTAACATTTTTTGCAGCAGAAGATTTTGCTACTATTGCTAAATTATAGCTCTCGCTGCAAAAAAATGTTATAGTTTAATCCGACAGAACTTGGAAGCTGTACCGATTCGTCCCAGCGAAAGCCACACGCCGCGAGAGAACTTAGAAAATTTTTGCTCGGGCGGCGCCGGAGGTAATGACCGCGGCGCGAAAGCAACACGCCGCGAGGACTTTAAAATAATATTTTTTAAATATTTTGGAACAAGATAATAAAACAATATACAATATAGATTTAATTTAATATTTTAAAAATATATTTCAAATATTTAAGAAAATATTATCTGGATGGTAAGAAAAACATTTTAAAAAATATTTTTAAAAAATTCTTAAAATATTCTTAAAAATGTTACCACAAAAGGTTTTTAAACTATTTTAAAATATTCCTAAAACCATTTTAAAATGTTTCTCGCAATATTTTTATAAAAATATTTAGAAATATTTTTTGAAAACATTTTGTGCTGTATGGGTTATTATTATACCACAGCACAGTATTTCGTAGTTTCGATTAATGATGTTATTTACAAATCTATTTTTGTTCTATTAAACATAGCCATAATAATTTATTAAAATTCACAATTATAACTCACTTTTTAACTCACTTTTCTTATACTTCAATGTAGTAAAATTCCAACCTTACGGATCGCGTAATTTTGTTCAGCCGCCTGTCACCAGCAGCGAGGGTACCGTTTTTGGAACACCAGCGCCACCAACTTTCGCCCAAAAATTGACCCACTTTTATAGTACGGAGATCGGTCTCCTTATATCTTACTCCCTGGTTTTAATATATTTATCTCTTTGTTATTAGATTGAATTATATTTTTTCAGTGTTGCTTTTGGAAATTTTAAAAAATTGTAAAAAATGAGGCTAACAATATGTAAAGAATCTTGATCTTTGAAACTAAATAATATATGCTAATAATATGATGTGTTATGAATTTTTTACTGTTATTTTCGTACTTTATTATGTAGGAATTGGTTTAAAAAATTCTACTTTTTTCATGTTATAAAAAAAAGTTTAACTTTGTTAGCTAAAGTGTAATGAAACGTAAGATAAAATAGATTTAGAGTTGCAAAACGGAAAGAAATATAATCGCGCGCGTGTAACACGCACAGTTCGAAAGGATGGCGATAGAAGAATTCGGTGACAGTATCTCGATTTACCCCGGAGACGTTTTCTCGCCCGGCACAATCACGTGAGAAGAGAGGGTTGGACGAGCGAGGGGGACGTGCGACACCGCGTCACAGAGGACCCGAATCTCCAGTTTCCCTCGATTCCCGAAGCCTTCTCGAAATAATCCTCGCGGACGACACGTCAGGCGACGGTTACGCACGCGTGTGCGTAAGGCGAGGATGAGGCCGGGGGGGATCGGTGAGACTTACATATGACAAATTCAACGCGCTCCTTTCCGCCGCCGTGCCGTGCCTTCCTTCCTTGCTGACACTTATGGCCCAGGGCCACACACACCGGGTATTATTATTTTCATTCCTTCCCGCATGTCTGTCTGTCTGCCCGTCCGTCTGTCCGTCCGTCTGCCCGCACATCCGTTCTTCCTTTCCGCGTTTGTCTCCTCTGTCTGGCCCGTGCGCCTTCTCCCGCACCGCGGAAATCTCTTTTCGGATGCTTTCGAGGGCTCCCCCTGAAGCGAGCCTCTTCCCTCCCCCCCTCCCCCCACACACGCGAGACGGGGCTCTTAGTTTTTTGCGCGCGACACGTGACAGAAAGTCCTCGAGGCCGCCTTTGTTGCTGGGGACGTTACCCCTTCTGTGCCGCGTCCTACGAGATTCTTGTCGACGAGCTTTGCGAGGATGAAAAGTGGAACACTTACGTTGTAATTATACGCCGTGACGTGCAGCGTGACGATATGTTGAGAAATTGGTGAAGAAGATTCTAATTAGAGTTAAAGTAATTAATTAAATTCTTTATGTCATACGGAGTTTGTACAGAACTATAAAGCTTTCTGTACAAAATTGTCAACTTAAACTAAATGACAATTTTGTACATGGTATATATTATAATTATTATTACAAATGACTGTTACAATTACAATGATCAATATTGAAGAATATTTATCGGTATAATTAGTTCGTGCGATTAAATGCTAAATAAGATTTAAACCCAATTTGATGATAATTACCCGAGTATCCTTCGCGCTACCGAGATATAAAAATTGTGTTGAAAGGAAGGAAATCGTCATGCCTCGTGTTTTGAATGCGCAGTACCTTACGGTCTTAAATCATATTACCCGCGTGCCCTTTTTACCCCTTCTCGCGTTATCTCCCGCGGGCTCGGGCTCGTTCTTATTTTATTTGTTTCGCTTATCCACCGCCGTTCTTGAGGCTCGCCGAGATTTCGCGGCAATTTACTTTATGCGCGTTACGTCGTTTTCCGCCCTCTCGCTTCACCGTGGCGTACCTACCCCCCCTAGCCATCTCTTCCCAAAGACTCACCCTCGCGATGTTCTTATGGAGCTCGACAGCGTCCGACACATACACACGGGCACGCGTTTGTGCGTCGCGTTTGTACGTGTAGGCCGTATAACGACGTGTTCGTTTCTATCGCCAAGGCGGCCCCGAGTGTTCTCTTCTACACTTATTTCGCGCTAATTCACCCCTCAAGACCGCTTACGCCTCCTACCACCATCCACCGAACAGGTTAGCTTTTTTTTTTCTCACGTGCCGCGAAGCAGTTCTCGTTAAGCGGTTAAGGGTGAACTCGGTAAAGAGGGGCTGTAAATTCATTGACTGGCGAAAATACCCCTCGGAATTCCCAGAAGCGTCTTTCGAGCAATTCCAGTGCTAGGCTTATTCGGGATCACGCCTAAATCGCGTAGAAATAAGACTGAGGTCTCGACGCCTCCGTGAAATGTTTAACTAAATGTTTACAGATACATTAACGTATGTAATTATTTGTGATTATCGCCCATCAATAAAATACAAACTATTAACAATGATATATAAAGAGAAAATATTTTTACAAGATTGTTTATCTTTATATAAATTTTTTTTGGCAATATTTATGTGTTTAATTTCTTAAGAAATAATTAAGAGTAATTATATGTTATAAATAACGATATATCGGGGAAATTTAGAATGAAATTATTAAATATTTATTACTCATAGTATTTAAAATAAAATAATTATGCCTACGATAATATTTCTCATTCAACAGAAATTTCGATCTCTGTACTTGGTAATTATTACTGCACGATAAATCATTCCGGCAACAATCTCAACCTCCTGAAAGAAAGAAAGCATTATCCGCGCTGAGATTTGCTATCCTTGGAGTATGAAAATATTTTTGCTGACAATAATGGTTTATAGATGCGCGAGTGAATGCGCGTAGGCGTTCTCGTGTCGCAAAAACAACACGCGCGGGCGACGCGACGATGAAAATTCGTTCAGAAAATCGCGCTCGGACGCGCGCTGGTGAATGATCAACGCGACGCGACGCGACGTCGAGGATCACTCCCTCTCGAAATACGACCGCGTATATAATTATCAAACAAAATCTACAAACCCGAGGAGAGAGAGAGAGAGTCGAGGGTCGCGGTTGGGCATTACAAACGCATTTACATTTGGTACTTGACAAGAGCCAACAAAGGGGCCCTGGGCTGCCGGAATGTTCACCGTAAATAAGCATTACGATATAATTTTCTGTCACAACAATGGCCGCCGGTGTTACAAAAGGTTTAGCCACGAGGCGGCCGTCGGGTACTACTGCGGACAATGAGAACGGCCGCGTTACGCCGTAAATTGATTTGCGAAAGCGTTCCTGGAAAAAGCCCTCCGCGGAGAGAGAGCTGGGCCCACCACCGCCGCCGCCGCCGTACGTGCCGCCAGGTTTGGGGAGAAGGGGTGGTGATGCGAGGGGTGGCGCGAGCTTTTGAGCTTATACCGCAAAAATTACGTCGCGGCAGGGATTGTATTTATGTTACATAATTACGCCACACGCGCGCGCGACCGGTCGGATAGAGAGCACGGGAAGGGTTGGTGGGTGGCTGCGACGCGCGAGGGAGATGAAGAAGAAAGAAAAAAAAAGCGGCTGGCCGAGGAAAAGTTTTTCGGCGGCTGGTCGGCGGCCCGACCGAGGCGAGGCGGGCGAGCAACGCCATCCGGCTAATGAATAGAAATAATTCTCGCGCAATTGTGCTTTTCGGTAGTTTTCAATTAACAGCCGCTCCTGCCGCGCCGAGCTGCGCGGAGCCGCGCTACGCCGAGCCGAACCGAGCCGAGCCGAGCCGAGCCAACCACCGCCGAAATACAGGCGCCGAACGGCGCGACGACACGGCACTGTGCACTGCTTTAAGTTTTTATGCCGCGCGAACGCGCCCCGCGGCTCGTAATTATAATTTTCTGTCAGGTGGAGGGTTAACGCGCGCGCGTATACGCGCGGACGCGGAGATCGTTTTCTTTTTTTCCATCTCTCCTTCTCTCTCTCTTCTCGCATTTTCACCCGAACCCTTTGTTCTCTTTTGGGGGGGAGGGGGTGCAACGGAAATATGCTCCGATTTCTGAATACGCGCGCATTTTCCTGCAATGAATCGGTGGTTCTCTGTGTTCCGCAGACTCACGAAAGTATATTACCACTTTCTCGTCTGGATTTTGGAAATTTTACTCGTATGCACTTAATTTCGTTCAGAGCATTAACTTGGGCTGAAAAATGTATATCAGGGTGATAAAACTATGATTGTACGTGCACTTGATACGATATTTAATCCTAACTTACAACATATATATTATATAAATAAAAATAATATAATATACACGGAGAGAATTTTCTCTTAAAATTTACCCTGAAATCATATGGTAGTTGTGGGACAACATGTACCACCAAGAATTTTATGCGAGCTATTCTGATTAATATCTACCATAATAAAAAATATTAATATCAATTACATTATAATATAAAATATGTTTGATTATCTGCTTGGTAATTTTTATCACGTTGTTTGTAAAATGTCTTTGTATATTTTAAAAATTCCTTGGTTGTCAAGTTGTCCCAAGTTTGTAGTGAATTTAAGGGTAAAATATAACAAAAAATTCTCTCCGTGTAATAAAACTAAAAATGTAGAACATATCATTTTAATCGCATGATTGGAAGATAAATGTCATTTGTATCATAAAATTCACTCTGAAAATTGTTAATCATGAAAAGATCAGGCGCTGCGGTTACGCCCGCAATGCCTCAACTTCAACCTGGTGTTGTAACCAGTCTAAATCCGTGTATATCTCGTAGTCGCCGAAATCTCTTCGCGACTGTCGGCCACGCAGAATCCCACAAAATAAATCGCGTCTTTCGTCCGCGTGATCCCCGGTAATATTTGTCTTTCATCGGGCCATTTTACAAGATTCCCCTATCTATTCGACTTTCTAGGCAAGAAAGATGAAATCGGAGGCGGCCGTAGGCGCGCGCTCGGACACGCACTCACATCGCGTGACAGGGTTTGAAAAGGGGGTGATTCCCTGACTCTCGTCGGCCGGGATTGGTAAGATGGTAGGAGGATATGGAGCGGGGCTCCCGTGGGATAAAACGGGTTATCGGATGCGAAACTCGCTGCGTGGAAATGTAAAGGCACCCTGACAAATCGGTTTCTATTACCGGGCAGCGGCGGGTCGTCTTTTTATATATTGATAGCATTATTTCGCACAGCTACATCCACCGTATTCACTCCATGTCTTCTTCAATAGGGCCCGATAGGCTCTCTTAGTGTTTTATGAGAAAAATTCTGCGGAAATGCACCGTATGCTTCAATTTGACAGTTTGCTGACTTATATGAGAAGAGTGAAAAAATACGAATATGAGCTTTTACTCTCCAAATCTTTTTTTAATCTACTAATTTAACGAATTGTAATTAATAAACTAGAATACCGATTATCCGGATTTTTAATTAACTACATAATCGTAACAAAAAAATAGAAGCTTAGTCATTCACACTTTATACGTGTATTTCGATAATGTTAACAATAATTAAATCTATTCAGACTTCTTTTATTTTTTGTCTTGTCATAAGTAAATTTGCATAATTGACGTTTTCTGCTCAAGTTATGACGAAATTCTCCTTGGATTTTCTTGACGCTGACATTATCTTTTACATCAGACATGTGTTACATATGCCATAACGATGCGAAATTTTGCCTTTTACAATTAAGATTGTTCGTTACTTTTATTGCAGTTAATAGAACGATTGACCACGGAATTCCCAGCGCATCTCTGCCCTCTGATACAATATAATCGGTGCGTAATCATCCCATTGTTTGCCGAGAAATTAAATGGACAGTACATTCGCGTTGCTGGAGTGGCTCGCAAACGATTGTCACAATGTCCGATAATAGCATTTATTACTGCTATTCGCATTTTTGTTTAACCAGACGTTGATCATAGGCAGCCAGGTTATATCTTGATCGTTTGAAATGCGCTCCCGTGCAATCGATTAATCCGTTACCGTCGAAATCAATTTTATTACGACTTCTAATTTGCAATCGATCGCGATGGATTTTAGAATTCGGGAGGTTAATTCTCATTTAACAACTTGGACAATTGTAATGTCGAAAGATAATAAAATAATATAAAATATGTATGTCATGGAAGTAGTGACAGATTAATAAATATAATTTTATATCATAAATTGTTAAAATATTAAATGTTAAATATATGCATTACGATTTCATTCCATATTCACGAAACTTACTCAACAACGTCTTATTAGTCCGTCTTCTCATTTTAATTCGTCTTCAATATATATATCGAGGAGCAGCAAATAACTAATATAATATCTTTCGCCAATGGTATTGGAACGGGATGTATTTCGTATTATACAATGTATTACACAATGCATATCGCGAAATAAATGGCTAATATTTTTCTATGTTTCGAGCAACGTGGATTCCCTTATTAACAGAAGGGAAAATATATTAAAATAAGATGAGAAAAAAAAAGTACATTGCGATTACTGAAATAAATACGTATACGTAAGGAAGTCAATTATAGATAGCGACCGAGGTCGGCGCGGGAATTGTTATGTAATATCTACCATTCCGCCAAGCTGGTTTTTTCACAGTTGTGTAAAATATTTATTTATAATTAGTACAAAGGAGAACAAGTGCGCGAATTATTTTCAGTCGCCTGATCGTGCCGCGCGTGCAGGCTACAAAAGTGAATAAATAATGTAAAAATGTTAATTGTCGTCAGCACTTGGTGTCACTGCGAGAACACAAAGGACAAAGGTATAATGATATATCGGCGATATATATTATTATCAGTTTCAGGAAAACGCAAATTTCCCGGAGGCGGGAAAGCGGCTCCCAGCCGCTCTGCGCGCTTTTAAAAATAAATTCGAACGAAAGAAATATCAATTAACACGCTCAATAACGCAAGCAATATCCCGAGCGTTCATCCGAAACCACCCTCTATGCGGTTACTACGCGAGCAGGCAGGAACGCGCTGCACCCATTCATATACAAGAGGATAAAGCAGCCCCCACTCGGCCCCAACAGCAAATAATTAGTATCTTAGTAATATCGGGAATGCGTTTAATGTTAGCAACTAACTTGGCTACTTGATTAAATAGAGCGATTGATGAAACTATTTGGCCGTACATCGAATTAAAGTGTAACTAGTTCTAATCGCATAAATTAAATGCGAAATTATATATTATTCTTACATAACAAGTGTCTTTAAAAGCACAAAAAAAGATAAATAAGATATATAAAATAAATATTGCTAAAAACACATCTCGATATGTGTCATCATTAAATATGTACCTACTTGCTCTGAACTTCGATTATGTACATGTAAAAAAAACATGCTCATGTAAAAAAAACGAACCTTCACACTTTGATTCTAAACCATATAACTCCAAACAATATGGTATGCTCGCGTAAATAATTAAATTTCACTTGCAGAAATATTTTTCTCAGTGTTATTATTTAGCAATTTTTTAGCGCGCGATGGAAAACAATTAAATAGAATGATATATAAAATATTCCGGGGATGTACTTATACAATGAAGCGAATGTTTTTCATGCATAATTTTTGTATTTTGTTTATATTCTTCCTATATGTATATTTCACAGAATTTCCTCCGAATATCCCAAATGTTTTTTATTTAAATTATGTGCGAGGCGGTTCGAGGAAGACGGGAGAAAGGGAAAGAGAGAGAGCATAAGAACGACTCGCGCGCGTGGCAGAGAAATTAATTGGCAGAAACATCTTTTGTGGAGAAAAACTATCAGTACATCTGCTTTTCTAGAACACACAATCAGACATTCCCCTTTATTCGCGAGCCAAGCAGGCAAAAGTATACACCGCACAACGTATAACAGGCTAACTTCCGGCCGCAACATCCGCCTACGCGTTATATCCGCATCGATAACGTAGACAATTACAATTTCAGTTACGTTTTAATTAGCTAGAATGCTAATGTGCTGCGTGAGCAAGTAGTCAACGAACACCGCGTTGATCCAGAAACGAGTCAAAATACTTTCGTAGCGCCTCGTATACTGACATCCTATACAGATATGCGTCAAAACAAGTGACGAAAAAATAAAGCTTCGTTTTAGTTTCATTCATATTATTAATCTCCAGTCTCGGATATTATTTCGAGAAGTACAGATTGTGCATATATAGGTATCTCACACGAGAATTTTAATTTTTTATAGCCAACATTGTATATAAAAGAGTAAATGGTTCTATTAGACTAGAAGAAAGTAATTTTATACAAATAATTTTCTTGATAAAAATAAAATATTGTTGTCAATGATATACAAGCTAAAATTAATAAATTTATTTAGAAAAATATGATTATCTTCCTATCGATGGTTTTACAATTTACATCGGTTTACGCAATTTAAAATATCTTTAAACAAATTCACGATTTTGTTTGCAAAATAATACCCGTCGTCGATTCGATGCGAAAACGATAATTCCAAAGATCTCGGTGGGAGAAGGATCCTTCGGAAAACGACGACGTAAAATACGCGGCGCGGATAGGGAGAGAGGGTTGAAAGGAGCAGCACGTGGGATCCGAGGGTGCCGTTTTCCCTCCCTTTCGCTTTAGGGGGAACGAACGAGACATCGATAATCGTGTTTGTTGTACGACTGCCGATACGAAACTTCAGGAATGCCGCTCAGCCCAAGAAACAAGGGAGGTTTACGACTTAAGAAGTATTATGTCATCCGAATATTCGCGCGCGCGGCATCCTCCTTACCCTCAACTCGCCCAAATCGTGACTCCTTATATGCAACGGGGGAGGGTTGTACGACGCCGAAATTTTGACAACGCTCGCCCGTCAACACCCATAACGTTTTAGGGTCGTCGCATATGAAGGGTGATCTCTGATCGGGAGTTTACCAAGACTGGGAGAACTTCGGGTCGCGTCGCGCCGCGCCGCGCCGCGCGACAAAAGTTTTAATATTTGTTGTTTAAATATTCAGAAGGAGTCGCGACGTCGATCTAAAACTGACAACAGAGCTCCATTGGTTCTCTTTTAGATGTCCAAATCGATGCGTTTTAACTATCCAATGGCTCGAATTTCGTTTTTCTGCAAGATTCATAATCCCGAAAACTGGGATTTGATCATAAAATGAGAATTTCCATTAATATACGGTTCAGAATATATCAAAATGAAACTTTAGTTTTGTTTTCACGAAACTCTATCTACCTGTTCTACATTATTTATTGCCATACTTAAATTGAATTAGTACAATCTACTTTTACGTAAATCTTCGTGTAATCGATCCGCAGTTTCGTTAATATCTTATTATGATTAAAAGGTTATGCGTCGTCTAAAATCATTAAATTTTAAATATATATGCTCAATAAGGAAGCAAGTAATAAAAGTTTTCGCATTCTACATAAGCTGCGAAAGCTTTTACGTATTAGATGCACATCAACTACGAAAAGTACTCTCACTCACATCAACAAGCCACGTCACTGTGTCTCAGAAGCCAGGGAAGTATACACCACTGACCTGAAATAAAAATTAAATAATAAATTAAACATGTACAGAGAAATTAATTGCCGTTAATTAATATTTTAATTGTTATACATAAAATATTATTTTTTCTTGTACAATTTTTATTATTTTTTTTAAATATTTTTATTACATACATAATCGTTCGATGTATTCTCTATATTAAAATAATCTAAAGACATAACCAAAAATCCATAGAGAAGTCGTAAAAAATCACGTATATACCTTCTCAGAATTCTCAAGATTATAAATTAACGTGAATCGAGACATATATTTGGAATAAATAAAATATTGAAAGAATACAACACGTCCCTAACCTTCCACGTCTTTCACAATGCGCGTGACGACAAGCCAGCCCGCAATATTCATTCCGCGCAGGCAGCGAGAAGAACAATACTCCGCGTTTGAGACTATCAATCCCATTCGAAGCCATTACAACGCATTCTTCGACTCGGCCGCGGCGGTGCCGTTAATTAACAAACTCGAAAAGTACCGCGGCAGAAAGTCTCGTTCGTCTCGGAACGTCGCTCGGCGAAAGAGTGGTACGGGTCCATCACGCATCGGGCAGGGGTGACGGCGAGCGTAGGACGGAAGCGCGCGCGTATAAAGGGTCGGTGTCTGGCCAGACGGGCAGAAATGAAGCAGCAAGGGTTTTGTTTGTCCGGCTGTCCACCCCTTTCCTTCCTCCATTCAGGCCCTACCGCCCTCCTCCCGCCAGCCTCCCCCGCGCATAACCGTGGCTCTCCGCTCTCTGCGAGAGCCCCGTGGCACCCTTCAGCCCCCTTCTTCATCACCTCCTCCCACGTAGTCTCCATCTCTCCCGGCAACCCCTCCTTATACCCATCCACCTCCCCCGGCCATGTAACAATGCACGTGTGTACACTGTGTTTGCTCACATCCTCCCGCATATATCTTTGCGAGCTATAATATTGATTACTTCGGGCGAATTTCAGGCCGAGCGACGCGAGCTGAGACCGTTTCTCCGACTCGAACCGCCACGCCGCGCCGCGCCGCGCGCCGTGCCGACAACCCCTACGCGAGCCACCCCCGCGCGGCGCGCACAGCCTTCAAGTCAATCTCTCGTTGTCGACGCCGCCGACCACTTCCCCACCCTCCCAAACCTCTAGCGTTCGACGTCGCAATGCAGCTTTTCCTACGGCGATTTGGCCTCGATCTCAGTTTGTTGCTGCATCTTAAAACAACGGTAATATATTCAGAATGTCTTCAGAACGTCTCATTTCTGTCGCAAAAGTAATCGATATTTTATCTGTTGAATAGTTTGAACAGAACAGGTTTGATCAAATTTTTGAAATAAAGAAAAAAGATAAGGATAATGATTTGGTATCTCTCGCGAGTTGTATAAAAGTTTAAAAATATTCCTACACCTAAAATATTGGAATTATTAATGTACGATTACTGTTTCGTTATACCTTTTTATATTATTATTTATCATTGTGTTTTTAATTTTATGCTTATTTAACATAAATCACAATTTATCTCGAAAATTTCTTAATTCAAATTCTTTATACCAAATTCAATGAATTTTATGTGTTTTCTAAAGATAATATATCCATTGTTTTAAAAAGCCGAAAGAATTTCGTTGCATTGACATAATCAGCGCAAATATAACGTCAATGTAATAATTTTCACAAATATATGGCGCGACATTATAAAAAATTGTAATATCTTTGCCACACGGCATTTACAAAATCTTCTCGTCACACAATATATAAAATTAAATACTGCAGTAAAAACTCATATAATTAAAAAAGACATAATTAGTTTCTCTCTCGATATTTTTCCTCCCATCATACGGACCCCCTTAAGCGGCCAATAAAAATCGCGAGTCTCCTACCACACACACAGGGCTCCGACCGACCTTTCAAATGCAACGCGTATTAAAAGCGCGAGCGGTGCGTATGAAAAAGTATAAACGAAAAGCGCAACAATACCAAAAAAGCGTTATAACTATTGCGCGTAATGCTGGGACTTTGAAAGAGCCCCATCATTCCGTTCCGGCAAATACCGCGCGACTTAAATTGCGTCACGGTCCTTCCCCGAGCTATCCCGTGAACATTTAATTCCATTCGCGAACCACCCCCTCGTCCCTCCCGCGCACCACCCCGCGCCCCGTCGGCCCTTCCTGTGTCTCCCGGTGCTTGCACCATCAGCACCAAGTCCGTATGTCGCGAATCGAAGTACAAAGAAGCAATAGTAGAAATAAGATAATTGCTATTACAATCGCAATTTCATCCAGGACGACGGAACCTTGGTGGTAAAGGGAGGCGCGGCGGGGAAGTGGAGCGCGAGTGCGGAACGCGAGGGTAGGGGGCGGAGAAGGACGACTGCCGCAGAGAGCTGAACTACAAAGTACGTTAATGTCGTGCTCACACCCCCGTGCACCCCCAGCGCCATTCCGATGCCGCAGACAGTTTGTTGTCGAAGCTTCGGGGATTACACAAATGAGGTTGTTCAGCGGGAGAAATGTACATTCCGCTACAAAGCCGGTCCGCCGCGCGCGCGGCCGTGTGCCACGCACGGAATTAAAAACCGGGGTGGAAGAGCGAAGGTGAAAAGTGCCGCGATCGCTCCGCGGCCCCCGCGCCCACGCCCGCGCCCCCGCCCGCGCCGCGGACAATATTTTCTTTGCTGAAAGCCGGCGCGCCGTAGAATGGATTTTCATCGGCGCGGCGTTTGAGCCCTTCAAGAACGGAATTCGTTTTTATCGGATACGCGCGCTGGCTCTCTTTCTTTCTTTCTCTCTCTCTCTCTCTCTCTCTCTCTCGGATCGGAATATCGTCACAACGACCGGTGTAGTTTTTAAAAATAGCATCCTTCGACCTCGATCGTCGCCGTCAGCAGCTTCAACGTATTGCAGACGCGTTGACGCGCGTCACTAAATCTCTACGATATCGGGATACTCCGGCGAATCGGTCGCGTCCTGTTGCATCGCGTCGGCTTTGAAATGTCTCGCAGAAAAAGCGCGGTTTCTCTTCATCGTGGCATTTTTTTTTATTGATTAGTAATATTGATGCGCATAAATTATCATTAATCTCTTCGGGACCGGAAGCCTAATATTAGGCGCTGGAGTGGCACCGTCTCTTTCGTAGTTCAACCCACTGACAAGGACAAAAATGTTCTAGCATTAAAACTAAAAAGGTCGTCCAAAAAAGGGGCCGATCCTGTAGAGGTTAATACGGTCCGTTAAATTTGTCTTATCTGATTTAGTATGTATAATCGTTCTTAGAAAATTAATTAATGTTACATTAAAATTGGATAAAACATGGTTTTAAAGAATCTTATAATTCAGATTTGTAGTAATATTTTATTAAAAGAGGATACTTTAAAAATGCATTAGAAATCTATAAAGAATTATAATAAATAATTTCGAAAAAAGTCTACATTTATTCTTGCTGTTGCAACTTTGTCAAATTTTCCTGTACTGTGTAAATGACTATTTTTAGCAATATTTTATTCTATGTGCAACTGACTGCCATTACTGAAAAGTCAATTAAGATACATTCTTTCAAGAACAAGATACAATCATGTAAAAATACGCGTTACATTAATAAACTAATAATACGTTTACAAAAAAAATCCGCGCTTACAAACATTAGACGCAAGTATGAACACTTTCAAAGCAAACTCTTGAGAGCTTAACGTTTTCTGTCTCGCCTAATCTATCGCAAATAATAGTGAATATTCTCCACAAAGTTCGTCCGTGCTTCAGGAAGGAACAGGACGGCAGCCGAGCGCGATAGTGACGTCGGCGGAAACTAGTTAGGTCGGAGGCCGGCGCAGTCCGAAGGGGTTGTAACGGAGGCGGCTCTCGTGCCAGCGCACCATAGGGACCGGGGGATAGTAATTGTATACGTACTGGGAGAATGGCAAGGTAAACAAAACTATGTAAGATTGCCCCATTAATATACATATCTCTCGGTTCAGCCGGGCCAACCGTGAGAGAGCCAACCAGTCTCTGAGCCGCGCCGATGGGGTGTGGGTAGTCTTGGCCTCAGACTTTGGGGTTAGGCCCGCTCGAGAGCAAGTAGGGTACACAATGGATATTGAGACCATAATTTACGGCTGATTGTTAGCCCCCGCGATCTATGGATTCCTGCGTCCCGCCGCGCACCACCGGGCGCCTTCTAACAACTCCTCGCTTCCATGTCGAATTTGTATTAGGCTCGTAATAAGTACGAGGTTACGTGTGCACCGAGTGGAAGCGGAAGCATTAGAGGAATCCCGCGGGAGCGATCGGTATGGGTATATGAAAGACGCCGCGGGATCGTAACGCCTGTCATCCCGCGAATTTTCTATATTAACCCTATCGTTGTGGGCGAAAAATACACGGAAAACTATGTTCGAGTATAATAATATCATGCGTCCCCTTGACGCGATTCAATAAAACATTAAGACCGACATACATATTCTTCCTGGACTTGAAGAGAGATAAGTTATAGTTAGTATTATAAACTTCTAACTAAATGCTCTATAATTCGATGCGCGTTAAATAATCTCGCGTTGTGTATTGTATCGCTTTTGCAAATTCTAAACAAATAATCATTACATCGTGTACGCTTAAATGCAATAAATAGTACTAAATCTAATATTAGTAAAATCAGGCAGTGTGTCTTCGAAATTATTCGTATCAAACGAGTCGTAAGCGGTAATTGGCCGGAGTTCGAGGAGGAGCGTTTCTCCGCGCGAGGTCAGTTACTCTCCGCTTACTCAACTGGCTTCGCAAGAACGACGGTTATAAATTAATTACGAGGGTCAAATTCACAACTGGATGCCGTTACACGGGAGGCTGGATTTGGAGGGGGCGAATGTCTTACTAGTTTCACTGGTAGCGCGAAGGGTAGCTCGAGGGACCGTGTAAGGAGGAGACGATGTTTGGTCTTCCTTACAAGGGGCCGACCAGAGCCTGCCGACCAACCTGCCTGCCACTTACCGAAGGATAATAACGTAGTAATCCCGCCATGAGACACGGATGAAGTCCTTAATAACCCCATAAACTCAAGATATATCTTGCATATCAATATACCAGAGCAAGCATGCCGCTACAATACATACATCCGCGCTACAATGCATTACCTCTCTCTCGTTAATTAAACAAACGATTCACGTCAAATTCTCTCACAATCGAAAGATATCGCGGCAACGTTAAAAGCGTTATTTAAGCCATTAATTATAGGTTAAGTGGTAAATGCTTTCGTCAATATTCCATTCGGAAATTAATCACGAAATGGATAATTAGGCAAATTTTTAATATTTCTCCTTTATGCACGTATGTAAAACGGACGGAGGGGGGGGGGGGCTTGACGTTTGATATTTTGTTACAAGTACCTATCAAGTTAACAAACCGTTGCCATATAGATCTGTAATTTAGTTATGAAATTCATCGAATAAATATGCATAGAAATAAATATGGCTCGGCGCATAAATTTTATACGCGTCGGGCTGTTAAAAACCCCCCCGGGATGATCAAAATCTGTTTTCAGCGCATCTACAATATCGAGGACAACGAGAGCGCGATCGATAATTAATAAGTCGATTGTCGGCACGAGGCGGTATTTCATATCTGAGGGGCGAGCGCGCGTTACATTTTTCCGCATTCTCTCGCGAAACGAAACTATCGGGGAAAAATGATACGGCGATTCCGGGGAAAAATCGCAGCCCGCGGCGCGCGCGCCGCGCCGCGCCGCTTGTCAATTTTGCACCTTTCAATTCGATTTGGAAAGTATCGCGGGGGAAATAGTATCGAAATATCGTTTATACGTCTCTCTAAATCAGGCACTTCGTATCGGGGCTTGTTGAGGTCGGTTGCATTCCTATCGCGCTATGCAACGTAACATGAATTTGCAGGAATTCACGATATAATCACAAATTAATTACGACGGCTTTATTGAAGTTCGCGGCGATTTTTGAAAATTTCCGGAAATTACGGAAGGCCGATCTGAAATTGGAATTCGCGATGCGCATGCTGCCCGCTGCAAATTTGTGTAAGTAACGCGATATGTAGTTCATTTAACGTAAAGTGCAAATCCATCTGAAAAAGAGGCCCGCTCGCGAAACATCGTTCGCTTCCGAATTTGTTACATAACCTGAATAATTCTAAAAAAAAAGTAAACGGAAGACAAATGAGGTGAATTTAAATAAGAAATCCAATCAAGCAACCAAAGATAATAAAAGCAGGGAAGAAAATGAGATATAAAAGTCGCACGAGTAAGATTTATCAAAGTTATGTCTACCGCATAAACAGTTGGTTTGTGAAATAAAGCGCAAGGTGGATTATTTCAGGTCTCGAAAACATCTCCGCGAGATGCGCGGCCTATTGCGGCGATCGACGGGCTTTCCCTCAAGGACAATTTTCACGTCTGTCAAGAACGGCGCGGGCGCGGCGGCAAAAAGTGAGGACGATCGACTGCTACAGCCGAGGGCTGCTGTAGCAAGCTGTTTTCCCGACCGATGGCGGACAGATGACGGTGGGAGCCGGAGAGGAGCTTAACAAATGGTCATTCGGTCGTTGCCACGAAACGCACCTACTTGAGATGCGGAGGATCTATGGCCCCCATTTCTCACCGGGCGCTTTGCGGCCGGAACAATACCCTAAGCGGGGCCGCGCGTAAGAACTGTTGGGACACCCGAGAAGGACTCCCTGAGCAGGTTGATCACCGTCACGTGGCTTCCGGGGAATCTTACCGAAATACTACGGCGAAACACAAGAGAGGACTTGGTGAAGCAATGTAGTGTAATAACGAAGAAAATCTACGCCCTAGGGAAACCGTATAGCTCATTGTTTTATATACTGAATGAGATGAATGCGTACTGATCTTTTAATAAATGACTATTATATTTAAATATTATGTCTCGTGGAGACAGGTATTTTTTTTTTAATAGCTGAATGAATATAGAGTTACAGGCTGAAAACATGATTTCTTGAGACAATACTAGCTGTCATAACCGCGACGAGCAATTCTGTTAGATTTCTCAATTTATTTGATTATTCCTTTTTTCCTTTTCTTGGTTATATATATATTATGGACCAAATAAAGCAAGAGTGATGTTGCTAGAGAAACGATGAGAGCTTAGTATGGAAGTGGATTTATAGACACTCGGTTATGCGGCGCAAGCTGTCAAACGATCATCCCCCGACAGTTTGGGGTTTACTGGGACATCGGGCGTAAACTGCCCTCGGGGACCTTGTTAGTTCAATTCGCCCTGAACGCCCTGAACGCCCCCCTTTCCCTCCCGCCACCGAAAAAATTCCGCGGCCCTTTCCATCACTGCCCTCCCCCCGTCTTTCCTCCGCCACCTAGCAGCAGCGAGACGAGAACGGTGCGCGTTTACATTACCACTTATTATGTTGTTCCGGAAAAGAGGATTATTGCGATATGCCCGCCGTCGAAAAACAGCGCAAAATGCTTCCGGCTATTGCGAGCTCGCGTTTAAATCGTTGAACCTTTGTGTATACAACGTATGGTGTTTATTGTTTAACATTTCGCGCGCGTTGAAGAAGGTGCCGCGTTACGCGCGCCCGCTTGTTGGCGCTAAAGTTTTCCCACTGCTTCTTCTTTCGTAAAGCCAGTAAGAAGAAACGTAAAAATAGATCGCATATGGAATAAGTCAAATGCAAACTCCTAACTAGGAAAAATTGAAGAAACGAATTGAATATCTCGTTACGTGTTTCTTAAACATATAAAAGCTAGCATTGAACATTAGGCAAATGATTAAACATAACAGAGATTTATTTTTACAATTGCTTTATATCATACTTTATTATCTATTATAATTATATGTTATAAGTTATGATTATTATAAACGGATGATACATCTATTCAGCTTGAAAAGATCTAGTCTTACATTAAATAAAAATTAGTTTTCGTCTTTCGATTAATCTAGTTTTGATTATCGAATATGATCGTAGAAATTACACATTCGTTCGGCGATAAATATTTCAGATAAATAAAAAATGCCCGCTATTGCTGCACATCTCATTTTTTTTTTTTTTTTTTAATATATTTGAGTTGGGATAAACAAATATTTATTTACTGCGACTAAATTTTCGAATAGATTCACATCCGGGGCCAAAGCATTTTCGCTTCGATGTATATTATAAACGAGTAAATATTGGCGCTGGGAATAAGCCCCGAAAAAAGTATAATCTCTGTAACGATAAAATTGAGGGAAAAATTTCCCAATTTTTCCGGTAAAATATAACTTCCGCGTAACTCCCTTTTATATGTGATACAGTCACATAACACGGCAGGGCAGGAGCGACATTGCCATCAGCGTAAACTCGCTTTTGTAAATAAAGATATTTATTCGGATTTATTAAGAAATATTTAATGACGCTCGTGCACGTTTTTATCAAACTTTTATTATAATGCATGTTGTTTATTATAAAATTTACTTAAATAAAATGTTGTTTACCGTTATATAATTTCATTTATTAATGAAAATGATTTTAATAAATATGATATGTGGATGCAATTTTAATGTCTGCCGTACAGTTACTTGCATTGACATTACTTCTTATTTTTTATACTCATATTATTCGACATATTTTTTTGTTATATTTACTGTTATATTTTGTAAAAATATAATGTATATTTTACAAAAAATATTATGAATATTTTTATTAATTGCGCGCGTATTTTACGCACATGGATTATTATTTCGCGTCAATAATGTGATTTCTTAAAAACATAGCGGCCGTTTAAATAATATCTTATTATACCTACATCTATTATATGTCTAATGAAATTTATGAAGAAAATAATACTCCGCGTAAATACTTGAAGCGTACAGAGAAGATCAAACCTATTTGGCTAACACGATTGGCGCGTACGTTTGTAACATGCCCGATCAAAGTGGGCAGCGGTAACAGTAGAAATCAGCCTTTGAAAGCACTCGCTGATGTTCGACAGGCGAGCGCGAAGGGGGGAGGAGGGGGAGGGCTTGGAAAACGGGAGAGGATAAAGAGAGTGACAATGAGGGGTGGTGGTGGACGATCGAACGAAACCGCCGGTCAGAGTATTGTCAAGGTATTGTTCTGCCCCGCTTCCGAAATAATCGTCAAGCCGACCTAATGGGGCATGAAGTCCCGATATCAAAATAACTCATCCGTGTCCGGCACGTGGTCAAACGCGTCGGACGCTTTCCTCGCCCCTCCGTCCTTTTCCGCCGCCAGAAAGCCTCGGGCGTTAAAAATAGCAGCGTGAAAAACTCCTTTCTGCGTCTATTGTCCGACCGCCGAGATAGAACCCCCCGCGGAAAAATCTTCGCTCCCGAGTGATAGCACGCGAAATCAGGCTGTCGCTCGCCGAGTTTTCATATTCTCAGCTTCCGCATGGAAACGCTCTATGTTTTTCAATATCGCTTTCGGACATTTATAACGTTATAAATTAATATAAACAGAAAAATATAAATTATTATAATCGACACTTTTGCTGCTTTAGAAATATTTTAAAAAATAATCATATATAGTGTAATAAGATTTTAAAAAGTCATAGAAGTACGATATTATCGTTTTTGCTAAAAGGTAAACCACTTCATATTGTCATATTGCCATCAAATCAATTGTTGTCCTTAACATAAATTTATTTCCAAAATATTATATAATTACTAATAAAACTATCTTCTTTGAATATAAGTCTTAGATAAAAGTAATATCATTATTTCCTTCGTTCTCTCTCTCTCCCTCTCTCTCTCTCCTCTCTCTCTCTCTCTCTCTCTCTCTCTCTCTCTCTCTCTCTCTCTCTCTCTCTCTCTCTCTCTCTCTCTCTTCAAGGTACTCAATAATACAACAAAATTAGTTGTACTTTCGAATGCCTGTGCAACCAACCTTTCCTAGAAGGATATTATATATAAACTGTTTCCTTAATACAGCTGCTAGCAGTTTCTTCAATTTCCCGGAATACACGGCAGAAATGCTGAAAAATTGATCATGCCATACATGCTCAAGACCATATACACATCTTTAACGAATGCAGGGTGTATAGGCCGAAAGTAGTTACGACGCATCAAATACAAAGTTACATTTCTAAAGTTGTGCTCGAGCAACTCCGCTAAATTGCCGCGATGTGTCCTTCCGCGCGTACGTAGATCGCGTTTAGCGAGGCTTCGTCGTACTTTTCAACACACAATGCGCAACTCACGTTACGATGCGTCTAAATTATTGATTACGGAATAACCCAGAATAAGCCATCTCTAAATTCGTAATCGCTCGTTATTCCAATACCGTCGTGCACCGCGGCATAAAAGAGAGACAACTATGTAATGCCGCGCGAGTGTACCGCTCGAGAACCCTAACGTCGGAACGTTAAAAAACCGGCCATAGAATAATATCGAAAAATTACTCCCTTTTCCTCATGTAATTCGATTAATACGTCAGAAATTCCTCATGTCAGAAGTCAACGTACTCGGTAAATGCCCGTATATCGGGCACGCATGTTTAATGTGGATCAAGTAGGAAATATCATATGTAGATGTGTATGCCGACGTAAGACGGATTGACGTTATAAATTGATGAACGTTAAATGCATCACCACCGTGAGGTGCAACAGTTTAATCGAATCCAATTTCTGCGTTCACGTCCGCATGAATTTCTTATATAAATTAGCGACGTAATCTTTTCACAATTTTAAAATTATATATGATACAAAAAATTAATTATACAATACTATGTCTCTCGAAATATTTATTTAGATTGTTATTAATTTATTCAATTATTTTCTTAATAAAATATAATAATAAAATATTCGCGAAATATCGCTGACATATTTCAGCCAAGCGTGATAAATAATAAGACTACCGCGTGCCTGGCGATCGAAACGTAGATACAAATGAAATGTGGCGGCGGCGCAGGTCGTACGAAAATTTGACTACAAATATAATTGCAGCGTTGCGAGCTGCATGCGAAATCGAAGCCCGTTATCGAAAGCCTTTCCCGAGCGGCGCGGCGCGGGGCGCGCGCGATCGATCGCGAACGGCCTCGAAATCACGCTTACGTAATCGGGTATCGAAAAGTCGAAATTACCCTAAATAGCAACAGTGTTGGTGGCGCGTATCGGACGAGCCGGAGGATATCCACCGATGCCGATGACGGTAAGGGTGGTGGTGCGACGAGAGGCGACGCGGCTCCGGAGGTGGCTCCCTGCACCCTCGCAAGCCGGCAACTCGAAAGTAGGAACCGCGACTATGGGCGAAGCTAAGTCTGTCCGTGTAATGGGGCATCGGCACGCGATTTCTCTGGCCTTTTCCCCCTGACCCCTTCACGCTGCACCCCTCGCGATTCTAACTTTCAACTTCGCTTCACAGCTCCCCCGGGCCCCGCTGGCCCACCCCATCGGTGCACCTCATTCCCCCTCCTCCCCCGCGTGGCAGGGTGTTGCGCTGTGACTTATCGGCTCTAATTATTCGCCGGCAAGAAAGCAGGCACAGCCCCGACGATCAGACCTGCCACCCTCGTAAAGTAGCTTTTCTCCGACGCATCGCGCACACCTTCCTACAGCTGTTACGTGCTATTTATTCGCGGCTCTGATACTCGTGTGCGTGATCGTGTTGTATATACTGTTGTACAACGCCGCGAGCGGCCGCTGATCGTCCGAGAGTATACGCTTCTTGGAATGATTAAAGTCGCTTCGTCGTCAGCTACTTTATCCATCTATCATTGTTTGCCGGAGGAAATGTTTCAACCCATTTAACCCGACACTACGAATAACTCGTCGTTGCGAAACAGGTGTTGTCAGACCGGTATAATTTTTATTAGAGATGATAACCATCTCTAATAATGCACCTTAATGTAACTTAACATTTAAAGTATTTTTAAGGAAACGTAGCAACAAGTAACAGTAAAATGTGATAAAATTGCTCGCTATGCTGATAACGTCCAATTCAGGTACTACTGTATCGATTTAGTACTTTATTATTTCATTTCTGGCACATTACATGATCGTTTGCGGGATATTAAAAGCAACGAGTAGGTACGACTTTTCCATAAGCGATTTTGGAGCCGCAAATGGCCTGTTTCCGCAGTCTTATATTTAGCTCGCAACTTGATAGATGTTTACACGGGCCGGCAAAGACTTAATTCGTTCTGAAAGTTCGCGAGGGGTGGGAAAGTGTTTAGCTGAAAAAAACTGAAGCGCCGATGGCGTGATAAATTTCGGAGTCACGGAAAGGAATTCTAATTCTGGCCCCCGCCCGTACACATCTTGACCCGTTTCAAATATCGCGATCTCTTAAATGGTATAATATACGCGAAAACCGAAGATACAGATCAGCGAGAGAACTGGGTAAAATCGTTACGCTATACAACCGGTTTACCAAGCAGGTTCAATTCAACACACCGACACGTGGAATTAATAATGTAAGCACTAAGCTATATCAGTGCTCAATCCTTGCAGGCGAACTACCGACGTACAGTGCATATATAAGCACAGATACGCTCTACCGTGAATCTACAAACAGATGTTGACGGAATATCGACGATCAAATCGGAATTCCTAACGAAGAAGATGTAGCAACTTAAAGAAGCGCAAATCCCCGCATTATTAATTATTGACGTAATTAATTTGGATATTAAAGAAAGCTGCAAATAGATGACGTTAACAGAGGTCTGGATTTTACATTTGTACAGCTTTGATTTGCACAAGGTAACTTATATAATTTAGCTTATGTCTGGAGCAGCAAGATTCATTTAATATATGTTTAGGCGAATGACTTAAAGATTAATCCGTACGTTAAACGGCAAAAATAACATCTCACTGACGGATAAAAAACAAATCAAGGTGGAAAAAACTAAGTTTCGAATAAAATATGACACAACGAAAAATAGTCGCAACCTTAAAATCATGAATGTATTTACAGGACAGAGTCGAGCAAATAAATGGATTGGCTAGATTTTATAAAATGTATTATCTCATTAAAAGTGTAGTTATTAAATAAATACTTGTGGAAAAAAAACATTTTAAAGCACCTCAAAAATAAATCGTGCGTTTCATCAAAATTTTATCCAGACATTTTATTCGACTCGTCTATTCTATTTATATGTGTATAATAAATATAATTAGGGGAGACCGGGGCTAGACCGCTAACGGGGTAAATCCGCCAAATCAAATATCTCGGAACCTGTATATTGTGCGAACTCGCTATTAACATTGTAAACGCTGCTTATGGTACCCATGTGACCAACGGAGTTTCGGCAGGTTACCTGCCGTGTTATGATTTTTACGGAGGCAAACGTGTTTTCGTGGTGAAAAGTGAAATTTTCTGCGCGTGGAAATTTTGTAATATCTGCAATAATATTTGCTCTCCAAATCTCGAGGTACGTGATTATAAATGCATGCTGATTATAAAGAGTAATGCATGCTGAACACGAATCCAGTGTAGATATCTAATATTTCATGGGCGATCAAACCTAAAACTGATTTATCCCGGGGGGGTGGCGGTTCAACCCCGGCATTTTTGAGATTTCAATTTTTGCACCGTTGTCGTTTTTGCTCTATACCGGTTAAACAAAGCGACGTAGATAAAAATTTCCTGTATAAATTTTGTAGCTAAAGGTTCACTCTTTACAGTGGTATACCACATTTAACTACAATTATTTATTTTGTTGTTAAAAATCGGCACCGAAAAAAAACTAACGGTCTAGCCTCGGTCTCCCCTACTCTTATTTTTTTTGTCCATCAGTGATAATATATACAAAAATAATTGTGATTGTACTATTCTAGCTTCAGCCTGAGACTGCGTTTCGAGACTGATAGTAATCACCGCGTAATTCGCTAAACGAAAAATGCACACAAAATTAACGCAAAAAATATTATTACTACCATATATTGGCATATTTTCTATTTACTTATTTGTTATCATATAACGGTCATGTCTCACTCATTATAATTACAAAAAATAAATTGTATCCACTCATCGTGTACGAAAATCGTACGCGAAGCTGTAGTTTTCATTCGTTCCGTTTTTTCCAGAGATTATAGAAGGATTCCTACCGCGCGGAAATTATACGGCGCGCACGTGTGAGCGACGATCCAAAGATTTAGAGAGAGGACTGTCAAGGCGCACAGAACCTACCCTCTTTCTAAACATCCAACACACTTTGGTGTGATAATTTTTCAATTTGGCTTCATGCGTTATTGAAGTTTGCGTTGGTGGGAGCTCGCCGACAATGTCAGTGGCCTTTTTTGACGAGGAGGTCTGAGTGGCTGTCGCGCAAAACAATGCTAAACCCAGAGTAAACGACCCCCCCTAGCGAAGCACCTCATGTCTACCATCGCGTTCCAACCCTATCCGGGAATAAGAAGAGTCGTAGTGTAAGCAACGCACAACATGTTGTGTGCCATCATGTTTTTTACATCAGCCAGACGATACTCGAGTAGCGGGGTGAGAGAGGACGCCCGTGCCCGTCCGTGTTAATCGCCAGTGCATGCGCGCACGCACACGCGGGACTGTTGCGGAAGTTCGTTACAAGTTTCTCCTCGGCCGCTGCTATCCTCCTGCTTACTTATGATCCCCTGTGACTTCATGACGCCGACGAACCTTCACCGCGGTCAACTAATTCCTTCTTTTTATCCTGCGGATACCGCAGCATAACGTTCATTGACTAGCGGATCGAAGTGTTATATATTTTTCCGTTTTTATAATAAAAACTCTACGATTACATATTTAAAGCTGGATTAATAATCACAATATCCAAATTAGATGTGTAAGTGACGACGATTCTTAATTTAAAAATAGCGCGAGTTGGCTAAAAATTACTTTAGCACAAAATAAAACATATTATTTAAAATAAGAAAAGTTATATATATACAGTGGATTTTTATTTCATTGTTCCTCTTTATTATTCTTCTCTATTATTATCTTCCATAATGCGACGAATTTTAATCTTATCAGAAAATTGTAATTGTATTCTGCAAAATGTTACAGATGCTTTCTCTCTCACTCTCCTTCTCTCGAATTTCACAATAATTTTCACGTACAATTTTGACGACGCAGTAGTTTATAAAGCGACTGTATCAAAAATCCACCAATGATCATCCACATAGTTTGCCGCATTACGTCAACGTATACGACTCGTATACCGGCGTGGAGAGCGCATCACGATTGTTTGCAACTCGGCCGGCCTGTCGAGCTTACACTGTGTTTAATATACAACGATTGTATATATACACAGAATGGACGGAGAGTGGCGATATAGACGGAGATGAATGGGGTAAAGAGGCGGAGGGTTGACGTTGAATACGGAGGCAAAGGAGGACGGGGAGAGGGGGGGGGCGAAGTGGAAAGCTTACACGTACGAGAAGGGTGCGGAGAAAGGTTACGGGGACGCGAGAGAGGGTGGCAGGGCGGGTGGGCGCGCGAGGGCGGGAACCACCAGTCGTTTGTCGTCCGATAGATAAACAACGTCGTTATTGTAAATGCATTGGAACAACACGCTGCGGGGCTTCATTGGCGGCTTTTCTTCGCGATGCGCCCGTCCGTTGTTTACGAGATCGATAGTCCGATCGTTAGAAGATCGATTTTATCGTATCGCCTCTCGAGACGGGGAGAAACAATCGTTGTAACGCATCGGCGTTATACAGCTCGGCACGTATTCCTGTCTCTCTCCTTCCCTCCTCTCTCTCTCTCTCTTCCTTTTTTTTCTTTTATCTTTTTTCTTTTTCGGTATGCGAAGAATCGGCCGCTGTCCATCTCTCTCTCCGATCAGTCGTCCGACGTCGTTCATGCGCTCGCGCCCACCCTTTCACCCTCACTCATCCTCTCGCTTTCGACCCCGTTACACCCCCCCCCCTCTCTACTCTCGGGGATGATGGACTTGCACGGCGGACGACGTAGAACGGAGAATAACAAGGCAGGTCACGCGATACAGGCGCGGATGCAACGAAATTACACACCGATCTCTCTCCGTCTCTCGTGCAATCGTACGTACGCCCGTATGAAATATTTGTCCCGATATAATGTAATACTGATTCGCGAATATTTTCGCTGTTTTTTCCCATTTACTGTGGAGGAGGCCATGCGCGAGGCGAACGGTCTCCTATAGGACATCGATCTGTAAATCGCGCGCTCGGAGATCGGCGAGCGTCCGCACTGAGAAAAAAATGTTGTTAATTTGACTAAACTCGTTTAGTTGGTGTGATTTGTTTAATGTAAATATTAATATATTTAAATCAAATATACGTGAGTAATATCAAGAAATATTTTATTTTATTTTATATAATATTTGTTGAATTAACAAATGTTAGCTTGACAGCCCGTGACCGCTGCATTTAGTTGAATCAAATAATATTTCTTTGAATCTACGATTTTTTTTTCTCAGTGCGGCGAGCCGTTCTCCGAGGATTTTCCATCCTGGACGAGACACGCCACGGCTAGGATGTTTCAGGAAAATTTTGAAACACAGATACTCGCGCGCGTAATTCGTCGTCCCGGCACGACGGCGTAAGTCCCGGCGGGCTCGAGTGTGGCGAGCGAGCGAGCCGATATTTATCGGAGAGACGGGTACGCGATATATGTGCGCGCGCGGACTTTCATTTGACTGTAATAACATGTCGCGCGGGCACGAGACGGAGTGTTTGCAAGGGGGTAATTCGGGATGCAAATTAATGCGCGTAATGGCGATAATACGGACGGAGTTGCGCGCGCTTTTTCGCGACGGAAACGTTCCGATGAAACGTAACACGCCGCCGATAGGAGCTGGAAAAATCTGATCCCCGCGAGTTTCCTTGGCGCATTGCCGCGGCTACGGCCGAGTACATTTGCATACCTTATATTGAGATTTTTCGTATTGTTTGCGTGGATAATGATGGATCTTCGTTGTTGATTACACGCTAATGATTCTTGATTAAGCAGCCTGGTAACCGCGAGGTTTTCTCGAATGAAAAAACGATAAGGAAATTGTTGGGAAATACAGATTCCCGAGATAGCGCGGATATAATCGCGTTAAGCTATATTCGCGGGAAAATCTTTCTTAAAATAACGGTAAGCAAGCAAGGTCGGACGATATGATCAACGCCGTCGAACAATTGGAATAACGTAATAATTTTCAATGGCAACGACGAATCGGCAAACTCATTGAGTCAATTGAATCATAAATGGTGTACCGTTGAACGTATACGAACCGTAAATAACTTGTGTATAACCCGTTCGTTATTGCCTTAAATTTCTTGCTTACTGTTGCAACACCCCGGAACCTTGAAACTCATTTAAAGCTGTTCTTCTTTTTTTTTTCGGCGCGACGCGACGCGACGCGACGCAAGAAATCGCTTCGGCCGAGCCGAAGCGATGGTTTCCTCGATTTCTCAACCGCATTTAAGCGCTGCTATGACGGACTGTACGGTGACCATGAGAGCTCGACGCCCGCTGTTTGTTCCTCGCTTTATCTCGAACGTAAACATCGCTTGGAATATATAGGAGGTGGTGTTAGGAGGGACGGAGATGCACGTATGAACGAATACGTGCACCTCGCCGCGGCGAGGAGAAGGACGGCGGCGGCGGCGGCGGCGGCGGCGGCGGCGACGAAGACGACGACAACGACGGCGACAGCCGGGGCACGCAAGGACCTAGCCGGAGGAAAAAGGAGAAACAAAAATAGAAGGACGGACACACACGGTCGTGCAGGACGGACGGACACTGGATAAACAAGGGGCAATAGAGATAAACAGAGAATATTACGAGAAATATGCGCAAACATGAAACTCTCGTTCCTCCTCTCGCGCGCTCGCCTCCTCCTCGCTCCCGTCCCATACCGCGCGCCGTCCTCTTTCCGCTCGCTTTCGTTTGTTTGGCCGCGTGTTTGTCCCCGCCGCTCGTCCGCGCCGCTCATTTGCAACCTACTTTTTTAAGTACCCATTGCCCTCCCTCGCGTCGCTCTCCCCTCCCGACCGTCATCCCCATTGCTCGTACGCTCGCTCGCTCGCTCACGCGCTCCGTTGCATCGCTGCTTAATTTATCCCCCGCCAATGTTTCGTTAAGGATTTTCTCGCTCGCCCGAGAGATGGTTTGGTCCGGAAAGTTTTTGAAATGCATTCGGCACACTGCGGGGAAAATGGTCGAATATCTAAATGAGATTTGTTTCCCAAGTAACTCAACCTTCATTTCGAATGTGTGTGTGTGCTAGTATAAAGAGTCTCAAAACTTTATTTATTAAAATAAAGCCTTTTTTAAACGACGAAGGATTTCTTATTATTACTACAATATATTTTTTTCTCAGTTTAAAAAACATGTTACGTACACAATCTTGAAAGAACTACAATGTTGAACAGAGGAAAACTAATTCTCAACATTGAAAATTATTGTAATTTCACAAAACAGTACGTCATTCTCCTTAATATATTCCAAGTGTTTATCACGTAATGCATTTCATCTTGAATGTGTGCTAGTATAATAATCTCAAAACTTTATTTATTAAAATGAAATTTTTTTTAACGAGTTTCTATTCTTAATAGATTTCTTCTTATTATTATTATTCTTTCTTATTATTCTTTCTTAATCTAAAAAACATTCATATACATAATCTTGAAAGAACTACAATATTGAGGAAAATAAATTCTCAACATTGAAAATTATTGCAGTTTCACAAAAACAGTGTGTCATTCCTTAATATATTCCAAGTGTTTATCGCGTAATGCGTTTCACTCAACCTTTTATTTCGAATGTGTATGCTAGTACAATAGTCTCAAAACTTCATTTATTAAAATAAAGCTTGTTTTAAACGACGAGTTTCTATTCATAGATAGATTTCCTATATTATTACTATTTCTTTCTTAATTTAAAAAACATTCGTGTACGTAATCTTGAAAAACTACAATGTTAAACGTAGAAAAACCAATTCTCAACATTGAAAATTATTGTAGTTTCACAAAACAGTGTGTCATTCCTTAATATATTCCAAGTATTTATAGCGTAATGCATTTCAATTACAAAACCTAGCATATCTTTGAACAGAGAACTTGTACGTGTAGTTTTAGTCGGCGCGTGACTCATTGTGAATAGACATACTATTTAGAGATAATTTTTCTAAGGTTAAACTACCGTAATGCCTGCAAAATTAAGTTGCACAAAAAGTTGCAAACGTAACATTAATTTATCAAACATAAATACACACAATGTAATTTTCAACGATATAGCAGCATAAACGACTTTCATAATGTTTAAGAAAATTGACTCTGTGTAATGTTGTACGTAGACGACGTTTTCAGTCGATGACGTACTTCGCAAATTTACATACGCAAACAAGTTGCGCCAATACAAATAGGCAGAAGCAAATAGCAAAGCCGCACTAACGAAACTTTTATGAGCGAGCTAATTGTCAGAACGCTACACGTGACTGCGACTCAACGAATTTGCAACAAAGCATTATCGTTGAATTATAACGTCAAGAAACATATAATCTTATTATGCGTAGACATTCATTAATTATATTTTACATGAAACGAGTTTAGCATAAGACACAAATTAGATAACATCTTAATGGTTTTTGCAAAAATATATATCCTCTTTCTCCCTTTCAAAAACAATAAATAAATGCATTATACAGAACAATTGTTATATTAAAATATTGTTTTTAACTGTAACAGGTATCGTTTTTCGAGACATTTTCATAAAACGATTATTAATTTCAACTTGTTTAATTCTTTTAATTAATAGCATTTCGTATCATGTTTCTCATTATTGTAGGATTGAAATTTGCATAGAATATTAAATTTTACTGCATTCTACAATTTACTTATTTTTTCAAAAATTTATCCTGATTCAAAGGTTATATTCACCTGATTATGTTATTAAATAAATTGCGTGATGCGAGGAGAAATTCATTTAACATCGGAAAAAAAATAAATATTAAAGCAGCATCATATTTCTTTCGTAATAGAACAACATCGTTCTGATCAAATTCACATAATACGTACGTCACTTCGCTACGAGTACCTCATAATTTTGCGTGCACGGCCAAGGTAGTAGTAAAATTAGGTCAATAACGAGACGTAGAAGAACTGCCGCTGAGAACGGAAGATTAATACGCAGAATCTTTCTTCAATTAGTAAACGCTTACTCACTCACCCGCCCCCGCGTTCGTCAGCCAATGCTGATTTTATTACAGCGCCGTTTATTCCGGCGAATTTAAAAGATACAAACACCATTTGTCATAATGTCCGCGCGCGGCCGCTTATTTTTCTCAATTCTTTACGCCGCGCCGGTTGAGTGATCGATTAATCTTGTCGCGTCAATCTTCCGGTGTGTAAGCCCTTGCGAAGTGACTGCGCAATCGCCGCAGATCGGTAACAACACACCGGAAAGCCTATAATCGAGCGTTCACGCTCTTGCGTAATTGATCAAAGAACCGATCAAAGATCGTTAAAGCAACATGATGACAAATACATTGTTATACTGCGAATTACTCAGTATCTTTGCCAATGTTCCTCTCCTTTTGTCACGGCGATTTGTTATTTTTATAAATATGTGATATACATATAAATTTAATAACGTACCAAGCAAGAAGCGCTATAATCCTTTAGATGCTAAAAAACATTTATAATGGAACATTATTTAACGAGTGAAGAATAATTATCCGAATGTGCCTCTCGTATCACGATTGCATTTCAAATGTCGTTACAATAATAAATATTTACGCGCGCAAGAGCAATTCTATTTAATCATCGTGACTGACTGAAATCATCCCCACCGAGACACTCGCAATAACCTCAGACCAAAAAAAAAAAAAAAATATTGTGGCGCGCGTATCAATCGCCGGACGCTCGATTATCCGGGCACAGCCGAAGGTGTCCAAAAAATTCGCAGTGTCCATCCCGGCTCTCTCGGACTACCGATATAGGGACGAGACACGAAAGGGAATGAATGCAGACGGGACAGGTAAGGTATTTGACGGTCTATGGTGCCTGGGGTACGTCGAGGGCAGACTATATAATTTCCCTTGAGGGAGATCGGGATGGGCGATACGGGGGTGGGCCGGAGGGGCCAGCGAAAAAGAGGGACGGGGCGGCGGGGCGAAAGGGGGAGGGGCGGGAGAGGGGGGCGAGGGAGATCGGCGTGTTTTCCAGGTGGGGAGATGGTGCCGCGCTCATCCGCGAGCCCATCAACGCAACCATCCTCCGACAATCGATTATTATCTTTCCAATTTGCATAGCAACCGAGCTCTTGTTCAAATCTGCACCCCCTGTTTCGACCCCTTTGGCAACCCCTTGCAAATCCTGCCCCGGCCGCCAGCAGCGTGACTCCTCGTCAGGCACTCCGTATCGTTTCTGTTACGCTGTCGGCTTTTTTCCGTCCCGGGCATTCACGTTCAATCTCCTTGCTGGAGGATGAGTCGGGGAAGGGGATAACTTGAGGGTGCGCGCTCTTGAAATCGCGGAGGTGAGCTCTTGCCCCGTTTCGCACGCTCTGGATGCTCATTTTTTTCTCCGCCGCCGTGATTCCGAATTTTAATCTAACCTCTTGTAACGAGCAAAGATTTTTCATTAGAACGCCGGAGGAGTACATTTGTCGGATGAAATATATTAATATTCGCAACAATATGGAGATATGACATCAGCACGTATAAATGTACGTTCGTAAATGAAGACAAATGATTCGACGTATCAAACGTCACATTCACAGACGGTTAAATAAAACTGTGCATTTAAAGCAAAACAGACTTTCGCCTTGGATATAAATAAATTTACTCTATACCAATGCGAATCAATCCGTGAAATGTGACATTTTATACATCGAGCTTTCCTTTAAAATTTGCATTATTGATTCTCAAGCTCGTGCATTGTGACACATGGCACATTTCTTTTCCTCTGATTTCTTATTCCTTCATTGTCAATCGAACTTATCCGATATTTAACGCCATGCAATTACGCTGACTTAGATATTTACGGTGTTACTCATACGATCGCACGTTTCTTAAACTTCAAATTCGTAACATGTGTCTTACGACGGCGACGTGCACCAGGTATAACGAATATTTACTTTTTGACATTTATTCGATTGCGTTTCAATCACATGGCGTTAGGTTTTAAAAGCGTTATAATACATCATTGATCATTTATCCATTTTTATGAAGCTACAATAAATAACAGGATAAATAATCAAACATAAAAGAAATGGAAATTACGAAAATGTAAGTTGTAAAAAATTCCGGAAGTCTAACACGAATATTCTGGGTACTGCGTCCCCTTCAATGTTGCAAAATGTTTAATATGAAATAGAAGAAAATGGAAAACACATTTTTCCAACGAAGAAATCAAAACTTATATCTCTCATTAGTTGTCCCGACAATCGACATATCAATTATATAAATTTGCAACGCCCCTCCTGGATTCCATCAACGTTTATTCGGCGTCCTATACCCAACGTTAAATTACATTTCCCGTTTATTCGGGAATTCGCGGACTGTATTCCCACATTAAATAATACGATATCGAAAGCTCTGCCACGCAATCGAATATGTCGACTGCGATTCGGGCGCCTGGCCGGGTCAAAAATACGCGTGGCCAGATACCAGCCCTAATAGACTTTCCGTGTCGGCGATAAGATTAAAAATGAAAACGACGCGTATTTCTGTCAGTCGGCCACCCGGTCGATTTCGTTCGACAACCGCGCGGAATCACTGGTGACGCCGTCATTATTGACAGCTACCTGCATCAAGAAATTCATTAAAGAGCCGCTGATAATCGACTAAAAGTCATCGATCGCCCGACATATGTGATACGCGAATCTCGTTCAATCTATAATCATGTTCGTGAGGATTGAATTTAGCACGTTGAGAGATTAGCTTATATGGAAATATACTCTGCATAAAATAACAATTTCCGTACCAATTCGTGAGAAATAAATTACAATAATCCAATTCTTGTATTAAATTTTTATATACCTTTTATATCATATTATATATTTTTATTTATATTAATGAATAAGCTATCGAACACGAGACACCGTTTTCTTAACAACCGCATTGACTTCTCAACTGCCTTTCTTTCGACGGTTTGGAGAATGGACGAGGCACGTCGTCGGGTGGTCCAGAGGGTTGGGACCCCTCCTTTATAAAATCTTTGACGCGTCGCCGAGCGAGGCAGCGCCACGACAGTCATTAATAACTTTTAGGTGGCAGATTTTGCGCGTATTAATCCACACACACATACACATAAACACACACACACACACACACACACCATATTATACCGCGAGGCTATGCAAGGGCCATCCCCCTTTCGGTGCCATCGCTTGTTGGTTCCCGCTTTGCACCCCCTGCAGAGGAGGGCAACCGAATAGCTGAGTCGACGTCTCCTTAATGAAAAATCCGAATCCGGAGCGCGCCTTTTCTTTCGCCCATCGCGCTCGACAAATTCTCGCCGCGACGCGGCGCCGGCGCCGATCCAACGGAGAGTCCCTTAATGTTAATGACCGGCCAGATTGCATTAAAAAAAGTCAGAAATTTTATTTATGTATACCTGTACGCCAGTCTTGCAAAACAATAAAATTTAAATAAATTTTCTAACATAAAAAATAACGTCTAATAAAATAAAATAATATATCTTTTTATAAATATAAAATGTAATAAATTGTATTATATTACTTTCTCTATGATAGCGTTTGCAAAACCGATTCAATTATTTCTCAACAGTTTCTTTCTAAAATAGAGGATTAATAATCTATATTGATGTAATAAAAGTATTTTGAACTCTTATTATATTGTAATATCTAATATTGTAAATCAAAATTTTAAAATAAAATTAAAGCAAATCTATAGTTATATTATTGCTAAAATGCAATTAATGCATTTTCATTTAATATCTAATTAATTTTTATTGTTAATACAATATAATAATTTTATAAAATATTAGTATATATTTTATAAAATATAGATAGAGGAAAGTGCCCTATTATGAGATAGGATCCTAATATGAGATGGCGGGGTTTTTTCATGATGGGATCAACAGATAGGGCCTATATAGGGCCTTTTAGCTTAACATATCTCATATTAGGATTCTGTCTCATAATAGGGCACTTTCCTCTAATAATTTTAAAAATATTATTTTAATAATTCTATATTTTGTTATTTTCTAAATCGCTTAAAATTTCAATGAGACAGTGAGAAAAACCAATGTGGCTTCTCGTATTAACAGGCAATACTTCAAACCCTTCTTCCGTCGCAAGATTCGGAGTTCATCGACTCCGTCACATTTCTCCCTTCATCGCGCTGACAATAAGACACCGGGTGACATCCATATCCACTACGAAGCTACGAAGCTACGGAAACCACCCCCCGACTTTTCTCATTTCTGTTTGCTGGGACGACCAAGCGGCCGTAATGTGCTCGCGTGGCAAATTAACAAACGCCCGAGGAATAAACCGACTCTGTTCCTCTTTCGCCATCAGCCCTCTTCGCCTCTTCCGTGGTATACACGTGCCTTTCGCTCCCTTCCTCTTTCGCACACATTCTTTCTCCTTCTCACTCTTTTTCTCTTCCACATTGTATCAAGGAGGTATATTGTCACTCTTGAAGGTGTATTCTCTCTCTCTGAGCAAATTTCATGTACAATTAGAAGGCTTTTGTAGAAGCTAAACTGCTAATAGTCCCCGAAAAGGGGCTCGCGCCCTTCCGCCACCCACGTCTCGCCTCTTCGCCACCGTGCACCTCATTTCGCGTGACAGTCGTTCTCCCCATCGCTATCCTTCTTCGCCGCGCCGCACCTCCCCCCGCGCGCGCGTGTACCACGGGTTCTTCAACCCTTCTAGGAACTCGCGTTAACCCATCCTCTCAACTCATGTCATCTCGTAGGACGTACCCGCCAATTCACTTCTACGAGTCGAGGCGACCTTCTCGCTCCGGATCAAGATGAGAGAATTCGGCGATAAAACGGGAGCGGCGCCACGAGATTTATCGCGGATTATAAAGTAGGATTGTTTTCATTAAACACGTTCCTCTTTCCCTCGCGACAACCCTTTTTGGCGCGTGTATCTTATTGGCTCTCACCGAGGAGCAGAAACATATGTTTCCATCTTGACGCTATACGTAAAATCTCATGGTAATAAATTCCGCGAATTTTGATAACTATTTAATCGAGTACGCGGTACTCAGAATATCGCAAATATCGTGTCACGATTGGCGGATTTCTTAGCAAAAATTAAATTGCGATATGTAATCGCGTTATTAGGTTAAACCGCCGTTTTTATTTTCTTCGTTCTTTTTTTTCAAAAAATGTAAAAATAATTATACAAGTATAAATTACTATAAATGTAAGAATATAAGTGCATAATAGCGGACTCATGGTCGATATTGCATACATATTGCATGTATGTATGTTGCTTTGTTATATATTTTCTGCAGTGTTTAACTTGCTGTCCTCCTAAATTAATTTCATATTAGACGAAAGTGTCGTGACTGAAGTTATAGAAGTTGCAATGCACTTGTTGACGGCCACTTAATCGAGTGTGGCGCGTGGAGACCGCTTTGCCAGCGCGATAAAGAGCATGCGGTTGCACGCGGATTATGCTAATTGAAATCTAAGGTCTCGTACTTGCGTCGTAAATATCTCACTTCTAATTATGTATTTAGATGCTCTAACAGGGACTGGATTGAGAAGGTTACGACTAAGAAAGTTTAACTGTCTTGCACGTTGTATTACAAATAAATTACGATGTAATTCCTATACTAAAAGTATTCGTGTAATACATTTATCTATCCCGACCTATCCTTAAGGAGTTCTAATCCTTATTATTTTCTTAAATTACTCTACGTAATGCATCTATCTTTGCGTGAAAGTAAACTGTGAACACGAAAAAAAAAATTTATGAGAAAGAGGACGGCGCTAACGACGCTCCACCTTTTACGTGGATTCTGGAAGGAAAAGTGGAAGACGACCTACGAAGAAAGGACTCTTTGTTATGTCTCCTTTTTTAATTCGGGGCGGTTTCCGGCACAGCGCAGATATACGGCCAACGGCATTTTTTTACTCCCGAGAGAGGCTATTATCACGCGTGACTCCTAGTCTTAGTATTGTGGAGAATCAAATATAGATGACAGTTACGCAACGCAATATACTCCTGACTCGCCTCTTCCTCTAAAATATCAGCATTTAACTTGTTAGAGAAAAATTATATAAAAGCCTCTCTCTCTCTCTCTCTCTCTCTCTCTCTCTCTCTCTCTCTCTCTCTCTCTCTCTCTCGCGTATATAAAAAATAAGCACTGCCTTACAATCTACTTTAATAACAATCTTGAAACATTAAACTAACTGTTGGCCAATTTTAATTAAATCAGAATAAATTTGCAAAACTGGGAAATTTTCTTTTAAAAACAACACTTGATTTCATTTGAATAATTATATTCAAATAATTTTCGTAGTCTTCGAAATAATTTCATCCGCGGTAAAAAATAAAAGTGAGTGAGTACTCTATCTTGTTATCATACAATAAATCTATAATATTTGCTTCTTTCCTGTATAAATTATCCAAGCACGTAAATGTCTGTGTAAATGATAGAGACAGATGCGAAATATTTCAGGCACAAGGCACAATTAATCAGGTGAGAATAATATCTTGCAGCTATACACGCAGCTATGATACACGTGCCAATTAAGGCATGCCAAGCGGAGTGTGTAGAAGTCACATTCGCGTCGCTGGACGCGGCAAAGACGTAGCGAGCTAGAGTAGGAGGTAAAGAGAGGACGTGACGATAACTGGGCTAATGTGCAATAATGAACACGGTTGCTTATCAAATGGCCCTGACGGTTCTCTTCCTGCTGCCTGTGTAACTTACAACCGCGTCTTTCATGAACCGCGAAACGCGATTGTAACGCGAGTAATAATGGGCGGCAACATATATCCGACCGTTTCGCGATGTTTCGCAATTCGCGTGAAACGAGAAGTGCTCGACGATGCGATGTTAAAGTTCATCCGTTAGTTTGGCATTTTTATAAATTTAAGATATTCATAATATACTAATCTATGTTACTTTATAAAGAAAACGAAAATCAAATCTATTTATATCTCTCATTGATACTAAATTCAATACTTTTGTAATGATCGTAAAATAGATTCTCCATTTAAAATGTATGTTAAAATAATGAGATAAAAAATGAGATAATGATAAGTATCTCTGTCTAATTTAAGATTATCCTACGTTATACATAAAATTTTAGACAGTTAAATCTATTTCATGGCGAATTAAAGCGACAGCTGAATTTTCAATACCCTATTGAAATATTTGTTACTATAAATACTCTTGGTTTATTTTCGAAAATAATAAAATAAAGACAAAACTTAAAAAAGTAAACTACTATACATTAGCTTTTTTCTTTCTACTATTCTTAATCTCAAGTACAAAATTGTTATTATTATTTAAAACGCGATTCTCGTATGTATCAATACATAAAATTATAATAAAAATGTTTTTTTATTTGAAATTAAAGTAAAATACAAAATTTATGTCATAACTTTGCAGAACAATTCTATTATAATATAACTTCTATTTCCCAATATTTCTTTATACATGCATATACATATACATATGGAGGGGTTAAAGCCATAGTGGTGTAAGTCACTTTTTTTAACCTATCGAGTTAAGTTCATAGATGCAGTCTACACATGCAGATATGTTGAAAAAATAAGAAAAAAAAGTGGTCAAAAAAATTGACTTACACCACTATGGCTTTAACCCCTCCATATATATATATATATATTCTTTTTTTCCTCAAAATTGATATATATTATTAATTTTTTAAACACAATATCTCACATGTCTTTATATAATTTAATTTAAAGATTTTAAAATAAAAGCTATGTAGAGTAACAAAATAATATATTATTCAATTGCCACTTAAAGAAAATTCTTTAGTCCAGTTATACAGTGTGCGATCACTCGCGAGATTATTAACTTAACATTCATTTAATCTTGTTCTTCGTGTTCTCCAACATTGGAACCAGTAATCTTTAAATAAACAATCAACATTTGCAAATCAGACAATCGGAAAAAAAGTCAGATTCTCATCGGGAGACGAAACTTTTTAGAATCGATCAGTCGCTCGTGTTGCATCTTGAAAAATAAGCGTCACATCAATTATCGGTAGCCGCACGACCGACGTATTTTCGCGCGTAAGAGTGTACACCTTGACATGTAGCATGTACGGGGGATATATAGTATGCATATGGAGCTCCTCTCGTGCTAAGAATAGGCAACATACAGACGGTCAGATATAGCTAGGACTTTGCGCCTATAAGCGAGCAGGTCATTGGCATTAGGGGTTGGAAGGGTGTGCATTTGCGCGATGCGCGCATTCGTACGCGATCCAGTCCTCAGTGCCGATCTCCTTTCGATCGAGCGGCTGCATCGCTCAGTGTCAAAGTTCAAACTCGGAGTGCAATTTAGGTTGCACTCCGCGCTATAAGGATTCATTAGATTAATCAATGGTTTTTAACTTTCTTCTCCATATGGGAACAGAGAAAGGGGGAGGGAGGGAGACACAAGTGCGATTAATCAATTCATACGCAAATTAAATAACGATTCGATCACTTCCTCTTTGATTGATTAATTTGCCGGACGTCAATTAAATCGAATAATGGCGCAATATCATTTAATGTTTTTAAATAATTTGGTATATAAGATAATGGAGCGATAAGAAAATTGCCATTTTTATTTTTTCACAATTTAATTCTGGTTCAGTGAAGTTTTTCCGGCAACGCAAAATATTCTAACGATTTTGTGAAAGATATATATACCTTCTCTTATTCTATACGCCATATACTCGATACTCGTCAACGTCGGTACTTCATACCCTTTTAATGACCAACCTGCCTATTATAGAATACAGTTAATATTCTATTTTCTAAGTTTTCAATCGCGAGGCATACGAGAGGCGCACACAGCTTATACCCATCCACGTTGAAACAACCGCCCCCTCGATTAAAAACGACGCGGTGCACTTTCGCGAAGTGACGCCGCGCTGACTTCGATCGGATCGCTGATTTCAATTTAATGGCCCGTCACTCCGACTCTTTGCCCGTTAATTTTTCCGATATTGGTGATCGGCACGCGTGCGCGCGGTCCTGAGTTTGTTCTTTCTGTTTTCCGTTACGCGTGCCCGCGTTGCTGCGTCGAGCCTCGAGCCGCGTCGTGCCGCGCCGCGCCGCGCCGCGCCGCGCCACCATTCATGCATCCCCACGAAACTTTCGTCTGTTTATATCCACATAAATTCTCACACCAGCCGCGCGATACTCCCCCTCCTCCGTTCCGTTATATATCGACTCATCGATCCACTTTATCAGCCTCTTCCTAACCGCGATATTTCCCACGACCAATCACCTGGGAACTTTCGCTGCCAGGCTCCCGCAGCGCTTTTTTTTATTTCGCTACCGCATCGCTTCCGCCCGCCGCGGAATCGGAGAGAGAGAGAGAGCGAAATGCAGACCGCGCCACAGGCAGCGTTACACTATAATCAGGGTGATACAATCGGCGGCATCGGCTAACATCGGCATCGCCATGCATAAGATAGCCGGTATTTATAGTCGCTTACGTCCCATGCGGACTTGGTTATTACCCGGATGAACTATTTATCTCTGTTGCGCTCCGGACAGATACGATCGTTGTTTGTATAACCGAATATAATCTAATATTATTTATTAAATTATTTCGCGCTGTGGCAGGTATTACATTTTACATTTAACTATTTATAAACGCTGTTTAAAAACAACTTCCTTTACATATGTAACATATGTTAGAATGTTCGCTACATTTTTTCTTAATAATGCGTTGAAAAGGACCCTATTATTAATACCATTTTTGATCGAATATAATACGAATATAAAATGTCCCTTTTAAACTGCATAATATAATTTTTTATATTGAATATCTAAGTATTTAACGCCTGTCGGCGTTAAAAAAACTGTCTAAAATCATGTCGCGATGTAACAACAACAACAAATCAATGCTCTCGACAACAAATGCTGTGACTGATGAATACATAACGGAACTAGCAGCGTGCCTAATACAGGGACCAAACGTGCCGATGTAGGTTTATGATATCAAGCAATGCTACGTTTACGATCGATACAAGTGCTCGTATCGTATCGGAGTTAGAATGGTTTAGAGAGCATGACTAAATACTGACGAACGTGAATTAATGTCGCCTTTGTTTTGATCGCTCCTTTCAACATTGCAAGGAACACATACTCTTATAATCCGTATTATTGCAACTAAAAGCAATTTATTTAACAGGCATAGATTAGAGGAATTTTTAATCCCTTTCATACAATATATTAAATCAAATATTTTTTTTTTAGAAATTTAAGTAAATTATTTTTGTTATGTGTTGAGAATTCAATTAATTGATAATTAATTGATAAATTTTGTTTTCTTCCAATGTATTTATTTGATCACGCGAAGTGATCAAAAGAAAAATTTTCAATAGTAATCTAAAATATACCATCTTACGAAAAAAACGTATCAATCTTGATGCTGAATGTGGAAAGGGCAGCAACATTGTTAAAATCGCGCTTCGCTAAAAATAAAAAATAAAATAGAAACAAGTCGCACCCGTTGTGAATTTTTCAGTGTAGAGAAATTATCGACAGCTGGCCAAATATTAAAAGGCCCCTATTATCGTAACGTATCGTTGGCGGTAATATGTTACACATCAGACACACATATACGCGTTACATAACTTGATGGCAAAACGCCAGTAATGCAAGGAATTCATCACCGGCACGATAGGTATGTAGAATACGATATTGCGGATTAAATACAACTGCGATTTACAATAAAGCCAGGCGTGCACTCTCGTTGATACAATATTTTTATGCATTACCTAGAATATTACTGATAAACGATCGCGTTAACCCCATTAAAAATGTGATTCTTTTACAAAGTCATTTGTATCATGCTCTCTTTTGTCTAATTCGAATTCTTATACTCTCGAGACTTGTCGCTTCACATAAATCACGATTGCTAAAATTTTCGAAACTTGTGTAATGTTTAATATGCTCCATATTTTTAAGATTTGTTTGGCTCGCCAGAAATTTCTGTAACTTTCGAGATCGTCGTCACTTTCAAGATGTCAAAAATCGGTTATATAATCATGGAATGTTTCACGATTTAATTTAAAAAGTAACGTCGAGAAGAGCGACAGCGCCCGCAGATTGAGCGCGCATCTGCTTATCGCGATAATCCTAACGTGCGCGAGTTCACAAAACTTCGCATTCGTTAGCGAGTCGCTAATTTCGCCCAGTTAATGCCATCTGGATCTTATCGAGTACCTAAAGTCTAAAGTCTAATTTAAGAAGCAACGTAATAACAAGTAAAACTGGCGTATCGCGTCACCGATCGCGCCGATACTGAGGTAACGTCGGTGCCATGCGCGCGTGGGCGGATGACCTTAACGTAAATGCAAACGCGGAGATATCGGTGCTGAAAGGAAGAGGCCCGGGATAGGAGGCGAGAAGGTGCGAGACCATAAAATACCGTTGTCGGCGGGCCGGCGCGTTATCGAGGCACGCAACGCTATGGATTACGAGAAAATACGCGAGCGTGCGTCGACGTACACTGCACGCTTAGAAAGGTGTGTGTACGCGCTCCATCTATTTTCTCTCCTCTCTCCCTTCCATCCACTCTATACTCTCTTCGCGAATTCGTATCGCTCGCGTATCCGACGCGACGGTCCCTCAAGACTCCTTGCGGACTGGAAGCGCAATATTTGCCATCGGGAAATTTGCATGCTACTCTTAGCGCGAAGTTAACGCCTACCGTGCGATATAAATGTACGAAGTGCTCGAGAATCGCGCGCCGTTTCCGCCTGATAATCGCAGAACATTGGAATGAATGGGACGGCCGCGGAAAACGCGCGGAATGAACGGAATGGTTACTTGTCGCTTGAGATTATTTGCGCGAATTTCTTCAGAATTTACAAGAACTCACATTGTTGCCAAACAAAGCATGTTCATAATTTTTTTTACGAATTAGTAACACGTAATAATTTACATCAGTTAGTTAAAGATGTGTTATTATTATTCGCTCTTTAATCAAAAGTATCTAGCAATTTCCGCATGTAATTAATATCTTTCTTTATGTTAAACATTTCGCGAATCTTTTTATTATCATCCCACCATCGTTCCTTCCTTCCCGTTTCTTTAAAGTGCTATTAAACTTCTTATGAACTCAGTTATAATAGTTTATACGCGACGTGTACCGCATGTAAATATTTTTAACGAGAGGCAGTTATATGCACTCCTTCTCATATATGTATATACATAAGTGTAATGCATTTAGATTGATTAAAATTTTAATCTGAATCGTTACTGGCAGTACAGAGCTAGCCGGCATGACGTAACAATTTTCGCGAAATAGATACATAACGATAAGGATAGAGAAATATCCATGCGGAGGAAACTTGTAACAGATGTTGAGCGCTGGTAAGCCTAGTTTAAATACCGTTATCGGTCCGTACCATTGGGCATAACTGTTTTCCCCGCTGACATACCTCGTATCTCCCGCATTTAATTCCATTAGTTATCCGGCAAACAAATGTACCTTAGTGTATGTAATGTTCTTAATATATGTGCATTATTGGCAATCTCAAACAACCGTATGCGTACGCTGTATCCTAAGAAACCTGCTTACAAGGTAGATAAGGTAATGAAAGATAACAGAACTACCTAGCAAAATTACCTTTAGGAGGTATAAAGGAACGCACGAGGAAGCATTTCGCAGTTTGGAAAAATTAATTACGAAAATTCCCCATGTAATCTTATCAAATATTTTAACGTTTTATCTGCGTTAAATTTTAATCAACGCGGAATGTAAAACTGCAATTGATACTAATCGAATAATATACCGATAAGTTGCGTGTGTAGCTTAATAAATTAAACACGTAACTTCGATCGAATTAAAATAATATTCCGCAACGATGTTTCGCAACAATTGTTTGTGAATTATCATTATTGCTCTCTTAATTGAAAGATACGTATATATCTTCCATACCGTGATTTCACACGTTTCGAATTAGAAAGTTAATATACCTTCGAGGAACGGAATGACAAGTAAAATATACGTGAAGAAGGCTCGCGGTGGACGGCTTGGTAAATACGATTATCAGCGCAATGCTGGACTGCTGGACACTCGGTGTTCGCATGTACCTACACGCACGACACGCGTATGCGTGCGTGCTCTACACGCCGCGCGTCACACGCTAGAAAATACGATTCATTACACGGGCATTCGCGCGAGTTTCGTTCAAGTTGCACATGTGCCACGAATAATAAACAATGTCCGGCAGCGGAGATTGCGTGTCCCACGTGCGCGACCCCACGACAGCCCTTGCCTTCTCTTATGCAGAAAGACCGACGATTATCGATATGACATGTGGCGCGGCGATTTCCATGCACGACTGACTCCTTGCTTGCAGACTTTTTCCTTCTTTCTTTGCTTTTTTTTTGTGTTGTTCCGATGAACTTACATGAGTATTAATTTTTTTACTGTAAGTCGTGATTTTAATCTGTATAGAAAATGATAATGACTTATGATTGCTTTTATCAAGTTGACGTTCCGTTCTCAAATGTGGAAATAATAATATTTGCGAGTCTAATGTTTTTCGCTTCAATGGCAGAAGATTAATACAGAAGTCATTGCATTAGCCTTCTATGTATAAGTTAAATAAATGTATTTGAAATGATTTGTACAATCATTGTTGAAACTGTCTATAGTAATAAGTTTATATAAAAAATTGGCTATATAAAAAATATATATGATTATTAGTAAAAGAGTTGTTTCCAAAGTTGTTTTTTATTAAATATGAAATCCCGTTATTTCTTATTGGCACGGAGGTCAAATCTCGCATATACATTATGTAGAAATCTCACATTTTAGCAAAATTCGTTTAAATTATATGCCAACATATGTTTTTCAGTCCTAACAAAGTATTAAATAAATCGTGAAATTATAATTCGATTTTTATATACTAAAGGCAAAACGTCCGCTTGTTTTATCTGTTCTATCTAACAATATTTTCACGAGTTTGTCACTAAAATAACACTGTATTTTCAATATACCGATATGTTTGCAATATATACGACAATATATATTGAATTTACCTATAGTTCCATTTTAATAGCCCAAGAGTATACATTTATAAACCCGGTGACCCGAATTCTTATTATACTTCACAGCAATATTTAAGCATCGATACACACCGTCTTAAATTTAACGACCTTTAAATCCGATCGAGTGCTTTCAGAGATACGTTCTTTTATTAATGACCAATGTGCGGAAAATGGCTATCCGTTACATATATAATATTTGCAATTAGCTGACAATTACATAAAGCAGTTGCTAAATTGCTTATTTATAAAAATATACATACTTATTAATAAAAATATAATTTTTTATAATATTTCTTATTTTTTCTTTTACTGTCATATTGCCGCATTCTAATTTAATTAATTAGACAATAATTAAAAATGAATTATTAATATATAACTTTAGGTTAACTCTTATTAATTATCTAAATATTATCGATTTGATCAGCAATTAAAAATAGTAAGACGATTTGCTATATAAATTTAATTATTTACGATAAAGTCGACAAAAGCATGTAATTGTATGTATAGAAAATCAAGTGACAATGCGTCGAATACGTGCGGGATTGATATATTTATTTAATTTTAATGATGGGAAACTCGAAGTAATATCTGTAAACATTTAATTAAAACACAATACAATCGCGGTTGCAGCTTTATCGCCGAGATTATTAGCGCGTCCTCTCCGTTAATAATATTACCGACATTTCCGTTGACGATTGATCGCGGCGCTCAAATGCTCATTACGATCGACAGTAAGTTTAGGGCAAAGATCACATACGTGAACCTCACTTCCGCCGAGAACGCGTCGCTTCCTAATCTCGCAACGATCATCGGAACTTGGAACGTGCCTTAACCGTCGAAACTTTACGGAGGTCGCGGTCTGTCGAACGCGAAACAAGAGCTCAGAGCCGAAGCAAGAGACAACGACAAGTCTTCCTCCGCGTCACAATGCGATAGGAAGCCAGGGGTTTCGAGGCGTTTCGGAGTTAGTCGGCGTCAGGAGATGAAGGCGTAAGTAGGTAAGAAAGTTATTTCCCGACCGGACACGCTCTCAACCCTTCCCCGAGGACCGCGTCGCGTCGCGGTGATGCGGTTTGTACGCGCCGGCAGCGGCGTCGCGACGCCGCCGGAGGACTCCTCCCTCGCCGTCACACCTCCGCCGTAAATCGTTTAGATGTCGTAATTACGCAGTGTCGCAAGGGCCGAGGGAGTCGAGTATCAAAAATGGAACGAGACGAAAGAGCGATTTTATGCGAGCGCCACCGCCCACCGCCCGCCGCCCGCCGCCCGCCGCCGCGCCGCCGAGCCCGCACGTTCGCGCGGAGCCTCCCAGTTGGGATTTGGGATTATGTTGCCGTAATTTATTTGTATCGCGCAGATTTTTGATGGTGCATTAACTGTGTATTAAATTACCAGAATTTGACCGAGAGGAATTCTGCGTATGAAACGCGACGATTTTAAAATATTTCGATCCCGAAAATAATACGCGCGCGATGTTACACGTTTATATGGACTTTTATGACTATAATTTTATGATTAAAATTTCTTTTTAATTCAATATAAAATGAAAAATAAATGTGCTTTTATATTACCATTACGATATTTTGCTCTTTCATTGTTCGATTGGCATAACCATGACACATCAAGATTTAAAACTTCAGTATTTTGAACTTCCTGTTGACAACGCCTGGCGTCATGAATAATTCTAATAGATGAATTAAAATAGCGCACAGAGGCCGAAGCGAAACTTATTTTAAATAGCGAAAATTATTTACTTATTCCCCATTGGCGCTGAAATCGCCTGGAATCGGTGATCGCCAATGCTGCTGCACTAAATACAGATCAGTGACGTCGTGTAACGCATCCCGTTCACGTAAAGATAACGCATCGCGCCTCATTGTTCCCTTAAGCATCACGTCAACGCGTCGCGTCGCAAATCGTCATCGTTACAACACAGCAAACTACCGCATCCGAGTGTCATTTACTATTGAAGGCAGCCCAGCCGTGATACGCTAAACTTAGCATCGGGCACAACGCGTCTCTACAAAGGAAATGACGGGCCTCGCTTTATACCTCATACGCTGCCGCCGGGGAAACTATCGCGTTGACGTATATGCATTGGCAACGACGATAAATCGCACGGTCAAACGAGGAATTATGCCTCGAATTACGGCGCCCACCGCCGCCCAAATATACGCGTAAATACACGCCCTCGCGTACGCGGTGTAGATGGATCAAATGGAATCTGTTTAATCCCTTACCTAAGTCTACCCCATTTCAGATTTTAATCCTCTCGGCGTATCGCTCTCTCTCTCTCTTCGGTCATCTTTCAATCGTCGCTGTAGTCGACGGAAACACCGATAAAAGTTAACTTTTGTCAATTATTACGTTCACCTTACAAAAAAAAATAATTTTTTGGCAATTTCGAGACGGCAAATTATTTTTCACTTCCTAGAAGCAATTATATCCGGGTGCAATCGAGGGAAAGAGAAAAGGTGAGAGGGGAAAGGGATATTTTTTGCCTCAACGTTGTCGCGCTCCGAGAATCGGACTTCACATTGACGCGTACCGATACGCGCTTTGTTATTTAATGTCTTCACTCGTCGCGAGGTATATCGACTAGAACACGACGACGTCACGCGACGCTGGTTGTGCCGTGCACACGACAACGCGGCGGGACAAACCGAGAAACGCACGAGAGAGTTTACAGTAATACCGCACCGCTCACGCAACCGGCGCGACGCGGGCGGCGACGTCTGCGTGCGTTTCGACGAGGAAAGCCGCGATGACCGATCTACATGGAGCGCACCTCCGTGTCGTAATAATTCAGCGGTGTACGTTTGTGTAACGTAAAATGATTCCTGGAGGCGCGATTTGAAGAATAACGATGTTTTGCATCGTCAGATAAAGCCTATACATAATGCTCGCGAGAGAGTTGCCGCGGCCTTGCGCGAAACCAAGAACAAGCGCGATTGGTATCGTATGTGTGTGTGCGTCGCACATGTAAAATCACGATGACCAAACTGCGCGCGACGTGCCGCCTCCATTACCTGCAAAATAACCGTGCTGTTTTACGAACGTTTATATTTTATGGTATCTGCAATTTATATTTCAATACAATAACCGGGATAATGAATAGTTCTCACGGAACGCAAATTCTATCAATTATCCAGCTAACTGTACTCCAATGTGATTGATACTGCAATGACCAAATGAGCTTTAAGAAATACATTTTATATATGTATTTATTCAAAAATGAATAAACAACAACTTATAGATATGCTAGCCTAATTTATATTACTCACTCAAAATATAATATTCAATTTAATTTCGTAAAAAAAAAGAATAAAAAATATAACTGTATTCTACAATATTGCATGTTCGACATATAAAAAATATTCCATTATTTGTCTTCATTTATATATATATATATTTGTTTCGCAAAGTTACTATTCTTATTTTATAAAAACCGAAAAAAGAATTCTCATGTAACATCATGCAAGAATTAAAGATTTAAATACGCGGTCGTCAAATATGAGAAAAATAGTATTTGGAGAATCTCGGTTATTCTCGAAGACATTTAGCCGCGAGCAGGTCACTCGTCATCCCCTCACCAAAGACGGCGCTCTCGGAAGGATACGGAAGCACGTGCGCGTTCTTATCACGGTGTCACCGGGCGGAATAAAAATAAGGAGATGCGGCGTGTTACGTAGAGAAACGTGAGATTTTCAGTGGCACGGTTGGAAAATTGTGCGGGGGAGGAGGCAATATTCCACGATATTCCACGAGACAAACGGAGACGAGAGTATAGCTGGGCATTCGTGGACGAAGGAGGAAAGGATGCGCGTCGGGGGAGAGGGGCGCGCACATGTACGTTGAAACACGTGTGAAAGGGAGAATGGGAGAGACACGACGAGCGACGAGGGAACGGACAAAAGAGAAGGCGAGAAACACGGAGAAAGAGAGAGAGAGAGAGGCGCTCGAGGAGTTTAAAGGCTAAATGGCCGGGATGCGCGCCATGCATAACAATTAGCCTGGGAAAATCATGAAAACGTTGCGGACCTCTTTTGACTCCGGAGAACTAGCCCCCGGTACCTCTACTACCCCTCGAGAAAACCGTTCCCCACCCCCGGGGCGCCCACCGCTCGACGGAAGCACGCCGAGATAACGGAGAGTTACACTCCCTTCCTTTAACCCTTTGCCGCGGGTTCTCGTCGTGCAGAAGGAACAGCGGTTCTCAACGCATCTCTCGACGCAACTCTCCCTAATCAATTATTTGTAAAAAGCGCTGTATTTTTAAAAAATGTCGGAAAAAATGACTTATGCATTCGATCAACTTTACGTAATAAACGAACACCATTAAAAACAATTAGGACCTCATCTGCGCTGCTATACTATGCGTCACTTGTAAAGTTGTGAAAAATATATATGCCATGCAATTTATATAGGATACGAATAAATATTAAAGATATCGTTGAGATGCAATCAAAGTGATCAAAACACATTCCTTAAAATAATATCATTCTGTTAGAATAACCTGTGTGCTAGAATAATATTGCCCACAGGTGCTAAAACACTTATGCTAATGCATGTGAATAAACTCTTACGTTGTGCATTGTAATAGGCGATGACGTCAACAATATCACACTATTTATGCTACGACAGAGTTGTACATGATGGACGTAAGCCGGAAATAAGGCACTCAAGACAAAGGACGAATAGAAGGGTTGATATCGCGTCATCTTAAGGAGCCAGGTACCATCAGGGATGCACGCACGTACGGGCATATTAGGGCCGGGATAATATATGGGTTTCCTTCCAGGCAAGGTGCTCCTTAACGTGATTTACGTAATCTTACAATACGGCGTGCCGGGTTACATCGGCCACCGAATATATTTAACGCGATTTCTCGCCGAAAGCATTCTATCGCCTTAACGTCTTGTGATATTAACCTCTCGATACTGCCGAATATTCCATTTCATAATGAAAATTACGTAAAAATATTTATTTAAAGACAATTCACACGCTGGATAATTTACACTCTTAAATTTATCGCCATCGTCAACGTAATTTTTTGACAGCGTAAAAGAAGGTTAAATCGAAACTAATTGAAGCGACGTATATGTAAGTTCATGATGATAATAAAAAGTACAAATAATTAATTTTAAATGATGTAAAACGTATTCTAATAGTTAATTTTTATTTCCTATTTTGAGAGCACTCCTGTTTTCTGTGAAAATACCGCTACCTTGTTTTTGCAAACTAATTTCAAGATTATATTCAAACATTTGGCAAAGATGCAAATAAATAAAAAATTAATTTGTCTTGTATAAAAAAATCTCCTATAACCACTTGCAATAAAGTATTTCAGAAAAAGTTCCTCTAGTGTGTAATATTTTACAAGACTCTATTCTAGTATAATATTCTTACATGCGTCATCTCCGTTAAAAAAACTGACGCTTCACATGTTTTTGC